>NW_023597055.1:23921752-23994522 GCF_011947565.3 Pollicipes pollicipes
CGCTGCCGCCGACGCCACAGCGGACCATGACGTCACGACCCCGGCGGCGCCTGGACGGCTCCACGTCCTCCGGTTCAGGGGGGGGAGGGGGACACCTCGATCAATCACGGCAGAGTGGAAACGAAACTGGCCGCCGCTTGACTCATGCAGAGTGGAAACGAACTGGCCGCCCGCTTGACTCATGCAGAGTGGAAACGAACTGGCCGCCGCTGACTCATGCAGAGTGGAAAACGAACTGGCCGCCACTTGACTCATGCAGGGTGGAAACGAACTGGCCGCCGCTTGAACCCATGCAGGGTGGAAACGAACTGGCCGCCGCTTGAACTCATGCAGAGAAACGGAGGATGTTGGGAGCCTGTGGTTGACAACGGTGACTTAAGGCTGTGGAGGCAACACCTATTACGCGAGAGTTACATTTTCTCAAAGCAAGAAACTTATTGTCTTTAAAGAAATTTAGTGTATACAAGAAATTTAGTGGCTGTAGCTCACACGAAGAATCGCGGCCCGTAGGGTCGTGACCTGAACTATCAGCCAGAGATTTTTTGCACTGTTTGAGCAACCCCTTAGACAATGCGGTTGTCTAAGTCGGTCAGAGATCACGAATGTCGAACTCCATGTCCGTTTAAGTCCTTGAGACCCCTTTCCCAGCAGAAACGAGGCCGGGGTCTGCGATGTACAATGTCCGGGGTCCCTGACACAGTGATGGGCTCCCATGTCAGTTAGGGGCCACAGTGCCAAACCGGGGTCCTGTGGCAGCAAGTGGCCCGAGTCGGAACGGTGTTCCAGGGGGCCTGACGAGGGGCCGAAGGGTCTCTAGACCAAAGATCAAGGACCCGACTGGGTGCCTGAAGGGCCCGAGGGGCTGGCCATAGGCTATATCAAGGACCCCCGTCTACAGAGCCGTGATCTCAGATGTCAGTAAGATGATCTCCTGCACCGATAGGGACCCCAGAACGGCTCCCGACACCTTCCGCGCAAGCAGCGGACAAATGTGATCTGCTGCATCCCTCTAAAGGCCTCCGGATTAGCCAGGGGATGCCATCCCGTGTCGCCAGAATGACGGTCAGCAAGACACCACAGTTGGGAAGAACGGCCCTTCAGCCGGGAACAATAATGCGCCCCGAAGTGTTATACTCAAGGGAGCGCCTTTACCGGAAACAAGGGTCTCATCAGCACTGAATGGACTGAGTCGAAAAGAGTTCAAAACGCACAAGTCATCCCATGTTTCCCCGAGAACGTTCATTGGTGAAATAAATACCATGAAAAGGTTTGAGCCTGCGCGCCGGGTGCCGATAGTCTGGTGTGTAACGCGCCTGCGCTGACCACCGCGCGTCTGGGAAACCACAGGCACGGGATGCGATTCCCCGTGATGCCCGCTTTTCCCGCCAGGGTGAGAGGCCGTGGGCGCCACGTAACCTCAGCGGGGGAGTGCGTCGTGAAGCCCGAATGGCACGCCCGTTATCTCGGAGAGCAAAGAAAGCGATGGCTTGGGTCGCAGTTTCCGTAAAACCGAACGACGTTGGCCATTGCAGGTCGCGCCGTGGGGCGGCACCGAGCGCGCAACGATGACCACCGTAAAATAATGTTTTTGAATGTCACTCAAAATCAATTTGAACAGTCCAAGGGTCACACTGGGCGAACCTTTTTTCAATTTTTAGGATGTCCTCTGAACAGATTAACGCTTACAGCAACACGAAAAATAGAAATTTGCCTTTACGCATCCACTTCCACCACCAGGATCCAGCACCACTTCGGGATGCTGTTATGTTGGTAATGCGTTGTTGTTGTCAATCTAAAGGCCGCACAGGTGAAATACACGCCCTGAACACCTCTAAATGTACGACGTGGTGTCTAAGAGCGTTCAAAGGTATTTCTTTAGAATGCGTTACCATTTCATTCATCTGTTAACCACGGTCTAGTGTTAGCCGTGGGGCCGACACTAAGCGGTTTAAAGAGACTGCAACGCATGGCGTTGAGTTTTTAGTGACGGAGATGTGCCAGCGCATGCTCAAAACTACGTTACATAATTGGTACCACTAACCAGTTCTGACTGAATGTTGAAGCGTGGCGTCACACGTGCTGTCGGAGCGTTCGCTGTGTGGGCTGGCAGGAAAGTTTTTTGACTCTACTTTTCCTTTTTCTTTTACCTTTTTCTTTGGTCCACACACTAACTCCGGCTTACCGCCGACCATCACACACTACGTACACAGCGGCGTTTTGAAGCGTGACTTCTGTTCTGGCGCTGCCATCATGCATGCCATGCGCATGTTGATTATTTCTTACCAAATCCAATTCATTTTTTTGTCCCTCTCACCTTAAACATTTACTTACAGCGCAATACATTTACCGGGAAACGCAACCACTCACCACACCAACCACTGTCACTCACTTTGTCGTGGGTACTCTTGAGATTTCAATCCTCTCCTTATCTATCTTGCGTGGCATTTCCCCCAAAATTATAGACAAGGGTTCCCACCTTACCTAGGCCGCGTTCGATCTGTCGACAGCACGTTTGTCACCAGCAATCACGGGCCAGTTTTCGCCCTTCGTCACGTCACGTAACCACAAAGTCACATGGCCTCTTGCGTCACGCGCCGGCTGAAGATTATGCAAGGATTTTTTGTCGGACCGTCAGCATGGAGAGAGGGCGCTACCAGATTTTTGAAAATCACTCTGAAGCAGGAGCTTGATTTGGTAGCTCTTGCGTTGGTGCATACGGCTGTTGGTACGGCGGTGGCTCTTATCTTTAGTATTTTGGGGGAAGTGCGACGTAATATAGAAAAGGAGAGAATTGAAATGCCAAGAGTAGCCATAAATAGGCGAGCGACAGTGATGGTGCGGTGTGTGGTTGCATTGCCCAGTAAATGAATAGCCTTATAGGTAAACATTTTAAATGAGAGGGACGAAACTGAAATGAATTTGACATGATAAGAAGCACTTAACATACGTATGGGACAGATGATGGTAATACCGGAACAGAAATCACATTTCCAAACACCACCTTGTACGCAGTGTGTCTTGGTTGGCGGTAACCCAGAGCTAGCATGTGGACTGAAGTAAAAGGTGAAGAATAAGGGCAGGTAAAATTAAAAAATATCCTGTCAGCCCGCACATCGGACGCGTTGTCAGCACGCGTGACGTCACGCATTCCAGCCGACAACTGTGCTGACGGCAGACCGAACGGGGCCTTAGGTGGGGTGGGGCACTTGTCTGCCATTTTGGGAGAAATGTGGCGTGACATAGGTAAGGAGGGAATTGAAATGTCACGAGTAGCCATGGAAAGGTGAGTGAACGTACTTGGTGTGGTGTGTGGTTGAGTTGTCCAGCAAATACGTAGCGTTTTAAGTAACCACTTCAAATGAGAGAGAAGAAACTTAAATGAATTGGAAATGGGAAGAGGCACTTCACATACAGTTGGGATACATGGCTTTAATACCCGAGCAGAGAGTTAGTATGTGGTCTGAGGTAAACGGTAAAGAAAGAAGGGAAAGTAAAGTTGGAAAACTTTCCCGTCGGCACGCACATCAAACGCTCCGTCAGCACGCATTTCGTTACGCATTCCAGCTGACGGTCGTGCTGGCGACAGATCGAACGGGGCCCTAACGTACTCGCCAACGCAAGAGCTACCAAATCAAACTCCCGCTTCGGCAGAGTATTTTTTAAAAATCTGGTAGCCTTTTCTTCTCATGTTGACAAGTGCGGCCAGACCTTTCTAATCTCCTCGCCACTCAAGACCATCTAGAATTTTCTCCTACCACAACGTAAGGAAGAACACCAACACAAGAAGAACCTGATAGTTGTTCAGTTCTAACACATTGCTGACGTAATTTATTGAAACACGGATAACACTTGCATTAATATGCATTAGAAGATCCATGGACTTGGCATTGATTTCTTTATTGTATTTGTAGCATAAAAAGAGCCGATGAACGCACTAGGAGAGAACTTCTGTGGGTTATGGCCAGAAATGGTTGAAATTTCTCGCACGCAGTCATTCTACTCCGCGTTTGAAACACCTTCAAAGCTTTACCTCCCGTGTATAGCGACCTTTCAACAGGGCTCTTCAACGTTGAAATGGCAGTGTCATTGCTGGTTTGTCCGTACGAGTGTTGTATGAGGAACAAATGAGGTAAATGTGTGGATGAGCATATGTGCATATTTTTGGGTTGGTCTTGGGTGGTTGGACCAGACTTGCTGGCGAACCCCCAATCAAAATAAATCAATGATTCCACCCCCTGAGTTTTGGGGCTCCTATTTTTGATATCACTAAGTTTGGGTGTGTTACTTGCGTGTGTGATACAGATATTGAAGTGAGAAACAGGACCCTGGCAATGTTTTGGTATATTTAATTCACGAGTAAAGTTGAGTACTGTGTAAAGACCAAATGCCTTTAATATTTAGCATTCAGTCTAACATATCTGAAAGTTTGGACCGCACCACACGAGCAGGTGATTTTCAGTTACAGTCCCTGTCAGAGTTGGTGTCAGAATTAGCTTTGATCTTTAACGATATGCTTAATTTATCAATGGCTTTGTCAACTGATAATGAGTCCTCGCAACTTGTCAACTAGGTAGTAATGTAACCTGGGATTTGGAAACTATGTACAAGCTATCACCAATCCTCTTGTCTTGTATTTAACTGAAGAGACGGACTTTGGACTGCCAGACTGTCGCCGGCCTTCTTCGCAGGTTGGCGTAATGCAAGATTATGTGCCAAAGGGAATGGAAGGGGACATCCAAGGGGACAAATGCCAAATGGAAGGGAACAAGGGTTTTGGAAGACTATGCCTCTGTTCAGTTGGGAGGAGTGCTGAGCACAAAAAAAAACAACAGAGCCTATCCTCAAGCTATTCCCACAAATGGGTTACTCTCCAGATTTCGCCCAGCTTCTTCTCAAGTTGGGGGGAGGGGACTTGGTGTCCAAGTTGGCAGCCAAAGTCTTCCCCTCCCTCATCTGAAAAGTAAATTACACACCTGGTTTGCAATGAGGCTAATGGTTTCATCTTTTATGCAAGGTATGAGAAAAACACTACGGTGGGCGTGCTGAACTGCTTCTTGAAGATTGTCAGGTGTCTAACTGACCCAGCATCACTTAGTCCGTCACAATCGCTCAGTTGGTTAGAGCACCTGCCTTCTGGTCGGCCCACCCGTGGCGGGCTAGGTTCGAAACGGTTTTGGCGGTCGCTTTTTTATTGACAGATATGGCCTACGGCTGGTGGCAGCGGCCACGCGAAAGGTCAGGTGACGTTAGGGAGCAGGACGGATCGTGCCGCACATTGCGGCGCGCTGAACTTTCCACCATCAAATTCTGCCGTTAACGTGGAATTGCGCAATGGGATGGTAGGGATTGTGACTCGCACAGCAAGCGCTGCTAAGCGTGAGCTCTGATCCTAGAAGTTCATCTTTTTAAAACCTCCGGACTAAATCTTTAAAAAAAGGTGCTAATGTGGTGGCATGGCTGTTGACCGCATTCAAAACTCCTCCAGCCACCATCACGTGAAATCACTTATATCTTAAAAGGATGATGCATTTTAAAATCACTCGTTTAAATAGGCGTAAATGTATTGGTAAAAAAGTCAGTGGTGGTTGCAGAACACTGCCCTGAATCCGGCTGATGGGACGGCTACATGCACGCATGGAACCATAGAAGACGTTCGAATATGGCCATAATTACAGGCAAAAGTACACATCACGTGTGTGAATAGCATGTAACACTGATCGTGTTATGTTACGTTTCTCAGTATCCACGGACATCCAATCAGACATTGGACAGGGTCACCACCAGACCTGATAACAATGCCAGGGCGTCGCAGACGAACACTACCGCCATCGGTCAGCGGTGACAAAAATCGACAACAGAACCCGAACTGTGCATCCACGCAACTACACAGCCACCGGTGATGACTGGGCCAAGCCCATTCGCACCATGCGACTGCGGTACAACGCGTTCTGCCAAACGACAAGGATCATACCCGCTGAAATGTGCTACTGAGTTTTTCTCAGGATGGAGGCCGGAGAGCCCTTCTTAGTTATTTTGTTACAGTCAACGTCCATAGCAGCAATGCTACATGCTCCCAAGATCGGGTTGAGGCACCCTGGCCCCTGCTCTCTCTTCCCCTCCGCCCTACCCTTATCCCTGAGCTCCTGTCTACTGACACACCCAGCAATGTGAGATACCCACTTTTTATCTAATCCATGGGTGTGCGGATCTCACAGCTCAGCGGGGTGTAAGCGTCCGCATAAAATGCTTGATAGTCCAGAACACAAACTGCATGAAAAGCGTTTTTGAAAAAAAACATTACACCAAATAATCTGGAGTACGTTTCAACGCCATCACTTATGAGCGCACAGCAAGGGGCGGCCAGTCAGTTACTCATTCATTATGGGTAGTCATATGGCCGTTCATGCAGCAGCCCGCTGCCCCTGAGTGTCTACGCAACGGCCCGTACTGGCGGACGCGATAAGCCGCCAGGCCGTCCTCCTCGTGCATCGCGATATTGTTCCGTACGAGCACTTTCACCAGCCCGGTCGTGACTCTGAGCCGCGGGGATGGGTGTGCGGCACTCGATGAACGGATAGAGCACGCTGGGCAGCGACGGCTCGCTGGCCAAGACGTACGCTGACGCCAGCGCACTCCGAGTCGAGCTGCACCTGCAATGTATTGAGGTGGTCGCGCAGCAGGTACTGACACACCTCGTAGGCCCCTCGGTCGCCGCACACCAAGTCCGGGGCAGCAGCGGCAGCAGCAGTCTTAAGCCGCTGCACCGTCACCGAGGCGCTGAGCAGCAGCCGGTCTGGCAGGTGGCGGCGGCGGCGGGCGCGGCAGCTAGCTAACGTCGGTGGGACGCACCAGCTGTGCCAGCTGGGTGGGCCCACTGCTCGCTGGTTAAGCGCGTTGGGGAAACAGGACGGGACAGCTACCGCTGACTTCCGCCGAACTAGGCCGACCGGAACGAGACAGGCCAGCGGTGCACCTGGTGGTCACGCTCCTGCGACCAGGCGCACGCCGACCGTTGAAAGCGCACGAGATCACAAACTGTCCCAAACCTCAGCATAGCTTTTTAAACATGCATGCTCTTTTTTAATTTACTTGCGGAGCAGCTGGTTTATTGCCAGTGTAGTGCGTCAACAGGCCTTTGTATATGTGCAGAGCACGGGAAACATCCACAGAGCAGGGAGGCAAAACAGTTTTAAAATGGCTGCTTCATTGCCTCATGCCGTGCAGTGACCAGGAGCGCACAATGGATATTTGTGAGGAGCGGTCCAGCATTGAGGTGTATCTAGAAGAACTCTCACGACCACTCCGGTTAGCAGCACCTGAAGACCTTCACATGTTTGCAACCTCTCCTTGATGTCCTGTTTTTGTTTCATGATTGATGTGAAATGTGTAATTCCCTGGCATCATTTATTCTGTACTCAATGCAGTGCGCCCACAGGGCTTTAAATGCACATGACATGCGAAGGTCTTAAAAATGTGATATTAAAGTTGTAAACATATATCACACATCAAGGGGATGCTTCCTGTTGCTGGGAGCCGTAGGGCGGAATGATCAGCAGCTGCAAAAATCTGATCGAAATTAGCATTGTATCAATTGCAGCACATAGCTGCCACAGCAAAAAAGGACATGCACAGAGCAGAGGCAAAACAGTTCTAAAATCATCTGCTTTTAGATCAGACCAGAGACCACTCACCAGCATGATCTTTCTTTTTATGACGAAGGGATATCAGCCCTTCAAAAGTACAAGCTCATCATGATGTCGGTTACACTTGTTTTTTACAGCTCACACCTAGCACCAGTCCGGTTCCTCAGAACTACCATTGGATGCACACAGCAGTTTCTAAAATCAATGAAATTTTGGGGATGTAGTTATGAGTTATTGCTTAAGACCGCCTGGGCATGAGTAGTTCAAAATTGTGTTTATGCTTCATGAAGGATGACCCTTCCTAATTACCATAAGTAGTAGGTGTCATGGTCAAACAGGCAAGTAACATAACGGAGCTTTATTAGTGTGTCAGATCATTTAAAAGCCTGCCCCTTGATGCAAAGTATGTGGCTGAATCATCTAGATACTGATAAAAGTGAGCATAACATGCACCATTGCCATGCTTTAAAAAAACACCGAGATATGCTTAATGTGGCTTCGATAGAGCTTCAGTTATATCCAATGGGCCTATGTGATGATACAGTTGCCAATACCTGACGCGCTGTCTTTTTCATGCTGGTCACAATTGGTCTTGGAAGGGAACCAGACTTCAGCTTGGATAGGTGTATATCTGGAGTGAAGCATTCCAATTAAACGTTATAATGTTTGCAAACAAAACAAAATGCATGTGTCTGTATCACAGATAATGTATGTCAGTGGAATTTGGAATAAACAAGGCCTGGGTGGCAACTAAATTATAGAGAGGGTAAGTTGACCTGAGAATAACGTTTTAAAAGAGAAAGCATTACTAATATGCATGCATGGGTACCTTGGTGCAGACAAAATGACAGGTGAAGATTGGGAGTCCCGAATACATCACACCAGTAGTTAAACAAGTGGCAGCAGAGATCTTATTCCAACAAAATCGCAGTCACTGAGATTGACCCAGACCATTTTACAACTCAAATTCAGCATTCAGAGCACAGATCGGGCAGGGCTTCTTAAATATTTCTGTTTACAGTGTAGGTTCAATCATCTCCGGATAATACAAACAGTTTGCTGTTACAACAGAGAATAGTTTATGCCTATCTGACCAGCTCCATAGTCGTTATTGGTGGACGTTTCAGTAGCCCGGCTATGACAAAAATGTGAAGGCCCCATACACATTCCCGGCAAGTACGCTCATGCGCTATTAACTGATGTGTATTGAAATGTCCAGAGCTCAAAACGTCCATTGGTTAAAACGTCCAGAATCGCAGCATCCAGCTTTCACAACATCCAGAAACCGCCCAATATCCCTGGATAGCATCCCCTGTTTCGCTCGTCTCAGCTGACGAATGACGCCATGCGATACAGTGCTGCCCAGGTAGTTCAGCCACTGTGCATGGCTATGGGCAACGTTTTGAGTACGCAAACCTTGCCGCGTCATCACGTCCTTAGCAGCAGGCGTATTAAAAAATTCAAAACTTTGATCCCTAGCTGGTGGCATCGGAAATAGCTGGTTACTCGGCAGTAGCTGCACGGTAATCGTGGAATGCACTTGTCGGGATGCCTGCTGTTTGGTATTGCGGGCTATGGTAAAATTCACCGCGGTATTTGGTTCCGTTGTTTGCTGTATGCGGTGGTGATGTTTCGCAACTCATTTTTGAAGGAATTGATGACTGATGTGTAATGCTGATTGATTTGATGACTGCCCCAGGTAGGCGGGCATCTAGATCTCTAGCTCCTGGCACGCTAACCTATATTGTTAGTGGTTTTATTTGGCTGTTTCTCCTCCCTCCCCCAACCGCAAATTCTTTCACGCGCTCCTGCAAACAGGGCTTATTCCGAATTTTGAATGCCTCTATTCTCAAAGAGAGGGGGTGGGGCTGTCTCATCAGCTGAATCCGGATACTACTCCCTGGTGAGACACGTGCAATAGCCCAGCCGACAAACAATTCGTTCCTTCAATTAGATATGTTGAAAACGGGGGCGGGGTTTCCCAAAATAAGTAGGTTGACTGAGCGATGAAAAACAACGAAGAGTACCGTGATAATAAGCCAACAAATCGGTTTGTCTCCTAATTTGGCTTATTCGTTCACAAATCTGCAGACTGTAGCCCAAGTTACTGCAGAGGATGAAACCCCTGCAACTGAACAGGGAACGGCACTCCTGGTTGCAAGTAAATGGGAAGTAAAAGAGCAAATGTTGGCTGCGAATGTACTTAACTGCCTGCGAAACGTCATGCAAAATGCTGCGCACGTACCGCGCTTAAAGGCGCTGTTGATTCACCATCTGAACAGCGGAGCCGAGTGTATGTCGCTGAGCTGGTTTGCGGTAGATAGGCTGAATGAATTGGTAGAATCGTGAGCTTAGATTCGCCATCCTTTTCATCAATCTCGACACGCCTTCTGCCTTTTACGCTTCAGAACCCCCTAAGTATAGAATTTGGGGGTCAGGCAACACCAGTCTGGAGTTTATCGAGACGGGTTCAGAACGCGCCGCAGAGGGGCGATGGTGGCATGGTCGTCAGTGGTAAGGGTGCCCATCTCTGGACTTTTCTATCCTGGGATGGAGTCCTGGCCACACCACTACCGCATCCCATGTACCTAATCCCTGATGAATGAGTAATAGAGGCTTTCCGCCTCGAAATAGCTCTGACAGCCGGTGAGGTGTAAAGCTCTATTCGGTATTACAGCCCGGCCGACAAACAAACCGCCGCCCGCCAAATTCGCAGACAATGCTTACGCTCAATCACTGCATATATGTGGGAACAATGATGTGTAATCGATTGGACGCGAAGCTCGGACACACAGGCTAGCCCAGAGGCTGCCCAGCTCGACCGTCCGGCCGGCAGCCACGCCCGCGGCGGGCCGGCGGACGAGGCAGCCCGGCCGTCAAAGGAAGAACGCAGTCACTCGCGCGCCATCCCTCGCCCGAGAAGGGAGCCCCGCCACACGCGCGTGAGGCCTGTCCGTGGGGCAGCCCGTCCGCCGTCGAAACACGGCCAGCTCAGTTGGGCACGTCGCCATCTTTGCGTCAGAGCCCGAGGTCCATGACTCGGTTCCACTCGATTTGCCGCGGTACACATCCTGGCGGACCGGACATCCCGGGATCTCGCTCGTGCTGGACCGGAGCCGCTCCCCCTTCCCCCTCTTTCTTGACGGATGCCTCAATGGAGGAGCCTCGTGACAGTTAGGGACCAGCACCGGACAGGATCCCTCTGCCCGTTTTTCTCGGCCCAAATGCGTCGGACTGGGATCCCTGTCCCATTTATTAAACCTGCTACGCTTGGGACCTTTTAAGGTCAGTGAATGACTCACGTTGATCCAGGGTCAACCATCCCGGTCAGAGGGCCTTCGGCGTCAGAGAGGGGACCAATGTATCATGTGTGTCAATAGCAACCGATAGGCAATCAGAAAGCGGACGGAAAGACGCTTCAGCCCCAATCGGGAAATGCATGGGGTCTCAAGTCCCGACTAAAGACTCTATTGGGGTTTGGCTGACGAAGGTTAGGGGAGAAGGGCGAGGTGTCCAGGAACCCCCTGGGAGGAGCCCTTTTCGGAACCGCTAAGTCCAAAAATGGTCATACTGAATGAGAAGAGCAAAAAATATTGCCCGATAAAAGTTCAGACAACACCGTACCAATGCCCAGGAATCCCCTCTGGTAGACTTGTGGACACCTCTGGCCGCTCAGTCGGGACTTCCTGGTCACCAGTGGTACGCTGACATTTAAGGGCCCTTACAACTACTTCTACCTCTGTTACCCTTCAGATTATGAACACTTAGGGAACCGGGAAACTACTCGGATACCCTGGTCGCTCAACGGTCGCATTGTCCAGGTATGTCCAGTGGCGAACACAGGAGATGTACAGGGGCACGTGCCCCGCCCTCCCCCTACCCCTCCCCCCTCTTCCACCTTAGGGCTCTGGGGACAGACAATCTAAGACCCGATCCGTGGCTCCAAAGAGTCCGGAGGGTTCGGCGGAGAGCGTATTAGGGATCCCGGCCCTGCGGCCCGGGCCCTCAATGCCTATCAGAGGGCGCTTTGCGACAATCGCGGGCCTCCAGAGTCGATGAGGGCCTCTACGTCGATCACGTACCACCAGAACCGAACAGTCCCAAGCGGAGATTAGACCAGGCTGTGACTTACATTGGTCGAGGCCCTTGAAATGATGAGGGGCACTTTGTCCGAGTGGGCCAGTGCGGTTATCAGTGGGCTCCGTGTTGGCAAGGGGACAAGAGCAAGGTTGGCAAGAGCGCCGGAACATTGAGTGTTTTGAGTGTCGCGTATGAACGCCTTTGTCTGTCAGTGATGAGTATCTGTAATGTGCAAATCCTAATCTCTGTGCTGCGATATGTACGCATTATATTTGCGCATAACTGGTGATAGAAAAACTGATATATGTAAGCATAACATTTATGTAAGGACAAGCACGATATAATTTCAAGTTAACAAACGTACTACGACATCGACTCTGTCTAAAAGTGTCATTCCAGAAAATGCTTAATGAGGGATGAAACGTTGGGAAATATAAGTGATACCAGGCCATGCAAGATGACAATATATATCTTCTTTGTATCATAAGCTGTGGTACCACCTTCAACGACCAGCGAGAAGAAGCGAAATCTGTCATCAAATTTATCCAGAAAACATCCAAAAAAAGTCACAAATGCTAAGAGCCCTGTGATCTTTAATGAAACATGCATAAACAACGATCTGCTCCGCGTCTATTTATCGATATACATATATATATATATATATATATATATATATATATATATATATATATATATATATAAGTGCGCTTTGCTAATCAACGGGCATGCGGCTAACCCATGCATCAGATTTCGCGCCAGGTGGTGGTCCAGAATCGGCCAAGACAAAGGACCATTGTAGGCTAGGCCGATCGGATTTGTCATCGAAAATTAGCTGCAGTGCGTCCCCGTTCACTAACGACAGCCTCATGGCAGGGCAATGCGAATACACCTCCAAAAATACTTATGTCTCAAAAACACTGCAACACCAAATGCTTGCATGCATTGTATGTTTTCGTGATTGACGGCGACAAATTTAGTGAGATGCCTGTTTCGGTGAAGATGGCAGCATATCGTGCAATGTTCTGTTTCTTGTGAAGATTTTCTAACATCTGGAATATCTGGCCGAGTTATGACCGGAGTGATATAACGGGAGAACTTTGGAGCCCACAGATCGGAGTGCAAAAGTATGGATTCATGAAAGTTACGATCAGGGAATATGTGGTTGATAGCAACATCCCTTCTCCATGTGCGTTGCGCGTATGTTTAAGTACCTATGCTCGCTGTATGTCTTACCCATCGGTTGTTCGATTGTTCGGCAACAGTTGTTCGTGAAACGATATTCCTCGTTTTGTAAATAAGAAAGCCATAACGAGCAAAACAGATAAAACAATGCTTGCTTCGTTCCATATTTGCTTGCTCCTAGCTTGACCTCACGCTGACCCCGTCTCAAAAGACCAACTCCCTTTGTGACAAGTTGTGATCTGTCCGTGGGCTGGCGCCGAAAGGTCCCAATGCTCGCGAAACTTTCCCCGTCCGAACAGCTAGAACATCTCCACTGACGCTGACAGGTTGGCGCGAATGAAAATGGCGCGAACGATAAGATGATCGACCGAGTCAACCGATCGCTGTTACCGTGTAAGACGGACTGCAGTGAACACATAAGACAGAGGGAAAACTGACAAAGATACGGGTATGTAATTTGGATGTGATCATAACAGCTTTACATATATTCAGCTCCTTTCATCGTTTCGCTAAGTCTTTGATAATGGATATAGGAGCACAATGAGCTTACGGCAAGCCCAGTGTGTGGGCATGCTACAAATGCTTTTGAAATGGGAGATGCATTAGTGTAGGCGTTAGGCGGCTAGCAGCCAATCGCACATAGCAACACCGAGACAAATGTCAATCATGTTGGTAGTTAGCGGATACGTGGCTAGTAAACAGTAGAGTGTCGGCAGGTTCTGTCATTTAAATTGATTTTTCCGCCATTTCACGCGGAGGCAGGCTTTCTCTCATGCATGTCTTGCTTAAGATAATAGTATACTGTGCATTTGTGTTTCTTCTCACATTGTTCTAGTCTCCGTAAGATCTTTCCGAGTTGTGAACGGAGTTCAGAACGGGATATATGCGTAACCCAGAATGAGTGCGAGAAGGTGTGAATTCATATCATGTTATTCTTAGAAATATGTGGTTCATGGTGGCGTCTCTTCTGCATGAGTTATGTCGTACGTATATGTAAGCACCTACTCTCGTTTTTTTACGCTATCTTATTGCTGCATTGGATATCGGTAATGATGTTTCGTGAAAACATGGTTCTTGTTTTGTCGATAATTGCAACCATGTTAGGCAAGAATGTTTGCATCCTTCCATATCTACGTGCTGCTTCTTTCATCTCACACTGAGCCCGCCTCCGAAAACCAACTCCCATGCGACAAGTCATGATCTGTCTGGGGTCCGGTGCCGGACAACTACGGCGCTTGAGAAGTTCAAAGCCGGAAACATCCCCGCCCGACCAATTATGAATGCCATTAAAGCACTTTCATCCACGCGCCGAACTTCACGCACTTGATGACGGGCAGGTTGGCGCAAATGAAAATGGCGCGAACGGTCAGCTGGTCGGCCAAGGCAACCGATAGCCGTAACCCCGTAAGTCGGACTGCAGTGAACCCGACTTCGCATGATGCCAAGGAAATATAACCACGATGCAGGTATATATGCTATGGATGTGGTAACAAAAGCTTTTTAATAGGCACAGCTCGGTTCATTGTTTTGCTAAGTCTTTGGTAATGGAGGTAGGTGCACCGTGTGCTTCGTGGCAAGAGCAGCAGAGAGCACTTTCAACGGTGCTTGTTACAAATGCTCTTGAAACGGGAGGCGCGATGAAGTATGCAATAGGCGTCTAGCAGCGGGCCGTATATAGCAACACAGCGTGCGTACTTGTTCGCGTGCGTACCTGAGCCTCTGGTGGGCACCTGTTGACTTGAAGGAAACATGCCTAGAGTATGGGTGGGGAGAGTTTGGGGTCGGCATGGCCCAGTACATACACGTCTCGTGCGAGGGAGGCGTCAGCTACATAGCATGTACAAATAACACTTTTCGGGGCATAGAATTGGGCTTTGCAGTCATAAACACAACACGGTATATACATAGATCCACGCCATAGTGACATAAATGGGGCTTACGCATCGGGCCAAATGACGAATTAGGAAAAAATAATAAGCTACACTTTGAGGCGATGAGGCATGGCTTGTCAACCAACCTTGACCAATGGTGGATCCAGAGTGGTAGGGGGCGGGGTGGAGAATAGGGCTATGCCCCTGGTCCCTTGGGGCGAGGGGGGCAACAAAATGTGATGGTGAAGGGGCAGCGAAATCCTCATTTCGGATGAGCATAACCTTTGTTTTCAAAGGCCCCAAACTTTTGGGATACCACAAATGACCATAGACATCTATTTTCGATAGGCACCGAAACCCAGGAACACTATAACCGGCCCCAAACCTCCATTCTCCAAGGGCACCAAATTCCAGGATAGAGCAATGTTGTACCTCCCACGCTAACGAAGTCGTGGATTGACCCATTGGGCTAGGGGGCACAAAATGGTTAGTTTGGAGCACGACAACTTTCATTTCTGTGCATCATAACCTTTATTTTAAAGAGACCTTTTATCTTAGTGGACCATTCAAATTGCCCCAAATCTTTGGTTTTCAACAAGGTCCAAAACACTTGGACACCACGATATCTGCGCATTTCACCACTGCAAAATTCTGGATTGGCCTGCTCCATGAGCGAGCATAAAAAACTTAATTACCGGGCATCATAGCTTTTATTTTCTAAAGGCACACATTTGTGGGGCTCCAACAAGCAGGGGCAGGTCCAGAGGGGAGGGGGCATGGGGTCATCCCCCCCCCCGTTCCTCTTGGGCCCAAGGAGGTTTTGATGCCCCGAAGAGGTACCAGATCTCATCGCAGAGGGACAATGATACCTTCATTTCGGAACCACATAACCTATGTTTTTATGAGACACCAAATTTCAGCGGCACCACGACGCTCGTGCCGTGGCCTCAACGGAACCCTGCGTCGGCCCGTGCGTTAAGGGAGCACTATATCCTTCATAATGGGGCCACATAACCTTTATTTTCAAGAAGCACCCAATTCCATAGAGTACCAGAAAGGGCCCCGACCCTTTAGTCAGAAAGAGCCATGAATTCCAGGGGCATAACTATGCTAGCTTTCCACACTGACAAAATCCTGGATCGGACTCTTAGGCAAGGAGACACAAAACCCTTCCTTGCGGGGCGACATCATCTTGGTTTTCAAGGGCTACTAAATCCAAGCAGGCCAATTGTGAAACCCAAAACCACACTTTTAAAAGGGCACCAAAGTCCAGTAGCATCACAATCGGTGTGTCTTTCACTCTGGAGAATTATGAATAGGACTGTTCAGGGAGGCGGCACCCTGTTCAGGGAAAGAGGCACCAGCAGCCTTCCTTGTTATTGGAGTTTTGCGACTTGTCATCACAATCCTCGTGCCTCTCCATTACCGAAATCCTACATCGGCCCACTCGGCCAAGGTACACCTTACTTTCGGACCACCACTGCATTTGTTTCCTAGGGACACCAAATGCAAGTGGCAATTGAAAAAAACAATTGTAAGTAAGTAAGTAAGTAAGTGGTCCAAAACTTCCCTTTCAACGGGCGCCCGAAATACAGGGGCACCACAAGTGCTTTAACTTACACTGTGACGAAATCCTGGTTCGGCTTCTTTGGTGAAAAGGCATCAAGAACTTTGATTGCGGGGCATCGTAACACTTCTTTCTATGCGCACCCAGTTTAAATTGGAACACCATAATCAGCCCAAACATTTATTTTAAGGCGATGCAAAATTCCAGGGGTACTTAAAATGGTCCATAAAGCTTTATTTTCACGGGGAACCGAATTAAGCACGACTCCCTCCGCCCTACCCCTTATGTTTCGAGGCTCCCATGGGTCGCGAGAGCCTTTTTTTGGTCCCTTGGGGCCGAAGATCAAGAGTCCGATTAAAGGGTCCGAAGGGCAGGCCAGAGGTTGTATGGAGGGATCACAACCCGAAGACCGGACCCTAAATTGTAAGAGAAACTTTAACACTGATCGGAAGCCCCGTGCGACAGTGTCTATTTGAGGCAGCCGACTGAGAACAGCAATATCGAACAGTCCGTTCCGTACCATTCCGGGACTTCAATCAGAAGGCACCCTACATTCGTCGGGACACATGAGAAAATGAAGGATCCACATTCCTGGTCAGCGACCACAGTCTTCAGGAGAGGACTATGTGTCGGCAGTGAGCCTCAGGTCGGGCAGCACATTTGCTGAATAAGAACGATGATGGAACCCCGTATGGCAAAGGGCCTATTGTGCTGGTCTGGCCCCTCCTGACAACAACAGGATTCATCAGCAGTGACAAAAGGGTTCTCATGTACAATGAGACAACGGAGAGGCCTGTGGCAGCTATTGACACCAGAGCCGGACGAGGGATGCGCTGGACCATTCCAACCAAGGACCGATGAGGCGAATTAGTGTCTCGATACCAATGATTGGACTTCTTGTGCCAGTAAAGAGTCTGTTTTTGCATCAGCGAGGGCCTCTGTGCCGCTCCGTTGCTGGATTTCTCAGTTAGAGGGCCAGCCACATCGAGGAGGGGACCGGTTGTGATGCATTTTACTGAGGGTCTCCGTCCAGTTTTGGGGGCTATCACCCGACTAAAAGCCGCAGGGGATTCTAGGATGGGACGGAATACCCTTCAGCTGCTGACCAGAACGTGTTACCAATGCAATTCAGTCGGCTGACCAGACGAGTCTCTGAACGGAAGTAGCAGTTGTAACATTACGAACAGGAGAAAATTACGCCATTGCGCCTTCCCATCGCGCCTTCCCATTATCCGTCCTGACTACCAATCTAAAAATTGCACTAGTGAAACATCCGACCAATTGATTTCACGAAGCGTTGGAACGTACGGATTTCTGGTGCGCTGATCATTTCTACCCGTCTGTTGACCGCTGCCGGGTGTTGCTGCAAAGCTACGTATCCTACAAAAGTGCAACTACAACATTTTTGTTCCGACGTCTCACAGAGCACATCACGGAGGGGGGGGGGGGGGCACCAATGAATCGCGTACAGTCCGACCACAATACTCTCCCCACGCGTCAAGCGCTTACATAAAACACTGGGATTCTATCATCTACACACAAAACAAGAAAACTCAACCTATTGGATGCATTGCTTATTCATGACCACAAACGACTTCTAAGCAAACAAAAGGAAATAAACTACTGAATTATCTCTTTGAGGCAGCACCACAAATAAATCACTCAGACAAGGAACAAGACATTGATGAGTGGCGCAGCTATTGGGTGATTGGCAGACAGTGTTGTGATTTGCTGTGTTCATTGTGTTGTTCACAGTGTGTGGTGCCAATGATGTGTTCTGCGCGGTTAAAGAATTGTTTTTTTGTTGCCAAGCCCAAATGGCAGTGAATACTGTCCAGTGAAAAGTTTATTGTTGGTATGCATGCTCGTGTTTTATGCTTTGATTTGAAGTGTTTAAGGCGCCGAAATGAAATGAAGAGCCAAATATATAGAAGAGTCAGTCACCAGTTATATACCGTCCAGGTTCTGCGAGCTTCGTGTGTCTGTTATTATCTTATATGTGTATATATATATATATATATATATATATATATATATATACATATACATATACATATGCGCAGAGAGAGAGAGAGAGAGAGAGAGAGAGAGAGAGAGAGAGGGAGAGAGAGGAGAGAGAGAGAGAGAGAGAGAGAGAGATATATATATATATATATATATATATATATATATATATTTGTTGTGTCAACATCATTATCAAACGCTCAGTACGATTCGGGCAAAAGCACCGGCTAGAACTAACAAGACGCCATATCTGAAAATCTCCACACATATACGCTGCAAAAAATGATTTTTTTGTTTAACTGGAGAAGGCCTCTTCCTTTGTTAGCTCGCTGGAGTTCAAGGTACCATCCACCAAAATCCTCGTATTTCGGCCATTAAGTCCCAATATTTTTATGCATGCGGTTTGTATGCCGGAACCTAACTTGCTGTGCGCGGCCCTAGAAAACTAGGCGTGTTACGTGTGCAAATACACGGAGCTTGTTCATTTTCGCCAGGTCATGGTGGATCCTGTTATTTTAGGGCTAAGTATTTCGGAGAAGACATAGCAACATGCACTTAAATCATGCTGAATGCCATTAAAATCAAGCACAAGCTTGATTCCTGGCTTATATACGGTTAGCTGGGCAGTTTAGATCACCTGATGGCTGGGTATTAATACAGAGTTTTGGTGTTGTTTGTTATAAGGGAATAAAGAATATCCACTCCTTCAAAATGTATTAAAAACGTAACGTATAAGTAAAATAACTAAAAAATTCCATGAACAAAGGAAGTGATATGCGCGACGTCTGCGGCGTACAAAATTATGCTCGGCAATTACGAGAATAAATTAATCGGCGTAATCGGCATAGCCACAAATTTAGTCATCAGTTGCTAAGACGTAAAGCCCCAATCAAAACTATTGAGATTTAGGTCCTCGTCAACGGCGTAAGTCCTCCTATAATGTGGGAAAACCCGAGACCAATAACGGCACATGAGCGATCTAAACTGCCATGGCAGGCCAACAAAGAGGCTCCCGTGAACAATGAAGGGTCCTCATAACAAGCGAGGAGAACCTAGCACCAGTATGGTGGGACCCCTGAATGATTGGGAGTACCCCGGCAGGCCAACAAGCACAGAAGTCCGGCCGAAGCACAGGATTCTTTGAGCAAAGGGGAACAACCGATGATCAGAGTACATGAATTAACGCCCTCTGTGTGATCAAGAGTGCCCAGGCAGGTTAACAGGGAGGGTTCTGAGAAGCGAAGGGTCCTTAGTAAATAAGCCCAAAAGGATAAGAGCCATATCAGAGCATATCAGAGCCATATCACTGAAGAGCGCCTGAGCATCTAGTGCCTCAGTGCGTTACCTTACATGGGCCCCAGCAACTGCACGGAGTCCTCCAAGCTAGTGAAAAGAACCTGATACCAATACGCAGACCCCCAGAGCAACCGAGCAACCCCGGCAGCAGCGGCGGGGCGGGAGAGGTCGCCTGCCCCGCAGGTGCAGCGAGCCCCGCCGAGCCCGCGCCATCTGCTACGTCTACAGCCGCGGCGTCGCCCGGCGCGAACGCGCACAGTTGCTGGTGAGCCCCGGGGCGCGGCTCCGCCCAGGCCGGATAGGGCCGCCTGGCGTCTAGGTAAGCTACGGCAAGCATCTTCCACTGTACGCATCACGTGATCATCGTGGAATGCCGGGTTCACTGCGCCATCTGTTGACAAAAGCGGGAAATAGCGGCAGGAGTCAAAAATGCTTCTGCCGTGTCATCTAGCGGCAGGAATCCAAACTAGCCTGGGTGTCGGGATGCTCGAAGTTTCGAACACTGAACTTTACGACTCTGGACTTTGCGACTCTGGACGTTGCGCGTCTGGACCTTATAAACGCCCCCAATGGGCACTAAGTTGGACGCATGCTGGACGTTATGAACGCTGGATGTTGCGACCTTGGACGATAGGAACACCGGACGCTGCAATCTTGAACGTTTCGATAGCTAGCGTTGGAATAAAACGTCATTGGTGCGCCAGATCGGAGCTATTGTCAAATGTTCCCAGTGATACTGCCTGTTTTGGTATTTTTACAAAACCGGTAAAATGTTTTTGAGTCCACGTGACGTGACGTAGGGCGAGTACTAGGCAGTCATTTGTGCTGGGAAACGTGCTGACGGCAGATCAAAGGCGGCCAAGAGAGGGCACTGAAATGTCAGGAGCAGCCATGAAAAGGCAAGTGACAGTGGCTGATATAGTGCGTGATTGCGTTGCCCAGTAAATTAATGGCGCTATAAGTAAACATTTAAAATGAAATGGACAACATTGGAAGAACTGGAAATGAGAAGAAGCATGAACATGTGGATGGGATAGGCGATGGTAATACCGGAACAGAAGTCACATTTCCAAACACCACTTTGTACGTAGTGTGTTATGGTCAGCAGTAACCCAGAGTTAGTGTGTGGACTGAAGTCGAAGGTGAAAGAAGAAGGGAAAGTCAATTTAAAAACTTCTCCTTCAGCCCACAAATGGCACGCTCCGTCAGCACGCGTGACGACACGCATTCCGGCCCCGTTCGATCTGCCGTCAGCACGATTGTCAGCTGAAATGCGTGGCGTCACACGTGCTGACGGAGCGTTTCATGTGTGGGCTAACCGGAAAGTTTTCAAACTTTACTTTCCCTTCTTCAGCCCACGTGGCTTTGTGGTCACGTGACGTGACGTATGGCGAATACTGGGCCATGATTGGTGCTGACAAACACACGGACGACAGGTCGAATGCGGTCTCAGTGTGTACTGAAGTAAAAGGAAAAAGAAGAAGGGAAAGCAAAGTTAAAAAACTTTCCTGTCAGCCCACACATCAACAACGTCAGGACGCGTGACGTTATGCATTCCAGCTGACAGTCGTTCTGACGACATTCCGAACCGGGCCCTGATCGCGCGTAGAGAAAACCTCCGTAATTGGTCGGTAACTAAAATTTGTAGTATTTGGTTGCACCTTTTTAAGGCAGTGCTGGCGCTGCCGGGACCGTTTGAAAATGTCCAAAACAAAACAGCGGCTATCAGTGTGCGGGGTTTTGCCATGCAATTTACTGCCTGGGTTGGGATGAAATCGTGCCAAATTTCGGACTTAAATGTCGGTGGGTGTAGGTCATGCCTGTCGAGGAGTTAGTTTCAGAGTTGTCTGGTGTCATTTCTGGACTCAGTCACATTTTTAGGTATGTATTGGCAGTTTGACATTTGATGTCTAAACTTACATTTTGAGCTAATGTGTTATTGTGTCACATTCTGGATCAGTTTTGTATCGTGTTCTATGCCATTTTGGTCATTATTATTTTCTCATACAATGATTGGTGCTGTTATATTGTACACCATTTTGATCATGAATGAATGTTTGTTTGGAAACTTTTGAAATGCCCACTGAGACAGATCACATGTGGTGTGTCCTGTTTGTTACAGGCTGAATGAGCAGGAGCTGTTCTTTATTGATGTTTCTTCAGCTGCTGAGTCTACTCTGATTGTTATTCGAAGACCATCTCAGCTGGGCTGGCAAAGTATTCTCAATGTTGGGATGTGCTATAGCTTTACAAACTTAAGGCCAGGAAAACTTTATCAGGTATGTGATGTGACATGTATTGTACATTTTCATGAATCAAATTGCAGATGCTTAGGATGCCTGCTTGACAACTGTGTGATGTTAATCAGCATCTAGAAATGTGGGGCTGTGTAGTAGAACATGAAAGTAATGTTGTTTTGTTTATTTTTGTACCTGTACTGCTGGCTTGGAATGTGTAACCTTATATACAAGTAAGACACAAGTAGAGGTGATTATCATAGTACCAGTGATGTTGTTTTATGCAGCATAAATAGTATGTATCTAGCAATTTCTCTCTTCTCAACATCTTTAGCAATTTTTTTGTGGTACTACCATTCACAAGTTTGATATTTTTCAGAGCACTCCAGATGAAGTTGATGTGCTGGTAGCTACTTCAAAAACAAATGTGAACCCCACAAAATATGATGACTATAAATTAGCCTCAAATGCAAGTCTCCATCATCTTATTTCATTCAAGGTAAGTAGTCATACTTTCTGCAGCTATAATATATGCTATTTTCATTGTGCTTAAAAAAAGCATCTTGGTATGCTTATGACCTATCTGATGAGCCTTATGTTGTTATGCATGCATGTTGTGCCAAACTTTATAAAAAAACCTGAGTTGTAAAATATTGCTGACTGAAGGGCTAGCCAATAATTAGGCAGGTGAATTAGTACTCCATATGTGGCTAGACTGAGAACTGAGGGGCTAAATCTGAGCTGACTACAGCTGCCAAGTCCACATGACAACCATGCATGCCTCCTGGCTAAGCAATCAGTGGTGCTCTTGAGTCAGCAATCATCATTTAGAGACTAACACATGTCATGTTTGTGATTTACTCATGCCTGTGTACATCATGTGTTAAAAATAAATCATGTGCAGATGACATAATGAATCACTTCCCCCATACATCAACTGGCCATGCTGGGGCATGCCAATGTTTGGGAGCAGACCACATCAAAGTAACAGATCCATTACCATCATACTTCATGTGCAGATAAACTGCATGCACACCCAGAATGGGTTTGGTGCTGCACCTGGTGATGTACCAATGCAGATCTCATACATTTCTCCCAATGACATGCACCAGCTGTCCTGATCCCCAACCCCTATCCCTGACCCTGACTTGACCTTGACATCTGATTCCTGACTGGACCCTGATATCTGGCTACAGACCCCTGATCACTGACCCCTGACCTCTGGTCTTGACCTGACCCTGACATCTGATTGCTGACCCTGACCCATGATCATTGACCCCTGACCCATGATCACTGACCCCTGACCCATGATCACTGACCCCTGACCTGACTCAGGTGTCTAAGCACTGACCCCTGATCCCTGACTCCTGATCCTGACCCGACCCCAGCATCTGGCTACTTGTGGTGTATGGCAGTTGTTTAGGGCGCCTACGCGCCAGGCAAGTGGCAGTTGCGCGAGAGAGTTGGCCTTGACGAGGTCGCGCGTGGCGTGGCGGGGGCGCGACGTGTTCGGACGCCTCGGACGTTGTATCATTGCTTTTGTTGGTATTGCTTAAGTATTGGGCAAATACTCACGGTAACGCCTGACTTAGTGTTTGGTCGGGCTGTGAGAGTGAACGATACTACATTTGGCGACGAGGATGGGATAAAGTAGGGCTGGACTTTATCGGACCCATGGAGGCGCCGAGACGGCAGCGGTTCGCTGTCGTGCTCATCGACTACTATTCGAAGTGGATCGAGGTGGGCTTCTGTGCCGAGCCCAGCACGGAGGCAGCGGTCCAATTTGTGGAGACACTGGCCTCACGGGAGGGCTACCCGAGAGAGCTCGTATCGGATAACGGGAGCCATTTCAGCTCAGAAGGGTTCGAAGCCTACCTGCGGAGCGGGGGCACGCACCACATCCACGTCACGCCCTATCACCCGGCCTTGTCAGGGGCGGTGGAGCGGGCCAATCGGACGGTGAAGGCGGCACTCCAGGCGGCGGACAAGAGCGGCGAGGGAAGAGCGCGGTATGTGCAAAAGTGTTTGCAACAATACCGCAGCACGCCGCATGCAACGACCGGAGTCAGTCCGTCCGAGCTGCTGCACGGTCGGCAGCTGCGAACAAAGCTGCACGCCGCAGCTCTGAAAACGGAAAAGCAGGCCGTGTCGGAGTCAGAAGTGCGGAGGCGGGTGCAGAACCGCTAGGCCTATCAAAAGGCTTACGCCGACGGACGGCGCGGGGCGCGCACGCCGCCATTCGACGTAGGGGACCAGGTGAGGGTCCGGCGAATGCCCCGGCCTCGTAAGGGGCGTCCACGCTTCTCTGAGCCACTTCGGATCGAGACCCGCCTGGGACCGGTGAGCTACCGCCTGGAAGACAGCACTCGGGTGTACGGTGAACGGCTGACGGCGGCGCCGGCAGATCGCCCACAACGTGAGGAGCCGGGCGCGGCTGCACCGCTGCGGCCGCGACCGGCG
Source organism: Pollicipes pollicipes (assembly GCF_011947565.3). NCBI lineage: Eukaryota > Metazoa > Arthropoda > Thecostraca > Pollicipedomorpha > Pollicipedidae > Pollicipes > Pollicipes pollicipes. Next base: position 23,946,093 of record NW_023597055.1, read on the forward strand.
GCGGCAGACTACGCCAGGCCGGCTACGTCAGCACCCGAGTCGGACGGCTCGGTGGACCTGGACGCTGATTGACCGGCATCCGAGGCGGAGCAGTCCGAGGGGACGTCGGAGGCGGACCCGTCCGAGGAGACGCCTTCAGCGCACCAGCCAGCGACGACAGCTGCGGCCGCGGGCGGGCCGTCTGGTCCGAGTGCTGGCGGCGATCGAACGTCAGGTGGCGCTGGTGGTCAGCGGCCAGAGGGCGCAGATGTACGCGGGGAGTCCAGCGGCGTCGGAGTAACCGGAGGAGGAAACCGCGTGGGAGGTTAATTGAAATTATGTGAGGGGCAACGCTCTTTCAAGAGGAGGAGGAATGCGGTGTATGGCAGTTGTTTAGGGCGCCTACGCGCCAGGCAAGTGGCATTTGCGCGAGAGAGTTGGCCTTGACGAGGTGGCCCGTGGCGGGGGCGCGACGTGTTCGGACGCCTCGGACGTTGTGTTATTGCTTTTGTTGTTATTGCTTAAGTATTGGGGCAAATACTCATGGTAACACCTGACTTAGTGTTTGGTCGGGCTGTGAGAGTGGACGATACTACACTACTGACCACATGTGATCCCTGACCCTGGACCGACTCCAGAATCTGACCGTTTACCCCGCGGTAGGGCTTGGTGACGTCGGTGGACGCGGTGCTGCAGCTGTTCGGGCTGGACGAGAGCGTGGAGCTGGCGCTGGCCGCCATCGCCGGCGTCACCAGCTGCCCCCAGCTGCGGCTCGGCGACCAGGTGGTCGTGCATGACGCCCACTGGGCGCCGGCCGCGCGCCGGCTCACCGCCTGCGGCCGCACCAGGGTCGACCTGCTGAACAGGTGCGTGGACCGGCCGACGCCCGCACGCAGCCGGGCTATGTCCGGGGCGTAGGCGACGCCATGCTACGCTCGGCTTTCAAAGATTGTCAGCACTGGTGCGTCTTCCGATTGGCGTGTCTGGGCGCCAGTCGCACGTTCGTGCTTACCTGACCGTGATTTGCACTGATGTTTTTGGCAGTGCTTAGGGGTGGATCTGCATGGGTGCCTTTCTCGTGTCCCTGAGCTTATGTCCGCCGCCGTGCGGTCCTCGGTGTGCCTGCCCGCACTCCGTCACACCGTTCTGCGCTGCTGATCTTGTGCCATTGTGTGTGCTTGTGTCCCTGTTATGCCCCTTCGCGTCAATGCTTCAGACCAGTGCGCATGGGTGCCGATGTGTTGGATGCGTGTGCCCTCACCTGTACGCCGCCACACGCACCCGCCCGTCGCCCACTGGCACGAGCTGGGGCGCCGGGCGGCGGGCGGCGGCCTCACCGGCGGCCACGCGTCTGCAGGCAGGCGTCGGCGGCGGCGTGCGACCAGGACTCGGCACTGCACCTGCTGCACCGGCTGGCGCTGCCGCCGGCCGCTCTCGACTGGTACCGGCGCACCGAGCGCGAGCTGGCCGACGCCGTCCCGCACAGAACGTGAGTCAGGCGGCGGCGGCGACGCCCAGCCCCGAAAAGGCAGGGGTGTCCCGCGCCAAGCTCTGCGTTGGAGGGGAGCGGGGTGTGGCCGTTCTGCACCGGCTGCTGTCTGCTGGAGTACCCGGTGACGGCGGTGGGTGTCTCGCGGCAGGGTGCGCGTCGGAGGGGAGAAGGGCGTGCTTCACCGGCTGCTGTCTGCTGGAGTACCCGGTGACGGTGGTGGGTGTCTTGCGGCAGGGTGCGCGTCGGAGGGGAGAAGGGCGTGCTTCACCGGCTGCTGCGTCTGCTGGAGTACCCGGTGGCGGAACGCTCCATGACCAAGGAGTTTGTCTGCTCGCCTCACCGCTGCATCGGCTCTGCTGAGGTTAGCCTCGTCCGTCCCACCAGTGTCGCGTTAGAGCCCTGGGCGTTAGACGACACTGCCTCATTTAAGTCCGAGCCCAAATTTGGTGTTGCATCGAAGTGACAGTGCTGGCCAGGTGTAATGGTACATGCATTGCATTTCACTAGTCAAAATATTTAAATGCACTCAGTCCATGCCTTCCCCTGAAATAATTATATTGCTGTCCCCTTGCGCAAAAGTACCATGTTCGATAACGACTGTCATTGAAGCTAATCTGCAAACTTAGTTTGAACTTATCTATGTGTTGCACAACTACATATCTTCACCACCATCTCATGCACATTGGAAGTCGACACAGTCGTCCGCCCCCCCCCCCCCTCCCCCCTCCCCCCCCCCATGAGGCCCCTGCGCTCTTGACATGTCCGCCGGACACGCTGCGTCACAGTTTCGGCTGGAGCTGGAGTTCCTGCCCGACCTGCTGTCGACCGCCGCTGCCGTCGCCCTCGAGTCGGACGACAGGTGGCAGCACAGCGTGCGCGAGGCGGGGGCGCGGCCGCTGGTGGCGGCGCTGGGTCGGGACGCGGCCGGCCTGCCACAGCTGACGGGTCGCGGCGGCGCCACGGCCCCGCTGCTGCTGCTGGACGCCCCCGCGGCGGCGTCGCTGCCGGACGGCGGCCAGCTCGTCTGCCTGCGCCGCCCGCTGCTGGTGGTGGAGCGGCTGCCGGCCGCGCCGCCGCTCGTGTACGTGATGGCGTGCGCGGGGGACGTGGCGCCGCTGGAGAAGGCAGCGCCGGCGGAGCGCGCGCCGCCGCCACCGCCGGCGCCGGCCGGCGCGCCGCTGCTGCTGGTCGACAGCGTGGGCTGGCCGCGGCGCGCGCCGGCCGGCGGCTGCTGGCGCTGCGTGCGCGGTCTGCTCGCTGAGCCGGCTGGGCGGCGGCCGGTGCTGGTGTCGCTGGTCGGAGAGCCGGCTCGCCGCGCAGCCCGCCTCCGCCGCGGACGGACGTACGCCCTACTCTCGGCCGACCTGCACTGGACCACCCGGCTGTGAGTCAGCGGGGACGACGGCGGCGGCTGGCGGCCGCGGTACTCGCCGGGGCTGATGGCCTGGCGTGATTAGTCATTTGCTGTATCCGGAGGCGATCTTGTGGTTGTGTCTGTGGCCTAATGTCGCTAATTACCATACCACCATGGGATTTCAGCAGAATGTTTTAAAGGTGGTTGATGCTGGGCATCTGCGTCACATGCGTCCCATCACATGCAATTTTAGGGCTGAGACGTGACAAAATTTATGAAAAAACGCATTTACTTTTGAAGTAAGGCATGCTTGTATTTATCAACGATAGCAGCTATGCCAAGGGTGCCTACCCGAATCGGAGCGTGAAAGCGGCGTTCGTCTGCAGGCACCCGGATCGGCAGCTGCGCTCGGTGCGCGCCTGCCTGCTGCACTGTACCGCACTGCGCGCTCCGGACGACCTGCAGTTCGTGCCTGGCTCCGACCCGCTGGAGACCGTGCCGCCGGACGACACGGCCGTGTTCAGGTACGGCCTCCCGTACGGCCTCCTCAGGGACAACCTCCTCGTGGTGGTCGGGTGTCCCTGCCTTGGTACCCAGTCACCGCATGTCTGGTGGGTGGGTGTCCCTGCCTTGGTACCCAGTTACTGCATGCCTGGTGGTCGGGTGTCCCTGCCCTGGTACCCACTTACCGCATGTCTGGTGGTCGGGTGTCCCTGCCTTGGTACCCAGTTACCGCATGTCTGGTGGTCGGGTGTCCCTGCCGTGGTACCCAGTTACCGCATGTCTGGTGGTCGGGTGTCCCTGCCTTGGTACCCAGTTACCGCATGTCTGGTAGTCGGGTGTCCCTGCCTTGGTACCCAGTTACCGTATGTCTGGTGGTCGGGTGTCCCTGCCTTGGTACCCAGTTACCGCATGTCTGGTGGGCGGATGTGGAGCCTGTATGCCTGTGTGTATGTCATGTCGGAGCCTTGGTACGCGGGTGCTACGCATCTGTTGCTTAGGAGCCGCCACCTCTGGACATCAGGTGTCGTGGCTCTTATGTTTGCTGTGGTCGCTAACGGAGGCTGTGTTCAGACAGTAATTACTGCCACAGTACTCACAGTCAGCTGCTGACTGACTATGAGTACTATAACAGCGAGGCTCTGGTCAATACCGGCGTTACCAGGCATTGCCCCTGGTGGGTGTGGGCTGGCTTTACTCTGGTAGCACTGGTGGTAGTGGTCCATGTATTAAAGCTCTGGTGTCAGATGTTACTGAATGGGTGGCAGCGCTGACTGTAATATCAGTGTTGATGTGTCCAGCTAGTGCGGAAAACCCGACCCCACCCCTCTCCCAGTGTTTAAATCTTGTGGCCACTTGGGTGGCAGGGATGCTGACATTTTGTATGCACCTCGGTTTGGGGTTCGTTGCCTCTTGCCTCTCCTTTCGCGCAAAATTGTCCGGTCAGTGTTGAGCCAGGCTGCGGCCACCGAGTGTAGAAGCGCTTCAGGCTTGACGAGTGGTCCAGGCGGGTCAGCTGTCCGGGCTCGGGGTCAAAAGGCAATGGATTAGCGCCAACGTTACTATTTCGTGCGCAGACCGCCGGAAAGCCAGGGTTCTGGTAGCATTAACTTATACTTACATCCTGGACGCCCTGTTTGATATATTATGGAGCGCTGCCCCCTCCTCCCTTATTTTAGGGAGAATTAGGCAGACTTAGGCCATCAGCAGTCGTCGCAGATTTGGCTTGGGAGATTTCCATTTGTTAATGTGCCATGAAGTATCACACATTGCCTCTCACCAGCCGGACGCTCTTGGCCAGTTGCCAGTTAATCGTCTGTATCGGGTGACATGGCACTTATTGGTGTGTGGTGGCGCCGCGCACTGGTCAGACGTGTGGCACCGCACCAGAGGCCGCACACTGGTCAGACGTGTGGCGCCGCACCAGAGGCCGCACACTGGTCAGACGTGTGGCGCCGCACCAGAGGCCGCACACTGGTCAGACGTGTGGCGCCGCACCAGAGGTCACACGCTGGTCAGACGTGTGTCACCGCACCAAAGGCCGCAGGCTGGTCAGACGTGTGGCACCGCACCAGAGGCCGTACTGTGGTCAGACGTGTGGCACCGCACGAGAGGCCTTGCTCTGGTCAGACGTGTGGCACCGCACCAGAGGCCGTACTGTGGTCATACGTGCGGCGCCGCACCAGAGGTCACACACTAGTCAGACGTGTGGCACCGCACCAGAGGCCGCACACTGGTCAGACGTGTGGCACTGCACCAGAGGCCTTGCTCTAGTCAGACGTGTGGCACCACGCCAGAGGCCGTACTGTGGTCAGACGCGTGGCACCGCACCATAGGTCACACACTAGTCAGACGGGTGGTGCCGCACCAGAGGCCGTCAGTGAGCTGTACCCAGCTGATAGCCGCGCTGTCTGTACTCTGACGCCGTCCTCCCCCGGTGGCAGCGTCAGTGAGCTACGCCCGGAGTCGTCGTCCGATGAGCAGCTGCTGACAGTGCGGGGCGTGTTGCTGGAGCGCTTCCACGCACGCGACAAGTTCGCCTCACGAGACGCCTGCCGCCCCGTCAGCCTGGGTCAGTGGCCGCGGCCGGCAGCCACGACCGTGCCGCCGGACGTTCCGATCTGCCGTTAGTTGTCGGCGTTGTGATAACCATACAGGCGCTTGACTCCGCTAAAAGTGTGTATCCGTGGCGTGTTCGTCCCCCAGCTCCGTACTCACCGACGCCAGCATGACTGACCACTGGTGTTGCGTCCTGTCCACCCGCAGCCCCTCCGCCAGATCTCTGTCATCGCTGACTGACTTGAGGCCCCTGACTGAGCGAGCCCGCTCCCCTTGTGGCCCGATCCTGCCCGCTGTGACCGGCGTCCGCTTGCTGTCGGCAGACTCACACCGCGTGGTGCTGCGGCTGGGGCACGCCGTCTCGGGTCACGAGGTCACCCTGTACGTGACGGAGCCGGGCCGCCGACTCCGCCTGCTCGGCCTGGTGCCCGGCTCCCGGCTGGTGGCGCGGGACGTGCGCTGGGCCGGCGGCGGCGCTTACCTGCTCACCACCGTGCTCTCGGAGCTCGAGGTCACCGACTGGCGGCCGGAGCCCGAGCGGGGCCGTGTCAAGAGGTCAGCCCGGCCCGGCCCGGCCCGGCGACGGTGGTCTCCGAACTGATCTGTGCGCTAGCCAATGACCGCCACGTTGGTTACGAGCCATGACTGATGCGGTGCCACCGCTGTAAAAAGATTGGACCTACTATAAACAGTTGTCAGGCTTTTTTGGTTCCCTTGGGACAACTGGGTGCAAAGCGTTATAGTTTTGAGTTCAGTACGTTGGAAATTGTGGTATATTCTGCTTCCCTCAGTATATTTTTGATTACTTGCTTAGTATCTTAACTCAGTGTTTTAGTCTGCGGGATGAAGCGGGGATGAGGAAAACCGGCGGACATTATCCCATGTTCTCATTGTCGCTGATCACTGTCTCCCTTCCCTTTTCTTCTCCCTCTTGATTGGGCGTCTTCTTCGCCCTCCCTGCTTTGCCCATTGGAGTGTAAATTTTTTGGCGATCTTCCTCTTTAAGTGCCCCTCTGGTCGACTGCCATCCCTGTTTCTCCCCACTTGATGCTGCTTTGCTGTCCTCTTGGGCAGTTCTGTTCCTGTTCGCTTCCTCGTGTTTTCCACGCCCCCCGTATGTCGTCCCGTACAGTTACCCTCAGACTCAGCGCACCCGTCCCCCTGTGTGGCCGCGTCTCCCTCCTGTGCGCCTGCCGCGTGTGTGACCGCTCGCCGTGTCCGCCTGGCGTGCGCAGGCCGCGGCTGCACCTGCCGCTGTGGTTCGTGGCGGCGGCGCTGGCCGAGCCGGGCCTCAGCCGCTGGATCAGCTGCGCCGCCGTGGCCGAGGTGCGCCGCGTCTCGTTGGCCGCCGAGTGCGCCCTCTGTGGCCACCGCTGCACCGCCGGCCGCTGTACGTTCGTCGGCTGTCATGGCTCCGACCGGCCGCTGCTGAACGTCCGCGCCAGGTGAGACAGACTGGGCGGCGGCGCCCGCCCGGCACCGCTGCTGGTTCGGCTGGTGCTGGGGTCAGCTGACAGCGAGTGGCAGACGCCCCGGGGGGCGAGGGCTGTCACCATCAGGGTGGCACGCGAGAGACGCCCCATCGTCTTGTCACAGAGAGGGTCATTTGGCACGGACGGACGTGGCATAGCTTTGCTGTGAGGTGACCCCCATGACCCGCCCTGTATGCTGTCACAGTACGTGTGAGCCTCCACCCCTGAGGATTCTGATGTTGCCGTGACCTTCCACCTTCGCTGTAGTGTGCTGCTTATATCCCTGTGACGTCTTTACTCCCGGCATGGTAGCGCTGACCCCGAGGCCACCCCGAGCCGACCCTCGGTAGGGTGGTGCTGACCCGTGACCGAGCCCCCCACTCCCTCCCCACTCCCTGTGCATGGTGGTGCTGATCCGTGACCAAGCCCCCTCACTCCCTCGGCAGGGTGGTGCTGACACGTGATCGAGCCTCCCCCCCCCCCGCTCCCTTGGCAGGGTGGTGCTGACACGTGATCGAGCCTCCCCCCCCCCCTTTGGCAGGGTGGTGCTGGATGACGGCTCGGCGGCGGTGACGGCTCACCTGGTCGGCGACGCGGTGCGCCAGCTGCTGGCCGTCCCGGACGGCGAGTGGTGCCACCTGTCGGCGGAGGCCGAGCGGAGCGGCGAGCTCTTCTACATCCAGCCCAGACGCACGGTGCGGCCCGCCGTCTCTGGTGGAGATGGGCAGCAGCGTTTGGAAGGCAGAAGTTTGGAGACTGAGAGTTGGAGAGAGGCAGGAGAGTTTGGAGACTGTAAACCCCTCTATTCTGCTCAACGTCTTGACCATGTCGGAAATGAAGTCATCCCCAAACTACGCATTTTTACTCCGGAAAAAAGGCATCAAAAGGTTCACCAAGTCCATCCCCAGAAATGAGATTGTGACGTTTCCTCCCGCTCAGTGTGACCTGTGCCGTGCCTCAGGGCACGGGTCGGCCTCAACAGCCGGAGGGTCGGCTGGGCGCGCTCTGTCAGGCTCCGGCGGTGGGGCGGCCGGTCGTCTGCGAGCTGAAGAAATTCTCGGAGACGCGCACCGCCTCCGGCCCAGGTCAGCCGCCCAGTGCACGCGGGACCATACACACACAGCGCCCGACATACACTGCCGGACCGCGGGACCGTACACACACAGCGCGCCCGGCATACACTGCCGGGACCGCGGGACCGTACACACACAGTGCCCAGCATACACTGCCGGACCGCGGGACCATACACACACAGCGCCCAGTATACACTGCCGGGACCGCGGGACCATACACACACAGCGCCCAGTATACACTGCCGGGACCGCGGACCGTACACACACACAGCGCCCAGTATACACTGCCGGGACCACGGACCATATACACACACCCAGCGTCCGGCATACACCTGCCGGGACCACGGACCATATACACACACAGCGTCCGCATACACTGCCGGGCCGCGGACCATACACACACACAGCGCCCAGCATACACTGCCGGGACCACGGGACCATATACACCACACACACTCCCGGATACACTGCCAGGAAGCCGGACCATACACAAGCGCCCAGCATACACGCGGGACGCGGGATCATACATAACAAGCGCCATATACATATGCATACCGCGGTTATACACACACACAGCTCCCGGCATACACTGCCGGGACTGCGGGGTCATACACACACAGCTCACGGCATACACTGCCGGGACCGCGGGACCATACACACACAGCTCCCGGCATACACTGCCGGGACCACGGGACCATACACACACACGGCGCCCAGTATACAGTGCCGGGACCGCAGCACCGAGAGTGGTCTGAGCCCACGGTGGAAGGGGTGTCCCCTGCCCAGTATGACCCCTCCCGTCCCGGCCGGCCTCTGTCATGGGCGGCTGTCATTGCAGTACGTGCACTCCCTGCGTCACCGGCTATTCTGCGTGTCATATGGCTCACAGGTATCACCTAAAGATGTACGAATGATATTGTGAGGTTTCGAGCTCGTTAATGATTGATCTGTTCACTGTGATTCATTGGCAGTGATGAATCGTGCGGCCTTCTTCTTCGTATGACATGACCGCGGTCTTTTTCCATTTAAGCAATACGAACCACACCTGGCTGTATTTTGTTTCGCCGAACATTACAGCTCATCGGCGCGCAAGCGATGTTTCGGTGTCCGCCACAATCATGAGGGCATTGCGGCAACACTGGGTCAAAGGTCACGGCAAATTTGTCGTATACCGATCACAAACTGGCTCTCCTTTTCCAAATTATTTGTGTGCAAGTACTGCCAGACTACTGAGCACACCGGGTCATGAGCGACGTATTGCCTCCCGCCTGACGTCTTGCCCGTCGTGCTCAGCTGCGGCGGGTGCTGCGGTGTTCTGCGAGGCCATAATGGAGGCGACGCCGGACCTGGTGGCGCGGCTGTACCCGCCGCCGGCCACCTGCTAATGGAGGCGACGCCGGACCTGGTGGTGCGGCTGTCCCCGCCGCCGGCCGCCCGCTAATGGAGGCAACGCCGGACCTGGTGGTGCGGCTGTTCCCGCCGCCGGCTGCCCGCTAGTGGAGGCGACTCCGGACCTGGTGGCGCGGCTGTTCCCGTCGCCGGCCGCCCGCTGAAGCCGCGCCGCCCGCTAATGAAGGCGACGCCGGACCTGGTGGCGCGGCTACTCTCGCCGCCGGCCGCCCGCTGAAGCCGCGCCGCCCGCGGCCAATGATCGCCCGAGGCGGCGTCACGATGATCCGAAGAGGAGCCGAGTCGATTGCAGCTACCGCGCGCATACGTACCGCGCATTCTCAAGCCTGCTGCAGCGGGAGGCGGGGAACTGCCGCGGCCTGGCAGACTGAGGGGCAGCTGGAGGGCGTGCAGAGGTCCGGTGTCTGACACGGGTGTCAGCTTCGGCCGACATGCTTGGATGCCGCGCGTCGTGCCTGGCTCGTCAGCAGCGAAAGCCTGTGTGTGCACCGACTTGCGAGCAGGGCGCCGCCTGGTGTGCCGACGACGCCGCGGCTCCGACCCGGCGGCGGCTGCGGTGCTGGGTGTCGTGGCGTGTGATTTGTGGACGGTGACTTGTTGGTGAGGATCACTGCTGGCTGAGGTGATCTGTGGCGGTATCCCCCGCTCGCTCGTTGGCAAGCGCATGTTTGTCGACTGGCAGAGAGTGAGAGGTTTTAGTGTCATTTTTAAGCAGCGTTTTGAAGTAGCGTTTTAGCTGATTCAGCCGAGGGGGGCTCCAATGCTTTAATAAGGGCTTGATAGTGGTCTGTCGCGACACTTGGTGTCATTGCGTGTGTCAGTTTTTTCACTATCGACATAACTTGGTTTTATCGTTCATATCACGAAGAAAGCAGTTGGCAAAGCTTTGTTTTCAAACTTCATCAAGGAGTGAAGGGGAACACGGGTCTGTGTTAAGGACACTGAGGCTCTTCACGTGAACGCGCAAAGTCCAAAACAGCGAGCTGGAGAAAACAAACAATATATATGTTGGTAACCGAACTAGTTCACAAACATTGTCGCACTACTTTGTAAATACGAGCTTGCTATGGAGGTAAAGCTAGGTGCGGCACTAGCGGCTTGCGGTGTCGACAGCCTTTTTGGGAACTGGGAAATCTACAGATATGTTACTGCAAGGTTACGTACGATGTAGGTATTCGTCGCTGGTTTAAGTCTATGACAAGTGCCATTTCCATCCACGATTTGTTCGTCGATTTAATGCGCGCCTGGGTGGCCGTCTAGATACCCATTGCTCGGGTGAAGGGTCAGTTTGACTCCCGCCCTGAGATCTCGGGAACTAAGAAAGTTAGAAACACCAAATTCACGGGGTGTGTTGACCTGTAAGTCAACTCACTTGAGGTACGTTACAAGCTCATTTGAAGTTAGTGACCTTGTTTGACCTTCTGAAGGTCACGGTGACCAAAATCGCAAGACTGCTCTGAGTTTTGCATTCGAATAGGCAACAAAGATTACGCTAGCAGTATGTTCCCCAAAAAATGTCGACCTGGGTCATCTCAGGTAGATGACCTATTCTGACCTCTAAGAAGAAAACATCTCAGAGATGTATGCATGTCAAACACTCCGTTGTTGCATCAGATTGAGCGGTTCCCTAGAAATTGCCTTCGCTGAAACCATGACCCGACTTTGACCTGTCATAGGTCGGCAACATTACAGGGTGCACCTAAATTTTTGATGCCAGACGATCCGCTCTTCAATGGTCTACAGCTATGTAAAATTTGGCGCGGCTACGCCGCGCCGTCGAGAAGCCATTCTGGAAAAACCTTCGGGAAGGTCAATTTGACCTCCACCCCCATCCGAGCGCATGTTAACACTTCAATTAAAGGCTTCCGGGTGAACGCTGCCACGCAAACACGCCCGCCTAGTTTGCCCGCGTGTGGCGTCATCTCGCCCTGTCCGGCCGGTGTGTCGTATGACGTCATCACCAGCTCACCCCGATGGACCGGTGCGTCGTATGACGTCATCACCTGTTCACCCTATCCGGTCGATGCGTCGAATGATGTCATCACCAGCTCACCCTATCCGGCCGGTGTGTCATATGACGTCATCACCTGCTCACCCTATCGGGTCGGTGTGTCATGTGACGTCATCACCAGCCCACCCTATTGGGCCGGTGCGTCGCATGACGTCATCACCTGTTCCCTATCCGGTCGATGCGTCGAATGATGGCATCACCTGCTCACACTATCCGGCCGGTATATCGTATGGCGTCATCACCTGCTCACCCTATCCGGTCGGTGTGTCGTGTGACGTCATCACCTGCTCACCCTATCGGGCCGGTGTGTCGGCGTTATCGGGTACGCGGTCGCGCGATAAGGCCGGTGGTGAGGCGTCGGCCCGGCGGTGGCGTGGCAGCTCCGCAGGCGTATACAGTCAGCGGCCTGTCAGTGTGACGCTGTGGCAACGGACCCTTCGGAGGTTCCTCGCAGCCACGACCAGCCGGGCGGTCGGCCTCTCGTGGTGTGGTCCGCGTCCGCCCGAGCGAGGGGCGCAGGCCAGGCCGGCCTGACCGGGAACAACGCCCTGCTGCCACCGCCCGCTGGCGTCCTGCTCATTCTTACATGAGCCTTGAGGGCACGGAACCTGAAGCTCAGCAAGACAGCTGCTGAGGTGAACACAAAAGTGGAAGTGCCCCCCCCCCCCCCCACACCCTCTTATGCAGCACAACAAAGCAACAGACCACGAAAACTGAACCACGTTTCTGCCGAGTCTCCAGCTCTGCGGAGCAGCACCGCACCTGTGGTCTAGATCGGCCCTCGGAGCTTTGTGATCTCAAGCCAGGGGATGAGGCCCGACCCGTTGTGGGTGGCAGGGGTCGCCCTGATGCTGTCCTGCTGTCTGCTGCCCCGGCCCGCGGCGGCGGAGAAGCGTCCCCTCCCGGAGTCGCTGAAGGATCGTGACCTCTTCTGCGAGACCTGCTACGCCACCGTCTGCGGTGAGTCGGCGCTGGCTGGTGGTGGCGCGCCGGCGGAGTCTTGTGGTTCAGATCTGCCTCTGCCAGGGAGCAGGACACGAACAGCAGACATTCCAAACGTTGTGCGGGTTAGTTCGAGAAGCGGTGTTCTCATTCATGCCGCGAGTTCCTGGGCGGAAAATGCATTCGTACATGCGTTTGTTTCGTGGTTTTGTGATCTTTTCGCAAATGTTGATATGTTGAATAGAGCTGAAGAGGGCGACGGCGAACTCAATTTCATGACTGTTGCTCCTGAACACCTAAATACGCCTTGTCTGAGCGTGCATTGCGCCAAACCGCGTACTAAACAGCCCGGAAGACTCAGTCGCCCAATAACCGCGCCGTCCACCTGTCACCACATAACGCCCCCCCCCCCCCCCCCCTCCCTCGCCGTGTGTCTGCCGCTCCAGAGATGTACCGGCTGGTGAAGGAGAGCGCAGCCGACAGCCTGGAGCAGCGGATAGACGGAGCACTGCAGCGTGTCTGCTCCGCCTCTCTGCTCGGCCGGTACGCCTTCCCCGCCGATCTACTGGAGGCCAGCTGCCGCGATCTCATCGGTACGTCCGCCCTCGGAGGCGACCTCATCGGTGCGTCTGCCCTCGGAGGCGGCCTCATCGGTACGTCCGCCCTCGGAGGCGGCCCCATCGGTACGTCCGCCCTCGGAGGTGGCCCCATCGGTACGTCCGCCCTCGGAGGCGATCTCATGCTGTGGATAGCTGGTACGTCGTGGTGCTCAGGCTGGCATCAGGCAGGTGAAGGCAACTGATAGGTCAACTGACGTCCGAGGACGGTATTGGCCGAGTGGGTTGCGCGTTGGACTCCGCCGTGGCGCCTGAGCTCCTGGTCGCTGGCGACCCATGAAAGCGACGTGGCGACGTGCGCCATGTTCTCTTTTAACAGAACATAACGTCCAAGGCAATAATTGCGGGCAACTGTCGGGTCGACAGGCGTGAGCTCGCCTGGGTTTATCTGTGCACATATGCTGTCAAACATCCAGTGCTGTGTCGAAAGAAACAACACGAAATATCGGTGCAGAGTTGTTAACGTGTTTTCGGAGGCACTAGATCTCTACGCTTTACGTATTGGTCCCAAAATGACAGTGGCTGGTACTAACACGCATGCGCATGTTTAATCGCCATGTGTCGTGTTTTGTTAGGAATGTTTTTAGCTTCTCCAGCTTTGGTCGGCCAAAATTTCCCGGCCATTTTGCAGTTCAGCTGTATTCTTCGCCAGATAGTACGGGAATTGGGATCCACCCACCAGACTCGAACCCGGATTTCTAACGTGCCGGTCCAGTATGCCAACCATTTCACCAGGGGGCATAATACCTATAAGCGGCCAGACAATTCTGGCCCACCAAAGCAAGAATAATGGAAAAATATCCTTATAAAAAACGTTGGCATACCTTGCCACAAAAAACTTACAAGCTTTACAGTATTTTCGTCGCGAGTGACTGATATAGCGTGTGACCCGCTGCTCTTATGTGCCAGTGCATTACATGTTGTGCCGACGCACAGATGGGATCTGACCGGTCGACACTCAGTCGAGATCTGACCGGCCGACACTCAGTCGGGGTCTGACCGGCGGACACTCAGACGGGATCTGACCAGTCCACATACAGTCGGGATTTGACCGGCCGACGCACAGACGGGATCTGACCGGTCGACACACAGTCGGGATCTGACCAGTCGACCTACAGTCGGGATCTGACCGGCCGACACACAGTCGGGATCTGACCGGCCGACACAGATGGGATCTGACCGGTCGACACCCAGTCGGGATATGACCGGCCGACACAGTCGGAATCAGACCGGCGGACACCCAGTCGGGATATGACCGGCCGACACAGTCGGGATCTGACCGGCGGACACTCAGTCGAGATATGACCGGCCGACACAGTCGGGATCTGACCGGCGGACACTCAGATGGGATCTGACCGGCGGACACTCAGACGGGATCTGACCGGTCGACACACAGTCGGGATCTGACCGGCCGACAAACCTTTACGTGCGCGTGTGCGCAGTTCGCTTCGAGAACGACCTGGGCCTGGGGCTGCTGGCCGCCTTTCAGCCGGGCAAGAAGCCGAGGATCGCCGGCACCGTCAAGGACATCTGCCTCACCAGAATGAAAGCCTGTAAAAAGTCGCGGGGAATCCCCAGCCTGCGCAAGGTGGGTGCCTAAGTTCGAGAGCAATGGGTTAACAGTGTTGTCGCCTGTCTTTGACGTCCGGGCCGATCCATGGCCTGCGGGAGAAGGTTAACCGATGAATGAATCGGTTGTCTAAATTGCTTAAATGATAACATTATCACCATCGTTATGGGGGATCATGTAAGGCTACAAGGGTTCTTGACTCTTTCCTCTACTAGCGATGTGCCTATCCTGACAGTGCAAAAGAACACAACAGTGGGGAGCAGTAATATGTGGAAGGTATCTATATTTGCTGACCAGAACACTTTTTATTTGTGTAACTAGTGGTGCGCGATGTATTAATGGTCAAATGACTTATTATATCGAGCATGTGGATCTTAATTATGGAAGTCAGCTCCTATAGTATAAGAAACGGGTGTCTTTCAGAAACCTAAGAAAACCTCAACATGGTAGTGCTGTCACGCATGTAGTTAAACCTACAATATATTTTTAACACCGCGGTTTTCCTATTGCCTGTGATGCGACAACTTCAGCGACAAGGTTTGCATCGGGGGGGGGGGGGAGGGGGGGGGAAATCAATCAACCAGCTACAGTCGCTGAAATAGACGCTACCCAACGTATGTGGCAGTCAGCTGCATTCGGGACAGAGCATCCCGGTGGGATCCCGGCAAGCGCTTCTCACGGCCCATATTTGTTACAGCTGAACGAGACGGCGACAGCCCAGAAGGTGTCCGCTGGAGTCGCCCCTGAGACGGACGCCCCGCCCAGATCAGCCCCTGGAGACGCCTCTGAGCGGGCAGCGCACGGGGCAGAGCAGGACGCACCAGTCGCTGGCCAGCCGGCGACAACGGCGGACGCCAACACAGACACCCAGAGAGACGAGCTGTGAAGTGGCCGCGGCGCTGAAATGTGTCAAGAGCCGATGCATTGCTTCAAATTCACAGAGCAGAAGATCCATATAGCGACCTGGAACATGGCTCGTCGTATTTTGCTTCGCTCACGCTCTCTACTGCGCGAGCGACGGCTGAAAATGCGCGTGATAACTACGTGCGACCGGTGGAGTGGCAAGATGGCTGGTTTCCGTGGGCGCATTGCATGGTGAATATACGAAGTCGGTCTGCACAACACACATTTTTCATTCATTCCAGCTGCAGCCTCCTGCGATCCTGTCCAGGCGTACACACCCGACCAAACGCGTCACCATTACACGCAGCATGTATTTCTGAGCCACGACGAAGGGCCACACCGCGACCCCACGAACCCATACATCCCCACGGCAACACACACAACACGTGTTTCTAAGTTACTGCCGGGGACTTTATACCAGCCTTTCCGACGCCGCTTGTTCGCATCAATGACAGCAGCTGTTGGGTGCATTCGCCAGGAACATCATACACATAGATAAAGCAGTAGTAATGGCCTTATTCCTTGGAGAAAACCGAGGAGAATGGAGGTTTAGATGCGTCGATATTTCGGCCTTCATCGAAACGAATAGCAGAAGCGATATGTGCTTCTGCTACGCGTTTCGATACGGACATGTTTCCGAAATATCAATGCACCTATATTCCCATTCTCCTGTTCTTTTTTCTCCGAGGAAGCAGGCTATCACTACTGTCTTACCAGTGACAGCAGCACTGACGTACGCCAATGAATCACTATCAATACTACATCCACGCCCGCTATTACTCGTGCATCGTTATCCGGTGGCAGCGCTTACGTAGACCTCATGTGGCGCAAATTGTCAGTTCCTGAGCTGTTGAAAAGCTATCAGTGTGCAACCACAAATCGATATGCATGCAGTACGTTTTGGACGGCACTGCCCAATGCTGAAAGCCGTACTGTCCTTAGCATATGGACGAAGCCGTCACGGAAAGTGGCCTTTTTGCGTGTCTGTTTGAAAACCTGCGCTACATCCGAAATTAATCATTTTTTGTGGATCGGTTTCGTCATGGGCTGCCTGCTGTAACCTAATTGACCTTTGCACTTTCGGACTGGCGATGTTTCGAAATGTTGGCACACAAAGCTGGTTCACTTTCATATCAACCTCGCCAATCGCCAACTTCTGCCCAGTCGTTACCGTCTGGCGACACCGGGCACATAAACAATGAACACCGCAAAACCCCTGATCTCTGCACACGCGACCGTCTAGCAGTCTCACTCACGTGGGCGATATGGATTCACCCGTGACTTCGTTTATGACGCATTCAGTGACGGCATTACTTCTACCGTCCTCGAGCTTGAACACATCAAACGATACTAGGATGTTTCAGACGCTTCCTTTCACAGTGAATAGACATTCCACCGTCCACGGATACTCAATATCGGCATCAGTGGGATAGACATGTCCAGGCGCACACACAGACAAACTCCGGCCAAGCAGGCCGCCAATAGACAGACAGCGGCCAATCTGGCCACCATTTTCTCTGACCATGTTTCTAAGAACGTCACATAGAGTGGCAAACCAGCTGCCTCTCCCCCTGTCATAAACAGAAGCGTCGCCTATACTCAATACACCGCACTACTAGCCGGAGCGGGGCGGCGCATCCTGAGGAGGCCGGGCCTCCGGGTGCTCCAGGTAGTAGCGCTTCTTGTACTCCTCCAGACTCTTCACCCATTTTTTGTCGTCGTAGAAAATACCGAACTGTTTGTCGGACTCCAGCATTCGCTCCGCCACATCTGCGGCACGCACGACCGCGGTTATGCTCGGCTGGCGGCGCGGTGTCCCTGCAAGTTATGTTTAGCTAGTGCCGGACGGGCTTTGGTTCGATGGTGTCAGAATTCGAACGAGTCGGCTGAATAGGTCGGCGGCTGCAGATATGTCAGAAGCATGCACAGGCCCGGTTGGTCACGAACGGCGTGTGAAAGACAGCGTGACCATGACTGGCGGTCGTGGGGTTAGAACTACATGTCCGAGGTCTGCCTCGGATTTAGTTCTAAGCCGTGTTGAATGATCGCTCGTGCGTTCAATGGCGGGATCATCACACTGGTCGGGCCTTGGGTTGAGGCGGAAAAGGGATCACATGAAGAGCTGCTGTTTACAGATGTACGAACCACGAGACATCGCGTAAGGGTAACATTGCCGCAGAACTGATCAACACAATCTTGTCTCGACACTATACAACAAATCAAGAAGGTATTGCGGTGTTTGGAACTATGTCTAGTCATTTAACAGTCATCGGGATGTAACTGTCGCGACGGATCATCTACAAAATATATACATACCCTTGAGCATATGCGCTCTCTTGAAGCTACAATTCTAAACGTCTGGCTTTAAGACTTGAGCATTGCCTTGAGTCTTAAGTCATCTTTCTAGCCAGAAGTGGTCCAAGACCAGTGAGGTACATACTACATGGGATGCATTGATGATATTCTCGGTTCCGGCACCCATGGGCTGAATTCACCGCTAGATTTCCTTGCAAAAATCAATGAACACCATCCAAGAATTTGTTCATTACGGAAAACACTACACACAACGTGTCGGCTGTGTTCCCCGACACCTTGTGGCCCAACCAAATGGAAGCTATAACACTGCGCTACACTTGAAGCCCCTGGCAGCCGTGATTCCATCGCATTACAATTCGACACATCTCATGACTGTTACGAGAGACGTCCTTACATTACGAATGCGGAGAGCGGTGTGTCAGAGGTTTAACTTATGATCCACAGTCTCGTGAGTTCAAATCAGCTAAAATGTGTTTTCTTTCCGTGAGAACGGATGCACTGCAGACTGACATCTACGTCACGTTCTCGATTTAACGCTATATTAGACTCGCGAAGAAGCCGCCGTAGACGCGTAAAACAAACAGCTTATGTAAATGCCGTCCACAGATGTCAAAATCCCGTCAACAGATGGCAAACTGTGAAAAACGGGTGAGTGCCACCGTACAATTCAGAGGCTTACACACCCTCGGGGTAGGGCGAACAAGTGGTCCCACTTTAAAGTTCCCGCCAGCTTGATCAGCCCTGGACACCGCAGCGTGTGCATGTTGGAGTGCAACCTGCCACGTTTGTTAGTGGTGTGAAAGGAAAATGTAGATGGAAGAACGCAGCATATAAGATATCTTGTAACCTCTGTCTAGCATTAGCTCAAATGAGAAACACAGCGTAGCGTTCGTGATCTGAAAACAGCTCTATGATCTAATGGCCTAACAAGACGACGCAAGTCTACAGGCATTACAATCGCAGCACATCCGCAATCTGCGTCCGAGGTTTTAATACACAAACGCGTTGTGACTTGGTTTAAGAAATGCTGTTAAAGTTATGCACTTAAAGAAATTTTTTCAGTGGTGACGTACTCCCGTCACCGTACGGAGCGCGTTAAGAAGCCCCTTTCGCCCCTGATGCTCGAAGCGGGCATCGAAACCTTCCGGTTTAGCTGCGTGCGTGTCGGGTGCCCTTTGCAAAGTACCGCGTATTGGTTATTAGGATGATGGGACTCGCGTCATTAACTACTTTGAGATACTTTTAATGGTAGTGCCGGCACAGATTCGGAGCATTTTCTGCCTTAGCGTTTGAATGATATTTGTTTGCTTAACATTGTTCGCTCGAGTCAGCAGCATGGCCAATGGTTGCTTGATAACGTTCTTACACCGGAACCTCCTGGTAAAATGAAGGTCAATTATATTCGGTGCAATGACTCCAAACTGATCACATAAAACATCTGCATTTAACCCCATCTGCTCAGATTCAGCTCAAGCGTCCTTTAAAGTCAATTACTTCTACCAGAAACCTTCTTCTACAACCAGACCGCGTAGCGAGGCGTTTAGGCGGCAACGTCATGTGGCAGTTTGACAAAGGCTAAATTTACAACCAATGCTGCTGTGTCCTGTTGATTTGACCACGCTCGAGATTTCAGCATCAGTTGTGCATGCAGCACGCAGTTGTGTGGTACAAGCCACCATACAAAAGTCCTGCATGAAACAAGCTCGTACAATATCGCCGTAATTTCAAAACTTTTGAGGCACGCACAAAAAAAAAATACAATCGCCCACCTGGAGTAATGTCTGGCACACGTTCCCAGATCGGTCGGTAGATGGCAGTGTCCACGTCTGACTCTTCACGTAACAGGAAGAAGTAGATCATGAAGCTCAACAGCGAAATCGACGTGAGCAGCTGGGCTGACAGCGGACTAAGTTTAAAATCCCACGGGTGTCTGGGCTCGCGTTTCTCTCGTCCGCCAGCGCCAGCTTTCTGACTGGCGCATCTCGCCGACGGAAGGCGAGGCTGGATCGAGCGGAGCTCTGATTGGCCAGCGACGGGCGGCTGGCAGCTAGTCGTTCCCCAGACGGCGTGCAGGGAGGAACTCTCCCTGAAAGGGGGCGCAAGCGTCAGCCGCCCGCCGCCAAACCTGTCGCAATTGTTGCATTCCCTTTTCGTCGGGAACGCGCATTGGGACTGTTGACCACCCTCTCCTTAATGTCCGCGGTCAGCTCATGCCAACGTGACGGTCGAGACGAAGTAAACCACCGCTGTGATAACACGGTATATTTGCACATTTCAACACATCAATTGCTGACAATCTTACGCCAACGAAAGATGGCACGGTATAAATTACTACGTCCATTCACACTCCAGTCTGGGGTGAAAACGAAACAAGCGCAGAAGACTTATTTCACAGTTTTCTCCTCCTCAGCCCGCCCTTCACAAGCGCATCAGAGACGAAACCAGTGCTCTGGATTGCCGGGCCGCGTCGCGGCATATCCATCCCTGCATAGCACCACTGACTTCTGTTGTCCAGCACTAGTCGCCACGCACTATGCCGGCCCCGGGGGCGCGCGCTTCTGCTTCCGCTCCCGCTCGGCTGACTCCAGCACCAGCAGCTCCTCCAGTCGGCGGCGCTCGGCGTCGGCGGTGCGGCCGGCCGCCTCCTCGTGGCGCACGTACGCCTCGAGCGTCTGCCGCTCGAGACCGGGCACGTCGCGGAGCGCGTCGCGCCCCAGCCTCTCGTCGATGTCGTTCTCCTCGCGCAGCACGCAGAAGTAGACGAGCAGAGCCGTCACCGAGATGAGCACGGACGGCATCTGGTACCAGGGCGTGTCGTCCTCCTCGGCACCGCCGCCGAACGTGTCGCGCGCGCGCCAGGTCGCGGCGCCACTGCTGGAGAAGGGCAGCGGCGCATCCTCGGCCGGCTCGGAGGGCCGCGGCGCGGGCCGAGCCCCGTCGCCCGCCCACCGCCTGCAATGGCTCGCATGCTCAGCACGGCTGCTGCTGGCCAGCTAGGCTGCATGGGCAGGTGAGGAAATAATTCCATGGAAGTGGTTCAGTGGTGTGGCAAAATTAATTGGAAAATTGTGGTGCCATGATATCCACGAGCTTTTCGTAACCATACTGAAATGCTAGCCATCTAACCATGTGTAGCCTGGCTCTCTTAACTTGGTGGTGCAGGTAAGTGAGTACATAATTCAGTTATTGTCACTTGTAGATAGCGAGGTACAAAAAATTGAAAACAGAACTATTTAATTCAAAACCTCACCACTGCAGTAAAAACCTGTGCATGCACATGCATGTACAACTTGGCCAATTATTACTGCACTCCAGCCATTAACGCAAATGGCAGGGTCATGCCTCTAATGCACCCTGATGAAATAATGGTACCCAATTGCATGACAATTGCATGACCCAAAATGCATGACATCAGTCACGTTGCAATCATCCAATTAACAAACATGAACGTACCTGACACTGTCAAAACCAGATAGATAATCCCACCAGATACTCATGCTAAAAGTGCACATGAGCTTTCATTGACTAGGTGGTCACAACTCATAAGAATATCCAAAACTTACAGCTGACCTGGACCATTACATTCAAAATAGGTAAGAGATGCAAAGCAAACTGTATACACAACAGTGTAGCCAGAGGGTTGCAAGGACCTTATTCTATAACCCTGTAAATAAGTGAAAGTTTCCTATTAGCTTCTAGTTGTGAGCTGTGATTTGAGGGTGATAGTTATGTTGTTATTGTTCAATATCTTCTCTGTTCAAGCTGCCATAATAATTTAAGCCTTCATCCTTTGTAATCTGACAAAAAACAGCTGGGATCATAAAACAACTTTCTGGAGCTGAGTATGTGGACATATTTGTATACTGATGGGTATGGGGTGCCTGGCCTCTTTACCACCCTTAGATATGAGATGTGATGACCCATGATAGCACCAGGCACTCCCCAAGAAAGGATTGTTTGCTGTGGAACTCGTGGCCAAGACTGTGGGTGTGGGTTGAAAAGTATAAGGCAGGTGAAGAACTGTTGAAAATTTGCAGAGAAGGCCCTGCCTGAATTAAGCACTCATGAATACATTACACTTATTCTACCAGATTTTGTTGGACCCATCAAAACTTCCTAAACTCCCACACCTTCTTAATCATGCTTGTAGCTTCTGGTCTTCTGAATAAGTTTGCTGATGCAATCCTGTGCTAAGCTTGATCAATGCACTGCTTACATAGATAGCATGCATAGTGCACTGCTCTAAAATAAGCCTTAAACAATTACTGCTTTGTCAGGCATGTCTTCTATTATTTAAACCTGTATAGATTGCATACAACAGAGGGAAAAGGTTCATCAAATATCATCACTTTAATTTCCATCACTCTGCAACAGGACTACAAAGACACTTGGAGATAAAATGTGATCTGATAACAGAAGAAGCTGAAGTGAAAATAAAACTTCAGAGCACCAATTTTCCTATTGGAGATATTATGAATTCTAAATAGGTTATCACACATAAACCAACCACTGATTCAAAATGGGTTATCACATATAAACCAACCACTGATTCAATCAGGTCAGTACATGGAGAGACACTATATCATAACAACTTAAAATGTAGCAGTGCTCAATTGCAGCATAGCTGTATCTTAATTACAACAAATTGCATGAGCTAGACATGATCATTATTAGCCAAATGACATGGAAGTAAGTTAACTACAAGCAAGTAAAATTCATTAAAGGCAGACTGACATATGCATGTTATGTTGAACATATCTGGTGTCACAGCAATATTGCAACAGGAGCATTGGTATATCCACACCATGTATTGTAAGACTTGAGAGCTAAGCGCTTGTTCACCAAAAACTTCACCACATGGAGCTGCTGTTTCAAGGAGCTATGATGTTGGTTAGAAAGTTTGAACACAAATATCCTGTCATCCCTAACAGAATTCGTCTGAAAATTCAGCACCAGTTGACCTAACATGAGTTCTATGCACACATCCTCCAGATTTAAGGATTGACGTGCAGATTGGCATCACGGCTTTGACATTACATAATCATTAACATCGACAAAGGGCCCGGGCTACATGCCACATAGCCGTACTATGTTCAACCAAGGATAATGGCGGCATGTATTTACCTTAACTTCAAGCAAACATCTTCCCCTTGTCTTACCGGTGAATGACATTGAATGCTGTCCTTGCATTGTGAAACCTAACCAACTTCTGTCCCAGAGCGACAACTCGCACGGGCGCTGCCATGATGGTTGTGTGACCTGCGGTGTTTCCAAACTCGAAGTAACAGACATAATTTTTGGTATGCAGACGCCGATCAGACAGAAAGCATAATTTAACTATCAAGAAATCAAAGGTAAAATTAAAGATGACTTGAACATTCATGAAATAAAGGACAAAATTACGTCTCAAAAATATGTTTTTGTTATGGATTTCTGAGGGTGTGCTTTAAATACTCATCCGAAACCCTTTGTCCTAAAAATATCAGATATGGTAGAGCCACTTACAACTGTTCACGACGCAACTGTTTCGTACTTGGCCTATAAAAACATCTTTGGCGGGCAAATCGAAGCCGAGCACAGGACGAGGAATGCGGTTCAGTGCGTTGGGTACATTTACAGTACTTGTTAGCGTAAACCAAGAAAAACGAACGCGTTAGGTCGTGTTTGTGACTTGAAGTATAGAAGTTAGCCGTGTAAATGGAATGCAAAGCTCACGCGATGTCAGACTCTGATGACTCAGATGGGTAAGCACTTGATTGACGACGTACCAAAAGCTCAATTTGTCATTAAGATGTTACTGGTGAACACAGTGCTGTTTTAACAAAATGTGTGTGTGCAAAGAAATAAATTTCCTTTGCCCTGGCCTACACATTGAGTAATTGTATTTTAAAGTGATCTTTAGCAAAAATAAATGGGTCAGGAGAGTGCCATACCTACATATAAGTTGTTCTAGAAAAATTACTGTCTGGTGACCCAGATGCCTCAATCCTCACCATGGCACCCTGCATGGCAGCAATGCAAAGCTCCAAGATGTAAAAAATTCATGCATCATTTGGATAATTCTTATGTATTTTCCTTTGGTGCATCAGCAATGTTTAGCACATTACTTCACGCCCAGCTCCATTAAGATTTTAATCCACATAGAGCACATGTTCTTCAACAGGCAGTATGTTCCACTGTATGCTCGATTGCAAGCATCAAAAGGTTCTACTGGTAGCAGTTGTGCAGACCCAATCAGCATAGAATCTTCTTCAGAGGATGAGAGTGAGGCTAGTCACAGACAGGTCAGTATGCTACAGAATCACTGGATGTTTAGGATTTTGATGCAACTTCTTGTTTTGCAATACACATACATTTTTGGCTTTCCTACATTCCCAATCACTGTTTTTGAAGCACACCATAATAGCATTCTGGAGCTCAGTTTTCTTGCATGCTGTTTTATCATGCCTTTATGGAATTCATACTATTGATGCCAAATTTAACCTCACATTCAAACATAATTTTTCTAGCAGGCAATTCGTTTGCATATGGTGATGTTTTAGTCATGCTGCATTTGCTTAACAAATTGTTCAGTATTGTAAGTCAGGTGTTGAATAGTGCATGATATACATCAGGCCAACAAATCGCTTCCTGCTAAAAGTAACTGGATTCACCAGTAATCCTGAGCTGTCTGCGTGAATCATCAGTAAATATCCCGGCACTATCCCCACAGCCATCATCCTTCAGAAGCAAGGAGGCACACCAGAGTGCATTCAGCTCTCACCAGACACCACCTGCGCAGCTGGATGACTCGCCACTACACTCCCACCTCTCCCCGCCACTCCTGCAACATACTCGGCCACACTCCCAACACTCATTGCAACAGCACAAACTTTCTCCACTCCATCCACAGGACTATCCACCACACCACCTGCCACACTCCCAGCACTCTTCAGCATCCTCCCAGCCTGCGCCGACACACCCCCTGCATTCTCCGCCACCGTCGGCACCGCCGCCGCCGGGGCGATCGCGGCCCGCCTCGGCCGCCGCTGGCCGGGACCCCCAGCCCGCTGCTGAGGCCAAGCGTCAGCGCCAGCTACAGCGGCAGGAGGCCAAGCGCCAAAAGGAGCTGGAGAAACGGCTTCGACAGGCGGAGGCGGCCGCGAAGCGCAGCGTTCGGCCCGAACACTGTCAAAAGGTGAACGTGGGGCAGCTGTTCAAGGCGCGCGCCAGATTTGAGGCGTAAGCACGGAGACATTGCACAGGCGGAATGGTTCAGCCCACGTGGCAGCCGGAAAGGATCTTATTGGATTTAAGCAAAGCCAAATTGAAATTGTAGATGATTCCACTATTAACGTCACCAAGGGATGCAATTCGGTTGTATGTCTCCACCACCCTCTGAGCGTCTAAAGACCGTATTCTGACGCATCTCAGGTGTAGCACGCACCTCACCCGAGCGTTTTCTCAGTCGCTGCACGTGCTGGTGGACCCGCACCTGCTCGAGCTGGAGGGTGGCGGCCAGGTGTTAGCCGCCCTGCAGACCACTGATGTTGTGGTCCACGTGACCGCCCGGCCGCAGCCCGGCACAATCACCTGGGAGCGTGACGTCACCAGCTGGCGCGAGGTCGACGGCGAGGTCAGACTGCAGCTGTGGCTTTGATGTCGGCCGAAGAGGGCGGCTTTGGCTTGGGCCATTTGAGTTGGCTTTTTGGCCATGTTGTAATTTGCACGTAACTCACTTAAGTCCTTTCAACTCAATAATTCCTTTTTGCATTCCATATTGTACGCCATAAGCTGAGGATCAAACAGAAATACTCTATCACCACTAACGCTGCGTTATCGGTATGTCTTGATATGATTACGTAGGCTTAGTTTGACTGAGGGTAAAATAAACGAAATCAGTCACGCAAGTACGTTGAACGCACGCGGTAAAGTAAGATCCGCCAAAGTGTTATGTCGAAGCTTGTGCTCAAGACTCGTGACCAGCGTCGCTGCGCTGTTTCAGATAATTTCCAGAACGACTCGCGAACCGGAAGACCAGATCGTTGCCGTGTACGCCGCCGAAGCCATGGCTTCTTTGATCGAAGAGCAGACGGCGGACCCGTCGCGCGGTCTCACGGCCGCCGTGCGAGGTCTGGGTTCGAGCTCGGGCAAGACGGTGACGGCGCTGTGCTGGGGTCTGGACAAACTCCGCAGGCGAGTGCTGATCACCTGACGTGTGGTGACGGTGCTGTGCTGGGGTCTGGACAAACTCCGCAGGCGGGTGCTAATCACCTGACGTGTGTGTTGCTAGGTATAATTGGTTGTGGTATTTTGCAGGGATGGCTTTTGGGATTACAGTCCCAGCTTATCCAGGTTCTTGGGTAGCCTGAGATGTTGCCAACTCCGGCAAATACAATGGATATCTACTCCGAGCCCGTTCCAAAACAGTGTTGTTTTCAGGACAAAGCCAATGGCGGGTAGCTACAAGAAGGGCGAGGCGGTGCGAAATGGTGGAGGGAACCGCAGAAAAGGAGCTCCCAATTTGGACCGGCTGCAAATGGAAGCCGTTCTCGTTGACACCCTGTTGGACACCCCGCACAACTTCAGATTCGTCAATTCACCAACAGACGGCGGAGAGTTTCTGGCTCAAATGTCCAAAGCCATCGCGGAGGCACCATTCAAGTAAGAGACGAATTGACGTCAGCAGGCAAATATGGAGCAATGTGCTGTATTTTAAAAGCTGAATCGTCTTACATTTCAGTTCTTGTGCAAGTGGTTCATACGTCATTCATATCGTTAAATATTCGAGCGTATGTGGTTGTGTGTCGCTAAAACTGTGAATGAAAATAAGAAAAATGAAATTTCACAGTCCCACAACTAAGCTTTTTGTTGTTCGAAAACAGCCCTCGGGATGACTTGTACCAGCCTGGTGTGTTCTTACGCGGCTGGGCCTCGTCCGCGGCGTCGGCCAGCGTCGCTCAGTGAGGGGGGGGGGGGGCGTCCGATGATGACGCGTGCCGCCTGATCTGCGCCGGCAGACGGCGCCGCGCCGAGCCGCAGTTCTCGTGGTTCGCCGAGGCCGACTCGGCGCGCCCGGTGAAGGTGGACCGCGAGCAGCGCGGCCTGCGCCGGCTCTGGGCGGAGCAGCTGCGCCAGCTGCCCGGCGGCTCGCTCGAGGCCGCCCAGGCCGTGGCTGACGTCTACCCCAGCCCGCAGGCGCTGATCAAGGTACAGATGGCCGAGGACGGCCGCCGCTGGCCGGCAGGGCATCAGACGCTCGCGGATGGCTACGTTGCCGTGACCTTACTGCGGCACATGGCTGTGCATTGATGCGCGCTCGAATACTCTGCCACTGATCTGTTGTCGCGTGGTAAAGCAGTCTGAAGGCAATAGTCGCCTCAGTGATGCAGTAGTCCCATCTGGAGTCATGCACTATTTCTTGTTACTTGGCTGCACTTAAGACAGACGCAAGTGTGCAGCACCAGTTCATTAAGGTCAGGCCGACTTCGAGCATTACATACTAGGCACATGGAAGCCCAAGCTTACCCACCGTTTTCTTCAAATCAATCAAATGTCATTGTAAAGCTTGTAAACCGAACTTGCCAGAGGTCTGCAAGCCAGGTAAGGTGTTAGGGAAGCTGCACTTGATGCTTGTCATGCTGCTTCAGGCCTATGCAGCGTGTCTGTCTGAACAAGAGCGCCAGGCCCTGGTGGCTGACCTGCCCATTCGGAGGACGGTCGGCCCCCTCGTCAGCTCCCGTCGTGTCGGCAAGGAAATGAGTCGGAAGCTCTACCTCGTGATGTCATCCACAGATGGCGCCACGGAAATATAATCGGTGGTTCCTGTGACGTCTCCAGTCCCTGATGGCAATAGTCTGTTGAAATGAAGACTGAGCATCGTGACTGACAAATAAATGGTTACATGATATGGTTATCCTGCTACGTCTGACCGCGCCGCGTGTGTTCGCCAGGCGTTTTGACGCTGACGGCCTAAGTAGGCGGACGCGTTAGGGGTGGGGGGGGGGGGGGGGCAACGGACAATTGCCCTGGAGCCTTGCCTCTTTCCCTCCGGTACGGCAGCACCCCTTCTGTGTCTAGTGACAAATAAATGGTTATGTATGGTTATCCTGCTGTGCCTGACCGCGCCATCTGTGTTCGCCAGGCTGACGCCTAAGTAGGCGGACGCGCTTAGGGGTCGGGGGGGGGGGGGGCAACGGACAATTGCATGGAGCCTTGCCTCCTTTTCCCTCCGGTACGGCAGCACCCCTTCTGTGCTAGTGAATTGTCCTGTAAATTAATCGGTCGTTTCCCGTTCCGCGTTCTTAGAAACGTTGGACTGCCCTCTTTAGCGCCTCATTCCGGCGTCGTCCTTAAGAGGGCGTGTCCTAATGCGTTCATGGCTGGCCAAATGTACGGACTGTTTGGTTTTGTCTCCCGGTTTATTTGGGAGCCAACACACCCAGCGTTGATGAAGAAGATTGGACGGCACAGGTTCAACGTCTGCAGCAGCCGCCTGTTCACTCGCGTACCTGATGCACTTGCCGCGTGTCGTTTCGGAAGGGCCCCTGTTTTTTATTACGAGAGATCACCTTTGACATGTTAGGTACCAACCAAACCTGTGTCCACCTCTGGTTCACGGCTGACCCGGGGTCAGGCGAAATTTGCTTGTGTCAAGGTGGGGTTGACTCCGTTGGAAACGTTTTCGAACTACAGCTGAATCAACTTTCACTACAGAGTCGGGGTAGAGACAACTCAATTACAATTTACATCTATGGCCGCGACGACGCGACAATCAACGGTGCGTGTTATTACCCCATAACCGTCTGCTCTCCAAGCTTCATGCTTACGGTGTGAGAGGTAAGTTGCTACGCTGGATCAGGGCTTTTCTTACTCACCAGATGCAGAGAGTGCGGGTCCAGGGCTCGAAGTCGGACCGGACCAACTTCGTCAGCGGCATCCCGCAAGGGTCAGTACTTGGACCAACGCTGTTCATAATTTTCGTGAACGATCTGTCAGAACAAGCGCGAAGCGTGGTCAAGATGTTTGCGGATGACACCAAGGTCTACTGTCGTGTCCCGAGGCCCCTGACCAACTCACCCTTGCAAGCTGACCTCGACGCCCTGGCCAAGTGGTCAAGGAGTGGCTGCTCCCCTTTAGTGCAGCAAAGTGCAAAATAATGCACATCGGGAACTGCAGCCCGAGGCTGACGTACTTCTTGGAGGCGCCGAAATCGCGGTCGAGTCCGCCGAGAAGGACCTCGGGATCTTCGTGGATTACCGGCTCCAGTTCCACGAGCAGACGGCGGAAGCGATCTACAAGGCCAACCAGGATGCTGGCGGTCGTGAGGCTGGTCTTTTGCCAATATCGATGCTCGCACGTTAGCCATTGTTTTTTAAGATCTTAGTACGTCCGTACTAAGATCAACGTATGGCAACGTTGTCTGGGGCCCGTTCGGCAAACTGGACCAAAGCGGCTGGAACGGGTTCAGCGACGAGCTACCCCGCTCGTCTATGAAGTGAGGCGCCAGCCATACCCTGAGGGGCTCAGACTCCTTCAGTTGCCCTCGCTGTACTATCACCGTCGTAGGGGAGACATGGTAACAGTGTACCAGCTATTTCACGGGGGTATGTCGCTGTCGGAAGAGGAGTTCCTGACAAGGCACAACTTAAAGGTGACGAGAGGACACCAGTGGAGGCTCAGAAAACCTCGAGCTATGACTCTCGTCCGTCGTAACTCATTCAGCACTCGGGTTGTCAACGACTGGAACAATCTCCCACACCCAGTCGTGTCGTCGACCTTCGTTGAAGTTTAAGTCTAGGCTTGATACGCACTGGCTGACATCATGTACGACGTCCCACACTGAATCTTCTCATAATTTGAGACTGTTTGGTTACCGGACTGGGAACCTGACGAGACCGGGACCTACAGGCCTAGTGGTCTTTTACAATTCCCGATCACCATAAGGTAAGGTAAGGTAAGGTGTATACCCTGAAGTGCCGGAGTGGTCACCGTAGACTTCTGCAGGGATCCAACTGGTAGCCATTGTTCTACATCAATGCCAATGGACGATTTGAATCAAATCCCTCTGAATACGCCATGCAATTGGCCAAATTTTCTTGAGGCGGTTGGTGTAGTTTCTTGGGCTGCAATCATAGACTATGTATTCCTGGACGGGCCGGGGTCAGGTGAGGGAGTAGAGTATGCTCGCAGTACGAGTCTCTAAAACTCGGAGTAAAATCAGAGCAGGATTCAACTCTGCCTGCCGTGAGTTAGTCAGTGCTTGCTTTACTCAGCTGGAGTTGGACACGAGTCGTGCCAACGGCGTTGCTCCGGCCCCAGGCTGGCGCAGTGAGGGCGTTGAGTCGTCCAACGAAAACCGCTACGCTCCTCTTGGGGTAGCCCTTACAAAGAAGAAGCAGGGAAAACGGCGCATAGCTCAAATATTTCGGCATTGGTGACGCACTTCGTTTGGTTGCAAACTATTCGCGAAGAACCATAGGAATTGTGGTCACCGTTTTTTGCGAGGGCTGCAGTTTTCTGCAAAATTCTGTGCCTTGTGTCCTGGATAAGGTGGACGCCTTTATGATAAGGGTCGTGAGTGCGGTGGTTTTGTGCGTGGATTCTGACAACAAAAGTTACAGTGGCATAGAATAGAGCTTTAGCGCGGTTGCGCGTTTGTGGATTAAGTGGCGATGAAAAGGCACCGGTGTATGAAATTGAAGTGAATTTAATGACATGGAAATTGTGGACAAAAAGAAGCAACGTGAGGAGGAAGACAAAAGACCACAAGTCACCTTTAATAACTGGGATCAAGCATTTCTTATTCTTTCAATAGGGGCATACATTTTCAATAAGATAATTGGTAAGTGTATCTGATGTTTTTTGTTTTAAGAATCCCAAAGATAGCCTAGGCATCTTGATGCCATTTATGCTTGTAGTGTGATATAACATCCAACAAACAACAGCATGTAGGCACATGCATACCAGTCTGTGAAACATCCATGCACCACACTGGATGCCTATGTGACACTGGTGTGGTGAAGCAGTGTGTTGTTGTGCTTTTGTGTGCCAAACTCAAGTCCGACCAAATTGTGCAGGAATTTTGAAAGTCATTTCGCTTTAATTTCTGGGGATTATTTATGTGTGCCCTGAAACATGTAATCTCTACATGCTGACATTGGTTGCTATGGTATGACACAAACCACTCAGATTCACAAGGTACATGAGAGTGAATTTTTACTGTGTGGCTGGTATGCTGAATATCTTGAGAGTGTCATGCATATGCAATGCAATCCGGCATGCAGGTGCAGGTCTTCCCTGTATTTTGTTCTGTTCATGATTTGGGGCAGATACATACCCTGCGGCAACTAGCATTACAGGTTTCAAGATCTAAAATGCCACACTCCTTGCCCTCATCATCATCATCAGGTCAGCTAACAGCTGGTCAAAATATTTGCCTCACTTGGGGCATCCAGGCTGCATCATTATATGGCTCAATGAATTGGCTTCTCCTCACTCCCATTTGGCCATAAAAAAATAGATTGACTGGAAAGTTTATCAGGTAAAGTTGGGAAGAACAACTGGGGTGATGGACTTCAGATATGGTCAGAAACAGTTGCTTGCCATCAGCTTTCTGCCTCTTTCTCAAATGGCTCTGATCTTACGAAAGTGGTAACTTTGTTCCTTATGTGAGACAAAATTGCACATCAAAATAGTGACAAAGGTCACAAATTTTGTTGCAACATTACTACCACAACTCGCCCAACCCCACCCCTAGTAAAAGAACTCCCACCTCTTAAGTTTGATGCCATTGATATTAACTCTAGCCATTGCTCTGAGAAACAATATCTGGCATATGATTCAAATTTTGGTCCTGCCATCCCTGAAAAGTTATGATGAGCATTTGTGTACTAAAGGTGAAAGGCTCATTTTCTTCGTGATTCAGCTCCATAGGTTCATTCTACTTCATTTCCGCTTCGAATTTTCATGCTTTCAGGTACATTCTGTCAGCAAGCACCAACTCTTCAGACTCGTCCACCTGCATATATTTTGGCTTATTTCTTGCAGAAATGTTTCACTGCTGCTTGCTGCGCCTGTCTTTCACCATGACCATTGATGGCTCATTCTGACAATGTCCCGACTGCCCTCCTTGCCAGCTGTGCCGCAGCTGCTCGGTCTGACAATGTCCCAACTGCCCTCCTTGCCAGCTGTGCTGCAGCTGCTCGGTCTCTGACAATGTCTCGACTGCCCTCCTTGCCAGCTGTGCCGCAGCTGCTCGGCGCGGCCGCTGACTGGTGCCCGCTTTCGCCGCAGACGTGGTGCTGATCCACACGTACCTGAGCTCGGGCGACCTGACCTGGGGCCTGCTGACTGTGCTGATCGTGGTGGTGCCCCAGGCGCTGGTGCACGTCATCTCGTACCGCTGGCACGTGCACGACAGGAGGCCACCACCAGCCTGCTGGTCGTGCACACTGCTGCCAGCTGGGCCTCTTCTTAGGTCTGTGTCCCGGATGAGTGGTTCTCCTCATTGTCGTGGTCAGCTGTTGTGAGATCTGAGGCCATTGTGTTGCCTTATTCTGGAGAAAAGTCTGGATGCTCACTGGGCCCAGAAGTCTTTAGTAACCTCCCGCGATGGCTACGAATGCAGCTGATTAGGCTGTAGTTTGCTAATCCTGGGGTTGTAATCTCACAGGGCAGAACTAAATGAATGAAACATTCATTCCCAAAAGTATCTCCATTTTTATTTAGTGTGACTATACTTTCATACTGGGACATGTCCATTATGCTAACCAGCAGTCTCGCCACCTGTTGCGACTGCCTTGCACTGGTGCGTGCTTACGTCGCATGTGATGTATCCTCTAACTAACCTTCACCGTCTTCAGGCTTGTGAGTCAGTTTTCCGATGGTCGGCGTATGCGCCGTACAAAGTCCTACGACGATTCAATGGTGAGGAGGTGTGGACCCCCTGGTGCAGGTGGGCTGCTCGGTAACGGTCCGCTCCCGACCTGACGCTGAGCCGTGGTCAGGACATGTGCAGAGGCTCTCATTACAGGGTGTCATGTATGTAACTCGCTGTATGCGCTGTGCTCATGTACTCAGAGTTTGTGGCATGTAACTTGGCATAAATTTTCACAGTATATATGCATTTGCAACAACCCTTCAAAGTTGAGTATGTGTTTTAAGTATTATTCAAACATTGCATGCACACAGCAGCATTTGCACCATGTAAACTCATTGCCTGCTCTCGTTTATTGTCATGCTTTTCAGTTGTCCCACGCTCGCGTTCGGCATCAGCTGATGTGACGTCATTACGTGCGGCAGGTGTACCTGCAGCAGAGCAGTGACGTCAGCATGCTGCAGCTGTTCCTCAGCTACCTGGAGTCGGCGCCGCAGTTGCTACTGCAGGTCTACGTCACCTCGTCCAGGGACGGCTGGCAGCTGGTGCAGGGTCAGTCGGGGATACCACTCCGTCGTCCATCGTCCAGGGACGAAGGCGGACGGTGCATTGTGGAACAGGGGCCTCACTCAGCCGTGGCCCCTCGTTCAGGGACGAAAGCGGCTGGTGCAGTGTCAAACAGGGGACCCTGCTCAGCCGTCGTCCCTCGTCCAGCTACGGGGCGGCTGGTGCATTATCAAACAGGGACCTCACTCAGTCGTCACCCCTCGTCCAGGGACAGAGGCGGCTGGTGGTCCTGTCAAACATGGACCATGCGTCAACCGTCTCTTCCTCGTCCTGAAAGGATGCGGCTGGTGTCCCTTCAACTTTACCATCCTCAGGGCCGTCGCCCACTCGTCAGGAACGGAGGCGGCTGGTGCACTGTCAAAGAAGACCCTGGTCAACACCGTCGCCCTTTCTAGGGACGGGTATCTCATAGTCAGGCAGTTAGTGATGTGAGCAGTTCGCAAGCCAGGGACAACTGCTCGGTCGCACCTCGTCCAAATTCAGGACGCTGGCTCTGGTTCAGTTGGTCAGGGCCCAGCCTCCTCGTTACTTCATCCGGGATTGGCGGCCTCGGGCTGGGTCAGCGGGGACCTCAGAAGTGTGAGTGGCTAACCGCAAGCAGGAAAATGCATCACACCGTGTGTGTCCTAGTTCCCGCCGGTGCTCTGTTTTCCTGACTGGGGTGCGGCGTGCGGCGCTTTCCTGCGATAGCATCGTCCTCTGTGACAACGACTGGTCCAATCTAGCTGCTGATCTTTCTCGTCCCAGTTAGACACACGCACGTATTGATTGCTTGGATACAGATTTCCGCGCGTTCAAATACAATGGAAGCTGAGACGTATGCTAAAGTAAGGAGGACGTCGACTTTGATTGTTACGACCTTGATTTGCGTCTCGAGCGGGAGCTGCAGGCACCTCTAAATGGCATGCGACAGAATGCCAGACTGTTTATCGATTCCCGTAACTGCCTGGCTATGGCGTGATTTCAGCCAATCCCCGCCGTCTTTTATGCTAAGCCAGTGAAATGTGTACGGAATACACGGTTTGCGCCGGTGACATCTGTGCTGTTATCCTCAACAAGACTCGACACCGTAAACAGGCTCTCCCTGTAACTCACCCGAGCTGCACTGTCAGAGATAGTATGACACAGGCACGCCTGCCAGGCAGCCGCAGACACGCACACGGTACGTGACCCGCGGGTGTGCGTGTCTCCGCGTCCACCAACGGCGCCGGTGCCGCGTTTCAGCTGTCAGCGCGGCGCTCTCGCTCCTCTCGCTGGCCTGGAGCAACGCCTCGTACGCCAAGTGGATGCGCAAGTCCCGGGGCGACAAGCGGCCGCTGGGCTGGACGGCTGCCACCCTGCAGGTAGGGCCGCTCAGCATGAGGCCGCCTGCCACCCTGCAGGTACGTGGGCCGCTCAGCATGAGGCCGCCTGCCACCCTGCAGGTACGTGGGCCGCTCAGTATGAGGCCGTCTGCCACCCTGCAGGTACGTGGGCCGCTCAGTATGGGCGTCTGCCACCCTGCAGGTACGTGGCCGCTCATATGATGCCGTCTGCCACCCTGCAGGTACGTGGGCCGCTCAGTATGGGCCGTCTGCCACCCTGCAGGTACGTGGGCCGCTCAGTATGGGCCGTCTGCCACCCTGCAGGTACGTGGGCCGCTCAGTATGAGGCCGTCCTGCCACCCTGCAGGTACGTGGGCCGCTCATATGAGGCCGTCTGCCACCCTGCAGGTACGTGGGCCGCTCAGTATGAGGCCGTCTGCCACCCTGCAGGTACGTGGGCCGCTCAGTATGAGGCCGCCTGCCACCCTGCAGGTTTGTGGGCCACCAAGCATGATGCCGTCTGCCACCCTGCAGGTATGTGGGCCGCTCAGTATGAGGCCGCCTGCCACCCTGCAGGTGTGGGCCGCTCAGTATGATGCCGTCTGCCACCCTGCAGGGTGGGCCGCTCAGTATGAGGCCGCCTGCCCTGCAGGTACGTGGGCCGCTCAGTATGAGGCCGTCTGCCACCTTGCAGGTACGTGGGCCCTCAGCCGCCCTGGGTGAGCGGCGGTCGCCTTGATTCGGTGCCCCAGTGGCGTGCTGCGTGTCAGACCATATCACGAGCGGGATTTGCTTCTGTGCAGTGATGGACTGATTGGCGCTGTCGACCAAGCGCGTGTTAGAACGCCCGGCCACACTGAACCGTTGTCATCTCTGTTATGTCGTGTTGGGCGTGCCCGTCACAACGGCTCGCCGGCCGTGTTGCCGGCACTCGGTGTGGCGGCCGAGGTGGCTGCTGAGCGCCCGCTCCCGCCTCCCGCCGGCTCAGCGGCGTCGTCTGCCTCACGCCGCCGTCCCGCCGCGCCTCCGGCAGCTGCTCTGGCGCCTGTGTCTCCTGCTGGCGCGCACGTCCGCTCTGCTGGCGTTCTCGCTGCTGTACTCCGGCTGGGTGCTGCTGCTGCTGGCCGTCCGCTGGCTGCTGATGACCGGCTGGGTGCTGGCCCAGCGCACCGACCTCTTCCCCACGCCCGCCGAGGAGCGACTCTTCAACACCGTCGTCGGCGCCATCTACTGCTTCTCCTTCTTCAACGTCAAGGTGGGCGGATGGGTGCTGTGCGGAGAGGTGGTGGGTCTGCGCTCCGTGGGGTGCTGATGGGGTGGGTGGGAATGGCAGGGGATGGGGTGGCATGATCGGACGTCGACATGATGAATGCATGCAGTTGTGTCGATGCGGTCTTGTCGGCTGTCAACTTTTCTAACGTTGATATAACCCGTTTTGCATGCGCGCCGACACCTGGTCACTGCAGAATGTTGCACGTAAAAAACGACCCTCCTCTTTAGGCTAGTGTTTCGGAGAGCCGTGCCTGCGCGGCAGCCACGTCACATGCGCATGCCCCGCCCCGAACGTGGCACCTCGATAGGGGAGTGAGTGCAGCAGCGATGCTCGCCGCTGGCTGCCTCGATGGCCGGTGTCCGGCGGTCGTGTCTGCGGTCTGGTGATTGGCCTGCGTCTTCTCATCATGTGAGCCACCCTAAGCATGGGCAGACTGCGGCCTCGCGCCCCGTGGCACCGGCTAACGCTTGGCACGTGCTTCCTGCTCACCAGAACGAGCCGCATGCCACTCCGTTTCCCAGCGGGTGAGCCGAAGCCAGGGTTGGCGGTGGACGGCCGGTGGCCCGGAGTCGAGTCTGCCGGTGGCGTCGCTCGGATTGGGTCCGGCACGACGCTCCCACACTGCGGACCGCTGGCGAACAGACCAGGGGCCGGTAGCCATGCTCGGTAACCATGGAAGACGCTTCACACGCCGTGGACGTGGTGACTGATCTAGCCGCGTCTTGATTTGGTCGTGTTTTGTCTCGATGTTGCGGTTTGTTTTGCCGAAATTAGTAACAGTGAATTTGGAGACCAAAAAGCTTGAGAACTTTGTAGTCCTTAGGTCGCTTAGCATGACATACACAAGTGAATGTACAGCTAATTTAAGTTCGTCCTACGTAGTATCAGATGATTATTTTTGGGCGATCTCCGGGGAGCAGGCCCCTTTCTCATTCACTGTCGGTGGCTCATAGTGGACGGCGCGTATGTGAGTGCTGCGTTGATGTGCTCCAAGCTGATCTGTTTCCGCTGTGTTTCATGCGCACTCCCCGTGGATGATGCACTCCCTTGCGGTGGATCTGTACCTGCATCAGCCGTGTGCCCGCTGCTGATGACGTCAGTCAGCTGCGTGACGAGCCGCGCTAGGCGTCCTCACCACACGGCGGCGCGGCAGTGCGTTCCGTCGCAGCACGCCCGTCGAGCCGACACCCGCTCCGAGTGCGCTCTGCCGGAGCGTCTGATGGTTCCGCCGCCCGCCGCCAGGAGACGCCGGCCCGCTGGCGCATGCTTGCCTTCTACGCGCTGACGTTCGCCGAGAACGGCGTCCTGGCGATGCTCTTCTTCTTCTACTGGCCGCGCCCCGGCGACTGGCTGTACTTGGCGCTGCTGGTGAACATCCCCGCCGGCACCGTCCTGGGTACGTCCGTGGCCGGCTGCGTGTGGCTGCAGTCCGTGCGAGGTTGCTGTGCAGGTTCGGTCTGTGTTGTCCCAGCCCTCACGCCACGGTCGCTGCTGCCCGGGCGGCCAGCCGGTCGCCGTGGTGGATGCGGTGCGTGCCCACTGTTAACTGGCGCGGTGTGACTGATGGCACCGCCTTGCCCTGACTGGCGCGGCCCGTGGCGCTGGACAGAGACGGCCGTCCTTTCACAAGCCGACGAGGCCGCGGCGCGCTCACCAGCGGCTCGCCGTCGGGCGCGGGAGCGGACCTCGTGGCCAGTTATGGGGCGCGGGAGCGAGCCTCGTGGCCAGCTATGGGGCACGGGAGCGGACCGTGCGGCCAGCTATGGGGCGCGGGAGCGGGCCTCGTGGCCAGCTATGGGGCGCGGGAGCGGACCGTGCGGCCAGCTATGGGGCGCGGGAGCGGGCCTCGTGGCCAGCTATGGGGCGCGGGAGCGGGCCTCGCGGTCAGTTGTGGGGCGCGGGAGCGGGTCGCACGGCCAGTTATGGAGCGCGGGAGCGAGCCTCGCGGCCGTCAAAATGACCACGGCTGTGCAGTCATGCCATGTAATCATGAGCAGCCTGTGTAGAGAGGCCGCCCCGCACATCAGCCAGCGGGGAAGGGGCGTGTCCGGTTGGCGATGTCTGATGAAGGGCCATGCCTGGTGCTGGTCCCCGACTTGCAGCCACCACGTCGGCTCCGTTGTCTGGTGGCGGCTCTTCTGTTCTTCTGCCTCTGATGTCCGTATTAGTATCCCGATGCCTGATGTCCGCCAGTGGCCATGTGGGTGGCCCTACAGCCATCGACATGGCCTCCGCACTCCACCGCAAGCTGTGTGGTAGAGTGCTGAGAACCGGAGCGCGACACATTCGAGTCTGTCACGGCCCAGCCCGGCGTCAGTCGCGTCGGCGCTAAATGGGCGGGCAGGATCGTTTACCAGTGTAGCTACCAAACGCAGGAGTCAATGCCGTCACGCGGCGTCGTTCGCCGCAGGCTCCGCCGTCATGCTGCTCTACTACCGGCTGTTTCACCCGAACGCGGGCGGCTGCGGCGGCGGAGGCCGGCCGGACCCGGAGGCGGCGCCGGGCGGGACCCGACGCACCGCAGCCGCCGCCCGGCGACGGAGGCACGCTCCGCTCGCTCAAGTGCCGGCCAGCCCCGCGCATCTCGCTCACCAGGTACGGCAGCCAGCCGGGGGCCCAGCATCGGCCGCCGAACTGTTGGCCCGGCCGTCCATGCCTGGCCGCGGAACTGCTGGCCTGGCCTCTGACCTGCTGGCCCGGCCACTGAACTACTGTGCGCAGCTGCTGTGTGACTTTTCTAGCACATTGATCCCTCCCCTTTCACTGAAGAGTGGACCGAAGGCGGTTTTTTCGTTATGCGGTCATCACATTTCATTGAATCATTCAGTGAACCGTAGCGTGGAAGGCAGAACGAATGCGTGCGGCAGAACAGTGTAGGTCACGTTACGCGCAGTCCCAGGTGAATTGGGGACTGACGGATACGTCTTCGGGCGGTGATGAACAGTAAATCTGTTCAGGTAACTGAGCGGTGCTTGCCTGTGGTTATCGGCCCGGCGCTAGGTCGCACTCCGGGTATGGCCTGACTCTGTCCCATCTCCCGGCAGCCTCCGCTCGGCCGGCGGCGTCTCTCTGGCGTCACAACCCGACCCTGTGACGTCATCGCCGGCTGCTGTGACATCACTCCCGCAGCCGGAGGCGGCAGCGGTCCCGCGTGACAAGCCCTTCCACTCGGCCTCCGAGCTGCTGAACGCTGCCGCCGCCGCTGCCGCCGCCGGTCACGTGACCCGCTCGGCCGCCAGCCTCCCAGCCGGGCGCGGTCACGGGGCCGCCGCTGAGCGCCGCCACCAATCGGCGGCGGCCATTTTGCAGACGGTCGCCCACGAGCCAGAGGCGAGCGCAGGTACGCCGCGCATGGGGAGAGGCTTGGGAGGACATTGCTGGAGGGGAAGATGCGGACTACGCAGCGTTGGGTTTTTCGTTTATTGACCATGAACTCGTTGATTTCATTGCATTTGTATTCCTGGATCCGCGTACAGGAACATGATCATTGGGGCCTTCATGTAATTCCATGCCACCTCTCAATAATCTGGCAGTTGGGTCGCTGTCCAGACCCTTACACTCTTAAAGCATGATTTGTTCTACTCCGTGATGAGCGCATTGCACCTCTGGTGGGGTCACGTGACCCGTGATGGAGCAGCCCCTGGGTAGGTCTTGTTGACCTGACAGCTGAGCTAGTGAGTCGGTGCGGCTGTCGATGACAAGTGAGCTGACACGGCCCATGCCGGCCCCGGGTGACCGCGCGTGTCCCGCGCCGCAGCGTCGGAGCCGCGAGCCTCCGACATCCCGCAGCTGGACGCCGTGTCGGAAGGTGACGTGACGCTGTCGCCGGGCCGGCCGGCGCCGGCCGTCGACGGCGACTCCACCTGCGCCAACCACAGCCGCATGACGTCGGCCACCTCGGCGCCGCCGCCCGACTACGAGAACGTCATCGCCGTCAACGTGCACCGGGCAGACCTGGGCGTGCGTGCCTGGCGCGCCTACTCGGACGTGGGCGACAGCGCGCACAACTACAGCGTCGTCACCGAGCGCGCCGGCCGCCTGGACGACTCGGCGACGGAGCCGGCCGACCAGGAGGGCCCGGCCGGCGGCCGTCACACGTACGAGAACACCGACAACGTGGCGCTGATGATCGCGCACCTGGAGGACGCGCCGCCGGCGCCGCCCGTGCCCGAGGCGAGCCCCCAGGCGGCTGGGCCGACGCGCGACTCCAGCCTGCTCGTGGCCACGA
The DNA here is from genome assembly GCF_011947565.3 of Pollicipes pollicipes. Lineage (NCBI taxonomy): Eukaryota > Metazoa > Arthropoda > Thecostraca > Pollicipedomorpha > Pollicipedidae > Pollicipes > Pollicipes pollicipes. The sequence goes on from NW_023597055.1 coordinate 23,986,020, forward strand.
TCGACGCCGTCGAGCGCTCGGGCGTGTCGGCGCTGTTCAGTTCGCCGCCGCGTCGCCAGGCGTCGCGGCGGTCGCGCTCGACGGATGATCTGAGCGGCGAGGGCGGCGGCCGGCGGCGGCTCAACACCAGCCTGGACCCAGCCGTGCTGGTGGCGCCACCCGACGGCGGCGCCGCAGACTACGAGTCCCCGCGCTCGCCGCCAGTGGCCATTTACGCGCGGCCGGGTGGCAGGCGTGCTGTCGCCGGCAGCAGGGGCGCGTCGCGGCGACCCCTTGCGCAGACGCAGGCGCGCCGCGAGGCGACAAACGGGGCGCCTCTTGATCCCGCTGAGTGGCGCGAGACACAGCTGGTCCGGTCCGGACCTCAGCGAGACGTAGACTTGCACCACGTCAAACAAGACCACCGACGGGTCGATTCCGAGCCGCGGCGAGTCAACCCTGAAGCCCAGAGGCAGCCGGGCCCGCAGCGCAGCCCTCTGGCGGCCGTGTCGCCGCCGGCCGCCGCCAGCCCGCGGCGCAAGTTCTCGGTGCTGCGCAGTCGGTTCGAGCCGCCGCACCGGCGCTACGCGGTGACGCCGGCGGCCGTCAGCCGGCGGCCCAGCCTGCAGGCGGCGGCCCGCGCCCTCTGGAGCCGCCGCCGCTGGCCGGCCGGCAAGGAGAACGCGCCGCCGCCGCCGCCACCGCCGCCAGCCGCGCAGTCGCCCTGTGATCTGTGAGCGCAGCGCAGAGCTCGTGCGTGGCTGAGGGTGCGCCCCTCTGTGACGACGGAGTCTCGACGCAGAGCTCGTGCGTGACTGCGGAGGTGCGCCTCCGTGTGACACCGCGGTGTCGGCGCGGAGCTCGTGCGTGACTGTGAGTGTGCGCCTCCGTGTGACGCCAGGGTCTCGGCGCAGAGCTCGTACGTGAATCTGAGGGAGTGCTTCCGTATGATGCCGGGGTCTCGGCTCGGAGCTCGTGCGTGACCGTGACGCCGGAGTCTGTGTAGAGAGCAGTTCGTAAACTAGATGGCGGTGCGTCTGGACTTGGCTTGCGGTTGAGCCGTGGATTGCGCGTGCCGTTGGTTTGGCGGTTTGCAACGCGTCTGCCGTGAACAAGACTTCCCGCGGGCTGGACGGCGGCGGACGCAGCAGGACTGGCCGACCCGGCTGGAGCTGCCGCGCCGTGCCGCACCCCTCGCGCTCGGGTGCCGTCTGCCAGCCCGGGCTGTGACGTCCGCGGTGCGCGGCGCCTCCCAGCGCACCAGCCGGCGTTCGGCCGCGCTCGGCGGCTCGTCAGCCTGCTGGGGGTGCCGCCAGCTGTCCCCTCAGTGTTCTCCGGTGTTGCTCGGCCCGGAGCCGTCCCTCGGTCGTGCGTGCAGCGTGGGACGTCTTGTAGTCTGCCAGAAAGAGGGTGTGACGACGCGGAAATGCCGGTGTGATTGTCGAATTAGTCAGGGTCTGAACTGTTACGTAGTCATACGTCTAAGTCGAGTTACGTCCCCCGCGGCTCGGGGAAATGTAGATTTGGTGTCATTGACAGGTCAAACTGCTTGCTATGACAGTCGGGCTGACTTGGCTTCTTGTGCTGCACTTGCCGCCTTGACCGTAGGTGAACGCACCTTGAGTTACGAAAGCGGCTCGCTCCGCGGCCTCTTAAAGCTACGGCAAGCCTTATTTCAACAGTCGTTACAAATGTATGGCTGGACCGTCGGTCCATGCTCCTCCTCCAGTCATTTTGTATTTGTGTTTCGTCTTCGGCTGCTCCATCTTATGTTGCTCGTACAAATGTGCCACTTGTGACCGTTCCGAACCCTCTCGTGTTTGTTCTGCGTTGTTCTCATCTGTGTGCGGTTATGTTCCGCGTCTGCCACGTGTCATGTTAGCATTTCTCCGCTTTGTCGGGTAGCGATCCGAGTTTGCCCCGCGCCGGTCGCGGTCGTGCACGTTGTAGCGCGACCCGTAGTCGGACGCCGTGCCGTCGGGGTTCCGCCTATGTCGTCGGCGGCAGTGGACGAGCGACCGGATGTGCGAAGTGTGTCCTATGGCACGTGTACAGCAGGCGTCTCGCTTCCTTCCACTGCTCTTGACATTCCGAGCTTGTGACTTGTGCCATTGGGTACGACGCGAGGCGCCAGCAGAGTAAGCTGCCCGGCAAACAGGTTGTGTGTGTAGTAACGTACAGGGTTGTGTTTAGTCTCATCAGAAGCTTGCTTTACGTTTTCAGGTGACAGTATGTTTGCAGTGTGTTTCGGCGTGTTTTCTTCTCGCATGCATCGCATGTCCTTGCAACTTCCTGCGTTTCAGGCGTGCCGTGTAGGATGCTGATTCAAGTCTGGCCAACGTCCGTAGGATGCCACTCACGAAATGCACCGCTACTCGTCTGTAAGGGAGGCCCATGGCGCGAGGTCTCGTTTTTCAGCTCCGACACCTTAGCCCGCACCACGCTTCGAATGTGAAACACGTCGCATGGTGAACGCGCGGAGGCTAGCCGAAGGAAGCGAGATAAACATTTATTCAAGAAAATATGCATTTCCATGTGAGGTACGGAGGCAAAACAACATAACAGCTGCGCGGCAGATACCTGCGCCATCGCTACGGCCCAACCAACTGAAGAAAAAAAATAGTAGCTCATACAACGCAATGCGTAACCACCTAAGGTGAGCACATGGGTGCCGGACGGACATCAGAGCATCAACTCCCTAGCTGGAACGCAGTGCCGTACAGGGCCCAGCCGGCTGATGAGAATTAGCGGGGAGAGGGGAGCCAGTGACGACCTTGAATAAATAAGCAAACGAACAACATAAATCAAGTCTGGTGGAGCAGCAGCAGCAGTGAACGTTGCAAACTGGCGAGAGTGAGGTCCTCGTACACATGAGCACGAGGAAGGCTCACTAGAGACTATCCCACGCGCGAGCCCCTGGCAATTACACTCCCAGCGAATATTAACAGCACGCGACTGTACTCATGGGACCGCTAATGTGGGGACGGGCCTGCTGAAGTCCGGCATTCGGTGCTCATTGTGGACTATGCGCGGCGGTTACTTGGTTGCAATTTACCAGGCAACCCAAGGACGTTCATCGCCTGAGTGGGCAACGAATCCGGTACTCGAACTGAGTTCCACCTTATCCATTTGAGCTGTGGGTCCGAAGCGTCACATTGCCCACAGTCCATAGCACATCACCCTACGTACGCATGACTAGAATATGGAACCAGTATGCATCCCACTTTGCATCCCCAAGGTTTGCCGACTTCAGAAATCCAGCATTAAGCTGGACCTGGGCCCATCAGCAGCCGGACCTGATGTAAATCCTGCTGACCGCCCTGACCCGAGGTAAACGCCTGCTGACCGCCCTGACCCGGGGTAAACGCCTCCTGACCGCCCTGACCCGAGGTAAACGCCTCCTGACCGCCCTGACCCGGGGTAAAACGCCTCCTGACCGCCCTGACCCGGGGTAAACGCCTGCTGACCGCCCTGACCCGGGTAAACGCCTCCTGACCGCCCTGACCCGGGGTAAACGCCTCCTGACCGGCCTGACCCGGGGTAAACGCCTGCCGACCGCCCTGACCCGGGGTAAACGCCTCCTGACCGCCCTGACCCGGGGTAAACGCCTGCCGACCGCCCTGACCCGGGGAAACCGCCTCCTGACCGCCCTGACCCGGGGCAACCGCCTCCTGACCGCCCTGACCCGGGGTAAACGCCTCCTGACCGGCCTGACCCGGGGTAAACGCCTCCTGACCGCCCTGACCCGGGGTAAACGCCTCCTGACCACCCCGACCCAGGGTAAACGCCTCCTGACCGCCCTGACCCGAGGTAAACGCCTCCTGACCGCCCTGACCCGGGGTAAACGCCTGCCGACCGCCCTGACCCGGGGTAAACGCCTCCTGACCGCCTGACCCGGGGTAAACGCCTGCCGACCGCCCTGACCCGGGGAAACCGCCTCCTGACCGCCCTGACCCGGGGAAACCGCCTCCTGACCGCCCTGACCCGGGGTAAACGCCTCCTGACCGGCCTGACCCGGGGTAAACGCCTCCTGACCGCCCTGACCCGGGGTAAACGCCTCCTGACCACCCCGACCCAGGGTAAACGCCTCCTGACCGCCCTGACCCGGGGTAAACGCCTCCTGACCGCCCTGACCCGGGGTAAACGCCTGCTGACCGCCCTGACCCGGGGTAACCGCCTCCTGACCGCCCTGACCCGGGGTAAACGCCTGCTGACCGCCCTGACCCGGGGTAACCGCCTCCTGACCGCCCTGAAGTGGGTAAACGCTTGCTGACTGTTCTGACCCGCGGTAGCCGCCTGCTGGACTGAGCGACACAGGCCAGGTGAGCCCGGTCCGTCTGTCAGTCATCAGCTGGGTCTGCCGGTGCCGGCCCGGGCTCGCAGCCGCATTAGCAGGAAGAAGACGGACGGCAGCAGAGCGCGCAGCAGCACGGCCAGCCGGTCGCGCAGCGGCGCCAGCAGCGTCTCATGCCGGCGCGCCACCAGCGCTGCCACCAGGCGGCGCGCGGCCGCGTCCGGCTCCAGGCCGGCTGCCGTCGTGGCGTCCAGCTCTGCGTGGGCGGCCACGTGTCCAGTCAGCGCCACGGGATCTCTTTCAAGGAGTGCACCGAACACTGGCGCGCGCAGAGCTGATCAGCCATTTCAGTCATACTGAAGCAAGCATCGCATATAATGACACAAGCTGGCTTTGCTCTAGACAGGACAATTCTCCGTTTAGTAAATATGCTCCCCAATGCCTCGTGGTCTGATAATGTCATCGTAATTTGCATAACACTGAATGAGAGAATGAGAGCCAATTGACAGCCGTTACGTCTGGAAATCGCGCCCACGAACGCCAGATATGAAAGCCTTGACCACCATATTTTGTTTAGCCTTGGTCGCCGCATGGTTAATGGAATGACAGGATTTGGATGACGTTATTGTGACGTCATGAGCGCCAGGGTGGCTTTAAAATACCCTCCCTTTCCTTTCCTTATATACCTTTATATACCTTACTTTACCTTTATATATACCTCAGTACCTTTCCCCAATTTCGCGGGCGTGTAGCTCAGAGACTAGAATGCCTTGGGTCTTAAGAAAGGCAGGATTGTGAATAGCACCGAAAGGCCTTCAAAATGACTCTCAGTTCAAAACCCCACACAAATTTGGAACACTCCCTTTAAACCTGCCTCAAAAATACCTCAAAGACAGGCTTCCCATCAAATTAAGTCCACTTTCCTGCCAAAGTTGGAATCATCTAGCCCACCGCCACACACCTGGATCCGAGACTACATCTCTACTCCCGCCCCTCCCAATGCCAAGAGAACCGCGTATCATCCAGCAGCGGGTGGCCGGCGGACGGCCCCGGCCGTGCCCGGTGTGCCCAGCCCGCTGACTCACTGCCGTGGGCAGCGCCGCTGCCGGTCAGCGCGTTGAGTGACAGGCTGGTGCGGATGTAACCAGGCGACACCACCGTCACGTGCACGTTGTGGTCGGCCACCTCGGCGCGCAGACAGTCGCAGAACGCCTGCAGCGCGTGCTTGGAGGCGGCGTACGCCGACCTGGCGGAGGGACACGCGGTCACTGGCGGGGCGCGGAGACGGAGATGGCGGAGATGACATCAGGGACGGAGGCGGCGTAAGGGACGGAGGCAGCGTCAGGGACGGACCGGAGCGGACGCCGGGCGGAGGATGGGGAGATCAGGTACCAGACACTCAGCACCCTGCCGCCACCAGGCTGGGGCAGGCTCCCAGCTGCTGTACATTGTTAAAGAGAGGACAGCAGCAGCGGACAGCGGCTTCGTCAATTTCAGGGGTTGACAGGGTCTACAGACAAAAATGTCATGTGAGTACAGACCTGCAGATGGTGCATTGAACGTTGCGGGTAAAATAAAATGCTGGTGCGTAGGTAACGCATGTTGTGGCCTAGATAATAAACAACCAAACATCTTACCACAGTGGACACTACCTGCACTTTGTTCCGGCCGAATGCAAACCATCCAATACCTCAAAATGTTCACAAGCACATGTATCCCTCGCCAAACGCATCAAAGCAAGGCTGTCTCTGACGCCTTAGAAAATGCAGCATTAACCCACCGGCTGGCGGCCGCCGCACCTGTAGGGCATGGCGATCCCCTGTAGGGGCCTCATTCTGTACCTGTAGGGCAGCGCGAGGCGTCCCTGGACCGAACTGACGCACACGATCTGACCGCTGCGCTGCTCCACCATAGAGGGCAGCACTGTCTTGATGGCGGCCAGCTGGCCGAGGTAGTTGACCTGCATCAGGCGAGCGTCCACCTCAAGTTCGGTGTGCAGTGCCTCTCCCCTGTCGCGTGACGTAAAGGACGGTCAGCCAATCACCAGCGCAGTGCACGTGATACGGCGTGACGTCAGAGACAGACAGCCAATCACCAGCGTCTGACAAATGCTACGGCGTGACGTCAGAGACGGACGGCCAATCAGCAGCGCTTCGCACGGGCTGCGCCTGATGTGCGAGACCAATACCAGTCTGGTAAAATGAAGAAGACCATCCTGCGATGTGACCCCAATGACAGCACCACAGGTCTCGATGCACCATAAGCCCGATGAGATTCGTAGGTCTGCAAAAGCTAAGACTCCCGCCGAGAAGTTACGGTAATGTACCGCCACGTCGGAGGCAACCACTGTCTAGACATGTTCCAGCTAAGGAACGCGGCTACTCGGAGAAACACAGCGATGCTGATCAAATTACGGCCTGGTGATTAGCGCAAGCCTCTTGACGAAACCCGACCGGAAATCGCCACATCAGCTGCTCACATGAAGTTTTTATAAAGGAATACAAAATATACACGATAAGTGTAACCAATGCATTTCCATAACGAATAAGAGCATTACCGTAGCATCCGTCTGTATCGCCGCACGTCAGTCTGCCCGTTGTCACCGCCAAACAGCGTACGGTGCGTCGCTCACCTATAGCTGACGCCGGCGTTGTTGATGAGCACATCCACACGGCCAAACACGCGCAGAGCCTTGCCGACGGCCGCCCTCACGCCGTCCGAGTCGGACAAGTCCAGCGGCAGCACCACCGGCGGGTACACCAGCTCCCGCTGAGGCAGGTCCGAGAACAGGCGTCCAGATCGTGATCCAGGCCTGCTCTGCTTACGTCACTGATGGCGTGTGTTATGACGATATACACATGCGATACCTGCTGACCTGCTAAAACCAAACCATCATACGCGTATGACGTCATAAGACACCTGCTGTCAAGGGAACGGACGCCAGCATGTGGGGGTGCGTACCTTACGAAATTGGTACAGAAAACGTTACCTAAAAGACCAGATGTTGGCGGCGTCTCCCAGTAGCAGCACAGAACGCTTCATTTGGGTATCATCATTATCACTGGTTTCGCAAAAGCTCGAAACATCCTCTCGCAGCACGAGTGCAATAAGAGCTTCAACAGCATGCAAGTGGTACTTCTTTGCCACAGCGCACTTACAAAGCACTTACCTTCTCGCAGCACTTTCTTTACCAAAGCACTTACCGCACAAAGCACTTCCCTTCCCCCCTCCCCCGTCCCTGTCATCACAGCGCCGCGTGTCACGCGCGCGTGAGTGCGGCGAGCAGCTCCCCTTCCCCGCCCGTCATCCCAGCGCTGCGCGTCACTCTCGCATGAGTGTGGCGAGCGGCACGGTCGCTGACCTGGTGGGCGAGCATGACGTCTTGGCGCACCCTGTCCAGCTGGTCGACGCTCCTGGCCATGATGATGAGCCGGCAGCCGGCGGCGTACAGTCGGTGCGCCAGCGCCTCGCCCAGTCCTGAGCTGGCGCCAGTCAGCACCACCACCTGCCGCGCCGGGGGCCGCACGCTCGTCACGTGCGCCCGTCAGCACCACCACCTACCGCGCCGGGGGCCGCACGCTCGTCACGTTCGCAGCACCACCACCTGCCGCGCCGGGGGCCGCACCCTCGTCACGTTCGCAGCACCACCACCTACCGCGCCGGGGGCCGCACGCTCGTCACGTTCGCAGGCACCACCACCTACCGCGCCGGGGGCCCGACACGCTACCGGGGGCCTCACGCCTCGTCACGTTCGCAGCACCACCACCTACCGCGCCGGGGGCCGCACGCTCGTCACGTTCGCAGCACCACCACCTACCGCGCCGGGGGCCGCACCCTCGTCACGTTCGCAGCACCACCACCTACCGCGCCGGGGCCGCACGCTCGTCACGTTGCGAAGCACCACCACCTGCCGCGCCGGGGGCCCGCACGCTCGTCACGTTCGCAGCACCACCACCGCCGGCGCCGGGGGCCCGACGCTCGTCACGTCGCCAGCACCACCACCTACCGCGCCGGGGGCCGCCCCGCTCGTAACGTCGCAGCACACCACCTCAGCGCCGGGTGGACGCCGCTCGTCACGTTCGCAGCACCACCACATACCGCGCCGGGGGAACCGCACGCTCGTCACGTAGCAGCACCCCACCTGCCCGCGCCGGGGCACGCCCACGCTCGTCACGTTCGCCAGCACCACCACCTACCGCGCCGGGGGCCCGCACACGTCACGTTCGCAGC
>NW_023597055.1:23995522-24022024 GCF_011947565.3 Pollicipes pollicipes
GACGGACGCCCCGCCCAGATCAGCCCCTGGAGACGCCTCTGAGCGGGCAGCGCACGGGGCAGAGCAGGACGCACCAGTCGCTGGCCAGCCGGCGACAACGGCGGACGCCAACACAGACACCCGAGAGACGAGCTGTGAAGTGGCCGCGGCGCTGAAATGTGTCAAGAGCCGATGCATTGCTTCAAATTCACAGAGCAGAAGATCCATATAGCGACCTGGAACATGGCTCGTCGTATTTTGCTTCGCTCACGCTCTCTACTGCGCGCGAGCGACGGCTGAAAATGCGCGTGATAACTACGTGCGACTGGTGGAGTGGCAAGATGGCTGGTTTCCGTGGGCGCATTGCATGGTGAATATACGAAGTCGGTCTGCACAACACACATTTTCCATTCATTCCAGCTGCAGCCTCCTGCGATCCTGTCCAGGCGTACACACCCGACCAAACGCGTCACCATTACACGCAGCATGTATTTCTGAGCCACGACGAAGGGCCACACCGCGACCCCACGAACCCATACATCCCCCGGCAACACACACAACACGTGTTTCTAAGTTACTGCCGGGGACTTTATACCAGCCTTTCCGACGCCGCTTGTTCGCATCAATGACAGCAGCTGTTGGGTGCATTCGCCAGGAACATCATACACATAGATAAAGCAGTAGTAATGGCCTTATTCCTTGGAGAAAACCGAGGAGAATGGAGGTTTAGATGCGTCGATATTTCGGCCTTCATCGAAACGAATAGCAAAGCGATATGTGCTTCTGCTACGCGTTTCAATAAGGACATGTTTCCGAAATATCAATGCACCTATATTCCCATTCTCCTGTTCTTTTTTCTCCGAGGAAGCAGGCTATCACTACTGTCTTACCAGTGACAGCAGCACTGACGTACGCCAATGAATCACTATCAATACTACATCCACGCCCGCTATTACTCGTGCATCGTTATCCGGTGGCAGCGCTTACGTAGACCTCATGTGGCGCAAATTGTCAGTTCCTGAGCTGTTGAAAAGCTATCAGTGTGCAACCACAAATCGATATGCATGCAGTACGTTTTGGACGGCACTGCCCAATGCTGAAAGCCGTACTGTCCTTAGCATATGGACGAAGCCGTCACGGAAAGTGGCCTTTTTGCGTGTCTGTTTGAAAACCTGCGCTACATCCGAAATTAATTATTTTTTGTGGATCGGTTTCGTCATGGGCTGCCTGCTGTAACCTAATTGACCTTTGCACTTTCGGACTGGCGATGTTTCGAAATGTTGGCACACAAAGCTGGTTCACTTTCATATCAACCTCGCCAATCGCCAACTTCTGCCCTCGTTACCGTCTGGGCGACACCGGGCACATAAACACTGAACACCGCAAAACCCCTGATCTCTGCACACGCGACCGTCTAGCAGTCTCACTCACGTGGGCGATATGGATTCACCCGTGACTTCGTTTATGACGCATTCAGTGACGGCATTACTTCCACCGTCCTCGAGCTCGAACACATCAAACGGTACTAGGATGTTTCAGACGCTTCCTTTCACAGTGAATAGACATTCCACCGTCCACGGATACTCAATATCGGCATCAGTGGGATAGACATGTCCAGGCGCACACACAGACAAACTCCGGCCAAGCAGGCCGCCAATAGACAGACAGCGGCCAATCTGGCCACCATTTTCTCTGACCATGTTTCTAAGAACGTCACATAGAGTGGCAAACCAGCTGCCTCTCCCCCTGTCATAAACAGAAGCGTCGCCTATACTCAATACACCGCACTACTAGCCGGAGCGGGGCGGCGCATCCTGAGGAGGCCGGGCCTCCGGGTGCTCCAGGTAGTAGCGCTTCTTGTACTCCTCCAGACTCTTCACCCATTTTTTGTCGTCGTAGAAAATACCGAACTGTTTGTCGGACTCAAGCATTCGCTCCGCCACATCTGCGGCACGCACGACCGCGGTTATGCTCGGCTGGGGCGCGGTGTCCCTGCAAGTTATGTTTAGCTAGTGCCGGACGGGATTTGGTTCGATGGTGTCAGAATTCGAACGAGTCGGTGAATAGATCGGCGGCTGCAGATATGTCAGAAGCATGCACAGGCCCGGTTGGTCACGAACGGCGTGTGAAAGACAGCGTGATCATGACTGGCGGTCGTGGGGTTAGAACTACATGTCCGAGGTCTGCCTCGGATTTAGTTCTAAGCCGTGTTGAATGATCGCTCGTGCGTTCAATGGCGGGATCATCACACTGGTCGGGCCTTGGGTTGAGGCGGAAAAGGAATCACATGAAGAGCTGCTGTTTACAGATGTACGAACCACGAGACATCGCGTAAGGGTAACATTGCCGCAGAACTGATCAACACAATCTTGTCTCGACACTATACAACAAATCAAGAAGGTATTGCGGTATTTGGAACTATGTCTAGTCATTAACAGTCATCGGGATGTAACTGTCGCGACGGATCATCTACAAAATATATATACCCTTGAGCATATGCGCTCTATTGAAGCTACAATCTAAACGTCTGGCTTTAAGACTTGAGCATTGCCTTGAGTCTTAAGTCATCTTTCTAGCCAAAGTGGTCCAAGACCAATGAGGTACATACTACATGGGATGCATTGATGATATTCTCGGTTCCGGCACCCATGGGCTGAATTCACCGCTAGATTTCCTTGCAAAAATCAATGAACACCATCCAAGAATTGTTCATTACGGAAAACACTACACACAACGTGTCGCTGTGTTCCCCGACACCTTGTGGCCCAACCAAATGGAAGCTATAACAACTGCGCTACACTTGAAGCCCCTGGCAAGCCGTGATTCCATCGCATTACAATTCGACACATCTCATGACTGTTACGAGAGACGTCCTTACATTACGAATGCGGAGAGCGGGTGTGGTCGAGGTTTAACTTATGATCCACAGTCTCGTGAGTTCAAATCACTAAATGTGTTTTCTTTCCGTGAGAACGGATGCACTGCAGACTGACATCTACGTCACGTTTCGATTTAACGCTATATTAGACTCGCGAAGAAGCCGCCGTAGACGCGTAAAACAAACAGCTATGTAAATGCCGTCCACAGATGTCAAAATCCCGTCAACGATGGCAACTGTGAAAAACGGGTGAGTGCCACCGTACAATTCAGAGGCTTACACACCCTCGGGGTAGGGCGAACAAGTGGTCCCACTTTAAAGTTCCGCCAGCTTGATCAGCCCTGGACACCGCAGCGTTGTGCATGTTGGAGTGCAACCTGCCACGTTTGTTAGTGGTGTGAAAGGAAAATGTAGATGGAAGAACGCGCAAGCATATAAGATATCTTGTAACCTCTGTCTAGCATTAGCTCAAATGAGAAACACAGCGTAGCGTTCGTGATCTGAAACAGCTCTATGATCTAATGGCCTAACAGACGACGCAAGTCTACAGCATTACAATCGCAGCACATCCGCAATCTGCGTCCGAGGTTTTAATACACAAACGCGTTGTGACTTGGTTTAAGAAATGCTGTTAAAGTTATGCACTTAAAGAAATTTTTTCAGTGGTGACGTACTCCCGTCACCGTACGGAGCGCGTTAAGAAGCCCCTTTCGCCCCTGATGCTCGAAGCGGGCATCGAAACCTTCCGGTTTAGCTGCGTGCGTGTCGGGTGCCCTTTGCAAAGTACCGCGTATTGGTTATTAGGATGATGGGACTCGCGTCATTAACTACTTTGAGATACTTTTAATGTAGTGCCGGCACAGATTCGGAGCATTTTTCTGCCTTAGCGTTTGAATGATATTTGTTTGCTTAACATTGTTCGCTCGAGTCAGCAGCATGGCCAATGGTTGCTTTGATAACGTTCTTACACCCGGAACCTCCTGGTAAAATGAAGGTCAATTATATTCGGTGCAATGACTCCAAACTGATCACATAAAACATCTGCATTTAACCCCATCTGCTCAGATTCGCTCAAGCGTCCTTTAAAGTCAATTACGTCTACCAGAAACCTTCTTCTACAACCAGACCGCGTAGCGAGGCGTTTAGGCGGGCAACGTCCATGTGGCAGTTTGACAAAAGGCTAAATTTACAACCAATGCTGCTGTGTCCTGTTTGATTTGACCACGCTCGAGATTTCAGCATCAGTTGTGCATGCAGCACGCAGTTGTGTGGTACAAGCCACCATACAAAAGTCCTGCATGAAACAAGCTCGTACAATATCGCCGTAATTTCAAAACTTTTGAGGCACGCACAAAAAAAAATACAATCGCCCACCTGGAGTAATGTCTGGCACACGTTCCCAGATCGGTCGGTAGATGGCAGTGTCCACGTCTGACTCTTCACGTAACAGGAAGAAGTAGATTCATGAAGCTCAACAGCGAAATCGACGTGAGCAGCTGGGCTGACAGCGGACTAAGTTTAAAATCCCACGGGTGTCTGGGCTCGCGTTTCTCTCGTCCGCCAGCGCCAGCTTTCTGACTGGCGCATCTCGCCGACGGAAGGCGAGGCTGGATCGAGCGGAGCTCTGATTGGCCAGCGACGGGCGGCTGGCAGCTAGTCGTTCCCCAGACGGCGTGCAGGGAGGAACTCTCCCTGAAAGGGGGCGCAAGCGTCAGCCGCCCGCCGCCAAACCTGTCGCAATTGTTGCATTCCCTTTTCGTCGGGAACGCGCATTGGGACTGTTGACCACCCTCTCCTTAATGTCCGCGGTCAGCTCATGCCACGTGACGGTCGAGACGAAGTAACCACCGCTGTGATAACACGGTATATTTGCACATTTCAACACATCAATTGCTGACAATCTTACGCCAACGAAAGATGGCACGGTATAAATTACTACGTCCATTCACACTCCAGTCTGGGGTGAAAACGAAACAAGCGCAGAAGACTTATTTCACAGTTTTCTCCTCCTCAGCCCGCCCTTCACAAGCGCATCAGAGACGAAACCAGTGCTCTGGATTGCCGGGCCGCGTCGCGGCATATCCATCCCTGCATAGCACCACTGACTTCTGTTGTCCAGCACTAGTCGCCACGCACTATGCCGGCCCCGGGGGCGCGCGCTTCTGCTTCCGCTCCCGCTCGGCTGACTCCAGCACCAGCAGCTCCTCCAGTCGGCGGCGCTCGGCGTCGGCGGTGCGGCCGGCCGCCTCCTCGTGGCGCACGTACGCCTCGAGCGTCTGCCGCTCGAGACCGGGCACGTCGCGGAGCGCGTCGGCGCCCCAGCCTCTCGTCGATGTCGTTCTCCTCGCGCAGCACGCAGAAGTAGACGAGCAGAGCCGGTCACCGAGATGAGCACGGACGGCATCTGGTACCAGGGCGTGTCGTCCTCCTCGGCACCGCCGCCGAACGTGTCGCGCGCGCGCCAGGGTCGCGGCGCCACTGCTGGAGAAGGGCAGCGGCGCATCCTCGGCCGGCTCGGAGGGCCGCGGCGCGGGCCGAGCCCCGTCGCCCGCCCACCGCCTGCCAATGGCTCGCATGCTCAGCACGGCTGCTGCTGGCCAGCTAGGCTGCATGGGCAGGTGAGGAAATAATTCCATGGAAGTGGTTCAGTGGTGTGGCAAAATTAATTGGAAAATTGTGGTGCCATGATATCCACGAGCTTTTCGTAACCATACTGAAATGCTAGCCATCTAACCATGTGTAGCCTGGCTCTCTTAACTTGGTGGTGCAGGTAAGTGAGTACATAATTCAGTTATTGTCACTTGTAGATAGCGAGGTACAAAAAATTGAAAACAGAACTATTTAATTCAAAACCTCACCACTGCAGTAAAAACCTGTGCAATGCACATGCATGTACAACTTGGCCAATTATTACTGCACTCCAGCCATTAACGCAAATGGCAGGGTCATGCCTCTAATGCACCCTGATGAAATAATGGTACCCAATTGCATGACAATTGCATGACCCAAAATGCATGACATCAGTCACGTTGCAATCATCCAATTAACAAACATGAACGTACCTGACACTGTCAAAACCAGATAGATAATCCCACCAGATACTCATGCTAAAAGTGCACATGAGCTTTCATTGACTAGGTGGTCACAACTCATAAGAATATCCAAAACTTACAGCTGACCTGGACCATTACATTCAAAATAGGTAAAAGATGCAAAGCAAACTGTATACACAACAGTGTAGCCAGAGGGTTGCAAGGACCTTATTCTATAACCCTGTAAATAAGTGAAAGTTTCCTATTAGCTTCTAGTTGTGAGCTGTGATTTGAGGGTGATAGTTATGTTGTTATTGTTCAATATCTTTCTCTTCAAGCTGCCATAATAATTTAAGCCTTGTCCTTTGTAATCTGACAAAAAACAGCTGGGATCATAAAACAACTTTCTGGAGCTGAGTATGTGGACATATTTGTATACTGATGGGTATGGGGTGCCTGGCCTCTTTACCACCCTTAGATATGAGATGTGATGACCCATGATAGCACCAGGCCACTCCCCAAGAAAGGATTGTTTGCTGTGGAACTCGTGGCCAAGACTGTGGGTGTGGGTTGAAAAGTATAAGGCAGGTGAAGAACTGTTGAAAATTTGCAGAGAAGGCCCTGCCTGAATTAAGCACTCATGAATACATTACACTTATTCTACCAGATTTTGTTGGACCCATCAAAACTTCCTAAACTCCCACACCTTCTTAATCATGCTTGTAGCTTCTGGTCTTCTGAATAAGTTTGCTGATGCAATCCTGTGCTAAGCTTGATCAATGCACTGCTTACATAGATAGCATGCATAGTGCACTGCTCTAAAATAAGCCTTAAACAATTACTGCTTTGTCAGGCATGTCTTCTATTATTTAAACCTGTATAGATTGCATACAACAGAGGGAAAAGGTTCATCAAATATCATCACTTTAATTTCCATCACTCTGCAACAGGAATACAAAGACACTTGGAGATAAAATGTGATCTGATAACAGAAGAAGCTGAAGTGAAAATAAAACTTCAGAGCACCAATTTTCCTATTGGAGATATTATGAATTCTAAATAGGTTATCACACATAAACCAACCACTGATTCAAAATGGGTTATCACATATAAACCAACCACTGATTCAATCAGGTCAGTACATGGAGAGACACTATATCATAACAACTTAAAATGTAGCAGTGCTCAATTGCAGCATAGCTGTATCTTAATTACAACAAATTGCATGAGCTAGACATGATCATTATTAGCCAAATGACATGGAAGTAAGTTAACTACAAGCAAGTAAAATTCATTAAAGGCAGACTGACATATGCATGTTATGTTGAACATATCTGGTGTCACAGCAATATTGCAACAGGAGCATTGGTATATCCACACCATGTATTGTAAGACTTGAGAGCTAAGCGCTTGTTCACCAAAACTTCACCACATGGAGCTGCTGTTTCAAGGAGCTATGATGTTGGTTAGAAAGTTTGAACACAAATATCCTGTCATCCCTAACAGAATTCGTCTGAAAATTCAGCACCAGTTGACCTAACATGAGTTCTATGCACACATCCTCCAGATTTAAGGATTGACGTGCAGATTGGCATCACGGCTTTGACATTACATAATCATTAACATCGACAAAGGGCCCGGGCTACATGCCACATAGCCGTACTATGTTCAACCAAGGATAATGGCGGCATGTATTTACCTTAACTTCAAGCAAACATCTTCCCCTTGTCTTACCGGTGAATGACATTGAATGCTGTCCTTGCATTGTGAAACCTAACCAACTTCTGTCCCAGAGCGACAACTCGCACGGGCGCTGCCATGATGGTTTGTGTGACCTGCGGTGTTTCCAAACTCGAAGTAACAGACATAATTTTTGGTATGCAGACCCCGATCAGACAGAAAGCATAATTTAACTATCAAGAAATCAAAGGTAAAATTAAAGATGACTTGAACATTCATGAAATAAAGGACAAAATTACGTCTCAAAAATATGTTTTTGTTATGGATTTCTGAGGGTGTGCTTTAAATACTCATCCGAAACCCTTTGTCCTAAAAATATCAGATATGGTAGAGCCACTTACAACTGTTCACGACGCAACTGTTTCGTACTTGGCCTATAAAAACATCTTTGGCGGGCAAATCGAAGCCGAGCACAGGACGAGGAATGCGGTTCAGTGCGTTGGGTACATTTACAGTACTTGTTAGCGTAAACCAAGAAAAACGAACGCGTTAGGTCGTGTTTGTGACTTGAAGTATAGAAGTTAGCCGTGTAAATGGAATGCAAAGCTCACGCGATGTCAGACTCTGATGACTCAGATGGGTAAGCACTTGATTGACGACGTACCAAAAGCTCAATTTGTCATTAAGATGTTTCTGGTGAACACAGTGCTGTTTTAACAAAATGTGTGTGTGCAAAGAAATAAATTTACTTTGCCCTGGCCTACACATTGAGTAATTGTATTTTAAAGTGATCTTTAGCAAAAATAAATGGGTCAGGAGAGTGCCATACCTACATATAAGTTGTTCTAGAAAAATTACTGTCTGGTGACCCAGATGCCTCAATCCTCACCATGGCACCCTGCATGGCAGCAATGCAAAGCTCCAAGATGTAAAAAATTCATGCATCATTTGGATAATTCTTATGTATTTTCCTTTGGTGCATCAGCAATGTTTAGCACATTACTTCACGCCCAGCTCCATTAAGATTTTAATCCACATGGAGCACATGTTCTTCAACAGGCAGTATGTTCCACTGTATGCTCGATTGCAAGCATCAAAAGGTTCTACTGGTAGCAGTTGTGCAGACCCAATCAGCATAGAATCTTCTTCAGAGGATGAGAGTGAGGCTAGTCACAGACAGGTCAGTATGCTACAGAATCACTGGATGTTTAGGATTTTGATGCAACTTCTTGTTTTGCAATACACATACATTTTTGGCTTTCCTACATTCCCAATCACTGTTTTTGAAGCACACCATAATAGCATTCTGGAGCTCAGTTTTCTTGCATGCTGTTTTATCATGCCTTTATGGAATTCATACTATTGATGCCAAATTTAACCTCACATTCAAACATAATTTTTCTAGCAGGCAATTCGTTTGCATATGGTGATGTTTTAGTCATGCTGCATTTGCTTAACAAATTGTTCAGTATTGTAAGTCAGGTGTTGAATAGTGCATGATATACATCAGGCCAACAAATCGCTTCCTGCTAAAAGTAACTGGATTCACCAGTAATCCTGAGCTGTCTGCGTGAATCATCAGTAAATATCCCGGCACTATCCCCACAGCCATCATCCTTCAGAAGCAAGGAGGCACACCAGAGTGCATTCAGCTCTCACCAGACACCACCTGCGCAGCTGGATGACTCGCCACTACACTCCCACCTCTCCCCGCCACTCCTGCAACATACTCGGCCACACTCCCAACACTCATTGCAACAGCACAAACTTTCTCCACTCCATCCACAGGACTATCCACCACACCACCTGCCACACTCCCAGCACTCTTCAGCATCCTCCCAGCCTGCGCCGACACACCCCCTGCATTCTCCGCCACCGTCGGCACCGCCGCCGCCGGGGCGATCGCGGCCCGCCTCGGCCGCCGCTGGCCGGGACCCCCAGCCCGCTGCTGAGGCCAAGCGTCAGCGCCAGCTACAGCGGCAGGAGGCCAAGCGCCAAAAGGAGCTGGAGAAAACGGCTTCGACAGGCGGAGGCGGCCGCGAAGCGCAGCGTTCGGCCCGAACACTGTCAAAAGGTGAACGTGGGGCAGCTGTTCAAGGCGCGCGCCAGATTTGAGGCGTAAGCACGGAGACATTGCACAGGCGGAATGGTTCAGCCCACGTGGCAGCCGGAAAGGATCTTATTGGATTTAAGCAAAGCCAAATTGAAATTGTAGATGATTCCACTATTAACGTCACCAAGGGATGCAATTCGGTTGTATGTCTCCACCACCCTCTGAGCGTCTAAAGACCGTATTCTGACGCATCTCAGGTGTAGCACGCACCTCACCCGAGCGTTTTCTCAGTCGCTGCACGTGCTGGTGGACCCGCACCTGCTCGAGCTGGAGGGTGGCGGCCAGGTGTTAGCCGCCCTGCAGACCACTGATGTTGTGGTCCACGTGACCGCCCGGCCGCAGCCCGGCACAATCACCTGGGAGCGTGACGTCACCAGCTGGCGCGAGGTCGACGGCGAGGTCAGACTGCAGCTGTGGCTTTGATGTCGGCCGAAGAGGGCGGCTTTGGCTTGGGCCATTTGAGTTGGCTTTTTGGCCATGTTGTAATTTGCACGTAACTCACTTAAGTCCTTTCAACTCAATAATTCCTTTTTGCATTCCATATTGTACGCCATAAGCTGAGGATCAAACAGAAATACTCTATCACCACTAACGCTGCGTTATCGGTATGTCTTGATATGATTACGTAGGCTTAGTTTGACTGAGGGTAAAATAAACGAAATCAGTCACGCAAGTACGTTGAACGCACGCGGTAAAGTAAGATCCGCCAAAGTGTTATGTCGAAGCTTGTGCTCAAGACTCGTGACCAGCGTCGCTGCGCTGTTTCAGATAATTTCCAGAACGACTCGCGAACCGGAAGACCAGATCGTCGCCGTGTACGCCGCCGAAGCCATGGCTTCTTTGATCGAAGAGCAGACGGCGGACCCGTCGCGCGGTCTCACGGCCGCCGTGCGAGGTCTGGGTTCGAGCTCGGGCAAGACGGTGACGGCGCTGTGCTGGGGTCTGGACAAACTCCGCAGGCGAGTGCTGATCACCTGACGTGTGGTGACGGTGCTGTGCTGGGGTCTGGACAAACTCCGCAGGCGGGTGCTAATCACCTGACGTGTGTGTTGCTAGGTATAATTGGTTGTGGTATTTTGCAGGGATGGCTTTTGGGATTACAGTCCCAGCTTATCCAGGTTCTTGGGTAGCCTGAGATGTTGCCAACTCCGGCAAATACAATGGATATCTACTCCGAGCCCGTTCCAAAACAGTGTTGTTTTCAGGACAAAGCCAATGGCGGGTAGCTACAAGAAGGGCGAGGCGGTGCGAAATGGTGGAGGGAACCGCAGAAAAGGAGCTCCCAATTTGGACCGGCTGCAAATGGAAGCCGTTCTCGTTGACACCCTGTTGGACACCCCGCACAACTTCAGATTCGTCAATTCACCAACAGACGGCGGAGAGTTTCTGGCTCAAATGTCCAAAGCCATCGCGGAGGCACCATTCAAGTAAGAGACGAATTGACGTCAGCAGGCAAATATGGAGCAATGTGCTGTATTTTAAAACTGAATCGTCTTACATTTCAGTTTTGTGCAAGTGGTTCATACGTCATTCATATCGTTAAATATTCGAGGCGTATGTGGTTGCGTGTCGCTAAAACTGTAATGAAAATAAGAAAAATGAAATTTCACAGTTCCCAACTAAGCTTTTTTGTTGTCGAAAACAACCCTCGGGATGACTTGTACCAGCCTGGTGTACTCGCAACGCGGCTGGGCCTCGTCCGCGGCGTCGGCCAGCGTCGTTCAGTAAGGGGAGAGGGGGGGGGGCGTCCGATGATGACGCGTGCCGCCGGGTCTGCGCCGGCAGACGGCGCCGCGCCGAGCCGCAGTTCTCGTGGTTCGCCGAGGCCGACTCGGCGCGCCCGGTGAAGGTGGACCGCGAGCAGCGCGGCCTGCGCCGGCTCTGGGCGGAGCAGCTGCGCCAGCTGCCCGGCGGCTCGCTCGAGGCCGCCCAGGCCGTGGCTGACGTCTACCCCAGCCCGCAGGCGCTGATCAAGGTACAGATGGCCGAGGACGGCCGCCGCTGGCCGGCAGGGCATCAGACGCTCGCAGATGGCTACGTTGCCGTGACCTTACTGTGGCACATGGCTGTGCACTGCTGCGCACTCGAATACTCTGCCACTGATCTGTTGTCGCGTGGTAAAGCAGTCTGAAGGCTAGTACTCCCATCAGTGATGCAGTAGTCCCATCTGGAGTCATGCACTATTTCTTGTTACTTGGCTGCACTTAAGACAGACGCAAGTGTGCAGCACCAGTTCATTAAGGTCAGACCGACTTGGAGCATTACATGCAAGGCACACGGAAGCCCAAGCTTACCCACCGTTTTCTTCAAATCAATCAAATGTCATTGGAAAGCTTGCAAACCGAATTTGTCAGAAGTCTGCAAGCCAGGTAAGGTGTTAGGGAGCTGCATCTTGATGCTTGTCATGCTGCTTCAGGCCTATGCAGCGTGCCTGTCTGAACAAGAGCGCCAGGCCCTGGTGGCTGACCTGCCCATTCGGAGGACGGTCGGCCCGCTCGTCAGCTCCCGTCGTGTCGGCAAGGAAATGAGTCGGAAGCTCTACCTCGTGATGTCATCCACAGATGGCGCCACGGAAATATAATCGGTGGTTCCTGTGACGTCTCCAGTCCTTGATGGGAAAAGTCTGTTGAATTGAGGGCTGAACATGGTGACTGACAAATAAATGGTTACATGATATGGTTATCCTGCTATGCCTGACCGCGCCATGTGTGTTCGCCGGGCGTTTTGACGCTGACGGCCTAAGTAGGCGGACGCGTTAGGGGTGGGGGGGGGGGGGGGGGGGGGCAACGGACAATTGCCCTGGAGCCTTGCCTATTTTTCCCTCCGGTACGGCAGCACCCCTTCTGTGCTAGTGAATTGTCCTGTAAATTAATCGGTCGTTTCCCGTTCCGCGTTCTTAGAAACGTTGGACTGCCCTCTTTAGCGCCTCATTCCGGCGTCGTCCTTAAGAGGGCGTGTCCTAATGCGTTCATGGCTGGCCAAATGTACCGACTGTTTGGTTTTGTCTCCCGGTTCATTTGGGGCTCAAAACATCCAGCGTTGATGAAGAAGATTGGACGGCACAGGTTGAACGTCTGCAGCAGCCGCCTGTTCACTCGCGTACCTGATGCACTTGCCGTGTGTCGGTTTGGACGGGCCCGTTTTTTATTACGAGAAATCACCTTTGTCATGTTAAGTATCAACCAAACCTGCGTCCGCCTCTGGTTCACGGCTGACCCGGGGTCAGGCGAAATTTGCTTGTGTCAAGGTGGGGTTGACTCCGTTGGAAACGCTTTGGAACTACAGCTGAATCAACTTTCACTACAGAGTCGGGGTAGAGGCAACTCAATTACAATTTACATCTATGGCCGCGACAACGCGACATCAACGATGCGTGTAATACCCATAACCGTCTGCTCGCCAAGCTTCGTGCTTACGGTGTGAGAGGTAACTTGCTACGCTGGATCAGGGCTTTTCCTACTCACCGGATGCAGAGAGTGCGGGTCCAGGGCTCGAAGTCGGACCGGAACAACTTCGTCAGCGGCATCCCGCAAGGGTCAGTACTTTGACCAACGCTGTTCATAATTTTCGTGAACGATCTGTCAGAACAAGCGCGAAGCGTGGTCAAGATGTTTGCGGATGACACCAAGGTCTACTGTCGTGTCCCGAGGCCCCTGACCAACTCACCCTTGCAAGCTGACCTCGACGCCCTGGCCAAGTGGTCAAAGGAGTGGCTGCTCCCCTTTAGTGCAGCAAAGTGCAAAATAATGCACATCGGGAACTGCAGCCCGAGGCTGACGTACTTCTTGGACGGCGCCGAGATCGCGGTCGAGTCCGCCGAGAAGGAACTCGGGATCTTCGTGGATTACCGGCTCCAGTTCCACGTGCAGACGGCGGAAGCGATCTACAAGGCTAACCAGATGCTGGCGGTCGTGAGGTGGTCTTTTGCCAATATCGATGCTTGCACGTTGCCATTGCTTTTTAAGATCTTAGTACGTCCGTACTAAGATCAACGTATGGCAACGTTGTCTGGGGCCCGTTCGGCAAACTGGACCAAAAGCGGCTGGAACGGGTTCAGCGAGAGCTACCCGGCTTGGCTATGAGGTGAGGCCCCAGTCATACCCTGAGAGGTTCAGACTCCTTCAGTTGCCCTCGCTGTACTATCTTCGTCGCAGGGGAGACATGGTGACAGTGTACCAGCTGTTTCACGGAGGTAAGTCGCTGTCGGAAGAGGAGCTCCTGACAAGGCACAACTCGGTGGTGACGAGAGGACACCAGCGGAAGCTCAGAAAACCTCGAGCTAGGACTCTCGTCCGTCGTAACTCATTCAGCACGCGGGTTGTCAACGACTGGAACGCTCTTCCACACCCGGTCGTGTCGTCGACCTCAGTTGAACAGTTCAAGTCTAGGCTTGATACGCACTGGGCTGACATCATGTACGACGTCCCACACTGAATCTTCCCATAAATTGAGACCGTTTGGTTGCCGGCCCAGGAGCCTGACGAGACCGGGACCTACAGGCCTAGTGGCCTTTTATAATTCCCGATCACCATAAGGTAAGGTAAGGTAAGGTGCATACCCTGAAGTGCCGGAGTGGTCACCGTAGACTTCTGCAGGGATCCAACTGGTAGCCATTGTTCTACATCAATGCCAATGGACGATTTGAATCAAATCCCTCTGAATACGCCATGCAACTGGCCAAATTTTCTTGAGGCGGCTGGTGTAGTTTCTTGGGCTGCAATCATAGACTATGTATTCCTGGACGGCCGGGGTCAGGTGAGGGAGTCGAGTATGCTCGCAGTACGAGTCTCTAAAACTCGGAGTAAAATCAGAGCAGGATTCAACTCTGCCTGCCGTGAGTTAGTCAGTGCTTGCTTTACTCAGCTGGAGTTGGACACGAGTCGTGCCAACGGCGTTGCTCCGGCCCCAGGCTGGCGCAGTGAGGGCGTTGAGTCGTCCAACGAAACCGCTACGCTCCTCTTGGGGTAGCCCTTACAAAGAAGAAGCAGGGAAAACGGCGCATAGCTCAAATATTTCGGCATTGGTGACGCACTTCGTTTGGTTGCAAGCTATTCGCGAAGAACCATAGGGATTGTGGTCACCGTTTTTTTGCGAGGCTGCAGTTTTCTGCAAAATTCTGTGCCTTGTGTCCTGGATAAGGTGGACGCCTTTATGATAAGGGTCGTGAGTGCGGTGGTTTTGTGCGTGGATTCTGACAACAAAAATTACAGTGGCATAGAATAGAGCTTTAGCGCGGTTGCGCGTTTGTGGATTAAGTGGCGATGAAAAGGCACCGGTGCATGAAATTGAAGTGAATTTAATGACATGGAAATTGTGGACAAAAAGAAGCAACGTGAGGAGGAAGACAAAAGACCACAAGTCACCTTTAATAACTGGGATCAAGCATTTCTTATTCTTTCAATAGGGGCATACATTTTCAATAAGATAATTGGTAAGTGTATCTGATTTTTTTTGTTTTAAGAATCCCAAAGATAGCCTAGGCATCTTGATGCCATTTATGCTTGTAGTGTGATATAACATCCAACAAACAACAGCATGTAGGCACATGCATACCAGTCTGTGAAACATCCATGCACCACACTGGATGCCTATGTGACACTGGTGTGGTGAAGCAGTGTGTTGTTGTGCTTTTGTGTGCCAAACTCAAGTCTGAACAAATTGTGCAGAATTTTGAAATCATTTTCGCTTTAATCTCTGGGGATTATTTATGTGTGCCCTGAAACATGTAATCTCTACATGCTGACACTGGTTGCTATGGTATGACACAAACCACTCAGATTCACAAGGTACATGAGAGTGAATTTTTACTGTGTGGCTGGTATGCTGAATATCTTGAGAGTGTCAGGCATATGCAATGCAGTCCGGCATGCAGGTGCAGGTCTTCCCCGTATTTTGTTCTGTTCATGATTTGGGGCAGATACATACCCTGCGGCAACTAGCATTACAGGTTTCAAGATCTAAAATGCCACACTCCTTGCCCTCATCATCATCATCAGGTCAGCTAACAGCTGGTCAAAATATTTGCCTCACTTGGGGCATCCAGGCTGCATCGTTATATGGCTCAATGAATTGGCTTCTCCTCACTCCCATTTGGCCATAAAAAAACAGATTGACTGGAAAGTTTATCAGGTAAAGTTGGGAAGAACAACTGGGGTGATGGACTTCAGATATGGTCAGAAACAGTTGCTTGCCATCAGCTTTCTGCCTCTTTCTCAAATGGCTCTGATCTTACGAAAGTGGTAATTTGTTCCTTATGTGAGACAAAATTGCACATCAAAATAGTGACAAAGGTCACAAATTTTGTTGCAACATAACTACCACAACTCGCCCAACCCCACCCCTAGTAAAGAACTCCCACGTCTTAAGTTTGATGCCATTGATATTAACTCTAGCCATTGCTCTGAGAAACAATATCTGGCATATGATTCAAATTTTGGTCCTGCCATCCCGAAAAGTTATGATGAGAATTTGTGTACTAAAGGTGAAAGGCTCATTTTCTTCGTGATTCAGCTCCATAGGTTCATTCTACTTCATTTCCGCTTCAAATTTTCATGCTTTCAGGTACATTCTGTCAGCAAGCACCAACTCTTCAGACTCGTCCACCTGCATATATTTTGGCTTATTTCTTGCAGAAATGTTTCACTGCTGCTTGCTGCGCCTGTCTTTCACCATGACCATTGATGGCTCATTCTGACAATGTCCCGACTGCCCTCCTTGCCAGCTGTGCCGCAGCTGCTCGGCCTGACAATGTCCCAACTGCCCTCCTTGCCAGCTGTGCCGCAGTTGCTCGGTTTGACGATGTCCCGACTGCCCTCCTTTCCAGATGTGCCGCCGCTGCTCGGTCTGACAATGTCCCGACTGCCCTCCTTGCCAGCTGTGCCGCAGCTGCTCGGTCTGACAATTTCTCGACTGCCCTCCTTGCCAGCTGTGCCGCAGCTGCTCGGCGCGGCCGCTGACTGGTGCCCGCTTTCGCCGCAGACGTGGTGCTGATCCACACGTACCTGAGCTCGGGCGACCTGACCTGGGGCCTGCTGACCGTGCTGATCGTGGTGGTGCCCCAGGCGCTGGTGCACGTCATCTCGTACCGCTGGCACGTGCACGACCAGGAGGCCACCACCAGCCTGCTGGTCGTGCACTGCTGCCAGCTGGGCCTCTTTCTTAGGTCTGTGTCCCGGATGAGTGGTTCTCCTCATTGTCGTGGTCAGCTGATGTGAGATCTGAGGCCATTGTGTTGCCTTATTCTGGAGAAAAGTCTGGATGCTCACTGGGCCCAGAAGTCTTTAGTAACCTCCCGCGATGGCTACGAATGCAGCTGATTAGGCTGTAGTTTGCTAATCCTGGGGTTGTAATCTCACAGGGCAGAACTAAATGAATGAAACATTCATTCCCAAAAGTATCTCCATTTTTATTTAGTGTGACTATACTTTCATACTGGGACATGTCCATTATGCTAACCAGCAGTCTCGCCACCTGTTGCGACTGCCTTGCACTGGTGCGTGCTTACGTCGCATGTGATGTATCCTCTAACTAACCTTCACCGTCTTCAGGCTTGTGAGTCAGTTTTCCGATGGTCGGCGTATGCGCCGTACAAAGTCCTACGACGATTCAATGGTGAGGAGGTGTGGACCCCCTGGTGCAGGTGGGCTGCTCGGTAACGGTCCGCTCCCGACCTGACGCTGAGCCGTGGTCAGGGCATGTGCAGAGGCTCTCATTACAGGGTGTCATGTATGTAACTCGCTGTGTGCGCTGTGCTCATGTACTCAGAGTTTGTGGCATGTAACTTGGCATAAATTTTCACAGTATATATGCATTTGCAACAACCCTTCAAAGTTGAGTATGTGTTTTAAGTATTATTCAAACATTGCATGCACACAGCAGCATCTGCACCATGTAAACTCATTGCCTGCTCTCGTTTATTGTCATGCTTTTCAGTTGTCCCACGCTCGCGTTCGGCATCAGCTGATGTGACGTCATTACGTGCGGCAGGTGTACCTGCAGCAGAGCAGTGACGTCAGCATGCTGCAGCTGTTCCTCAGCTACCTGGAGTCGGCGCCGCAGTTGCTACTGCAGGTCTACGTCACCTCGTCCAGGGACGGCTGGCAGCTGGTGCAGGGTCAGTCGGGGATACCACTCCGTCGTCCATCGTCCAGGGACGAAGGCGGACGGTGCATTGTGGAACAGGGGCCTCACTCAGCCGTGGCCCCTCGTTCAGGGACGAAAGCGGCTGGTGCAGTGTCAAACAGGGACCCTGCTCAGCCGTCGTCCCCCGTCCAGCTACGGGGCGGCTGGTGCATTATCAAACAGGGACCTCACTCAGTCGTCACCCCTCGTCCAGGGACAGAGGCGGCTGGTGTCCTGTCAAACAGGGACCTCGCTCAACCGTCGCTCCTCGTCCAGGAACGGAGGCGGCTGGTGTCCTGTCAAACAGGGACCTCGCTCAGCCGTCGCCCCTCGTCCAGGAACGGAGGCGGCTGGTGCACTGTCAAAGAAAGACCCTGGTCAACCGTCGCCCTTTCTAGGGACGGGTATCTCATAGTCAGGCAGTTAGTGATGTGAGCAGTTTCGCAAGCCAGTGACACTGCTCGGTCGCACCTCGTCCAAATTCAGGGACGGCTGGCGCTGGTTCAGTTGGTCAGGGCCCAGCCTCCTCGTTACTTCATCCGGGATTGGCGGCCTCGGGCTGGGTCAGCGGGGACCTCAGAAGTGTGGGGCGGCTAATCGCAGCAGGAAATGCATCACACCGTGTGTGTCCTGTTTCCCGCCGGTGCTCTGTTTTCCTGACTGGGGTGCGGCGTGCGGCGCTTTCCTGCGATAGCATCGTCTCTGTGACAACGACTGGTCCAATCTACCTGCTGATCTTTCTCGTCCCAGTTAGACACACGCACGTATTGATTGCTTGGATACAGATTTCCTCGCGTTCAAATACAATGGGAAGCTGAGACGTAAGCTAAAGTAAGGAGGACGTCGACTTTGGTTGTTACGACCTTGATTTGCGTCTCGAGCGGGAGCTGCAGGCACCTCTAAATGGCATGCGACAGAATGCCAGACTGTTTATCGATTCCCGTAACTGCCTGGCTATGGTGTGATTTCAGCCAATCCCCGCCGTCTTTTATGCTAAGCCAGTGAAATGTGTACGGAATACACGGTTTGCGCCGGTGACATCTGTGCTGTTATCCTCAACAAGACTCGACACCGTAAACAGGCTCTCCCTGTAACTCACCCGAGCTGCACTGTCAGAGATAGTATGACACAGGCACGCCTGCCAGGCAGCCGCAGACACGCACACGGTACGTGACCCGCGGGTGTGCGTGTCTCCGCGTCCACCAACGGCGCCGGTGCCGCGTTTCAGCTGTCAGCGCGGCGCTCTCGCTCCTCTCGCTGGCCTGGAGCAACGCCTCGTACGCCAAGTGGATGCGCAAGTCCCGGGGCGACAAGCGGCCGCTGGGCTGGACGGCTGCCACCCTGCAGGTACGTGGGCCGCTCAGCACGAGGCCGCCTGCCACCCTGCAGGTACGTGGGCCGCTCAGTATGATGCCGTCTGCCACCCTGCAGGTACGTGGGCCGCTCAGCGTGAGGCCGCCTGCCACCCTGCAGGTACGTGGGCCGCTCAGTATGAGGCCGTCTGCCACCCTGCAGGTACGTTGGCCGCTCAGTATGAGGCCGTCTGCCACCCTGCAGGTACGTGGGCCGCTCAGTATGAGGCCGCCTGCCACCCTGCAGGTACGTTGGCCGCTCAGTATGAGGCCGTCTGCCACCCTGCAGGTACGTGGGCCGCTCAGTATGAGGCCGCCTGCCACCCTGCAGGTACGTTGGCCGCTCAGTATGAGGCCGTCTGCCACCCTGCAGGTACGTGGGCCGCTCAGTATGAGGCCGTCTGCCACCCTGCAGGTACGTGGGCCGCTCAGTATGAGGCCGTCTGCCACCCTGCAGGTACGTGGGCCGTTCAGTATGAGGCCGCCTGCCACCCTGCAGGTACGTGGGCCGCTCAGTATGAGGCCGTCTGCCACCCTGCAGGTATGTGGGCCGCTCAGTATGAGGCCGCCTGCCACCCTGCAGGTTTGTGGGCCACCAAGCATGATGCCGTCTGCCACCCTGCAGGTATGTGGGCTGCTCAATATGAGGCCGCCTGCCACCCTGCAGGTTTGTGGGCCGCTCAGTATGATGCCGTCTGCCACCCTGCAGGTTTGTGGGCCGCTCAGTATGAGGCCGCCTGCCGCCCTGCAGGTACGTGGGCCGCTCAGTATGAGGCCGTCTGCCACCTTGCAGGTACGTGGGCCGCTCAGCCGCCCTGGGTGAGCGGCGGTCGCCTTGATTCGGTGCCCCAGTGGCGTGCTGCGTGTCAGACCATATCACGAGCGGGATTTGCTTCTGTGCAGTGATGGACTGATTGGCGCTGTCGACCAAGCGCGTGTTAGACGCCCGGCCAGCAGCTGAACCGTTGTCATCTCTGTTATGTCGTGTTGGGCGTGTCCGTCACAACGGCTCGCCGGCCGTGTTGCCGGCACTCGGTGTGGCGGCCGAGGTGGCTGCTGAGCGCCCGCTCCCGCCTCCCGCCGGCTCAGCGGCGTCGTCTGCCTCACGCCGCCGTCCCGCCGCGCCTCCGGCAGCTGCTCTGGCGCCTGTGTCTCCTGCTGGCGCGCACGTCCGCTCTGCTGGCGTTCTCGCTGCTGTACTCCGGCTGGGTGCTGCTGCTGCTGGCCGTCCGCTGGCTGCTGATGACCGGCTGGGTGCTGGCCCAGCGCACCGACCTCTTCCCCACGCCCGCCGAGGAGCGACTCTTCAACACCGTCGTCGGCGCCATCTACTGCTTCTCCTTCTTCAACGTCAAGGTGGGCGGATGGGTGCTGTATGGAGAGGTGGTGGGTCTGCGCTCCGTGGGGTGCTGATGGGGTGGGTGGAAATGGCAGGGGATGGGGTGGCATGATCGGACGTCGACATGATGAATGCATGCAGTTGTGTCGATGCGGTCTTGTCGGCTGTCAACTTTTCTAACGTTGATATAACCCGTTTTGCATGCGCGCCGACACCTGGTCACTGCAGAATGTTGCACGTAAAAAAACGACCCTCCTCTTTAGGCTAGTGTTTCGGAGAGCCGTGCCTGCGCGGCAGCCACGTCACATGCGCATGCCCCGCCCCGAACGTGGCACCTCGATAGGGGAGTGAGTGCAGCAGCGATGCTCGCCGCTGGCTGCCTCGATGGCCGGTGTCCGGCGGTCGTGTCTGCGGTCTGGTGATTGGCCTGCGTCTTCTCATCATGTGAGCCACCCTAAGCATGGGCAGACTGCGGCCTCGCGCCCCGTGGCACCGGCTAACGCTTGGCACGTGCTTCCTGCTCACCAGAACGAGCCGCATGCCACTCCGTTTCCCAGCGGGTGAGCCGAAGCCAGGGTCGGCGGTGGGCGGCCGGTGGCCCGGAGTCGAGTCTGCCGGTGGCGTCGCTCGGATTGGGTCCGGTACGACGCTCCCACACTGCGGACCTCTGGCGAGCAGACCAGGGGTCGGTAGCCATGCTCGGTAACCATGGAGACGCTTCACACGCCGTGGACGTGGTGACTGATCTAGCCGCGTCTCGATTTGGTCGTGTTTTGTCTCGATGTTGCGGTTTGTTTTGCCGAAATTAGTAACAGTGAATTTGGAGACCAAAAAGCTTGAGAACTTTGTAGTCCTTAGGTCGCTTAGCATGACATACACAAGTGAATGTACAGCTAATTTAAGTTCGTCCTACGTAGTATCAGATGATTATTTTTGGGCGATCTCCGGGGAGCAGGCCCCTTTCTCATTCACTGTCGGTGGCTCATAGTGGACGGCGCGTATGTGAGTGCTGCGTTGATGTGCTCCAAGCTGATCTGTTCCGCTGTGTTTCATGCGCACTCTCCGTGGATGATGCACTCCCTTGCGGTGGATCTGTACCTGCATCAGCCGTGTGCCCGCTGCTGGTGACGTTAGTCAGCTGCGTGACGAGCCGCGCTAGGCGCCCTCACCACACGGCGGCGCGGCAGTGTGTTCCGTCCCAGCACGCTCGTCGAGCCGACACCCGCTCCGAGTGCGCTCTGCCGGAGCGTCTGATGGTTCCGCCGCCCGCCGCCAGGAGACGCCGGCCCGCTGGCGCATGCTTGCCTTCTACGCGCTGACGTTCGCCGAGAACGGCGTCCTGGCGATGCTCTTCTTCTTCTACTGGCCGCGCCCCGGCGACTGGCTATACACGGCGCTGCTGGTGAACATCCCCGCCGGCACCGTCCTGGGTAGGTCCGCGGCCGGCTGCGTGCGGCTGCAGTCCGCGCCGGGCGAGGCTGCTGTGCAGGTTCAGTCTGTGTTGTCCAGCCCTCACGCCATGGCCGCTGCTGCCCGGGCGGCCAGCCGGTGGCCGTGGCGGATGCGGTGCGTGCACACTGTTAACTGGCGCGGTGTGACTGATGGCACCGCCTTGCCTGACTGGCGCGGCCCGTGGCGCTGGACATAGACGGCCGTCCTTTCACAAGCCGACGAGGCCGCGGCACGCTCACCAGCGGCTCGCCGTCGGGCGCGGGAGCGGACCGTGCGGCCAGCTATGGGGCGCGGGAGCGGGCCTCGTGGCCAGCTATGGGGCGCGGGAGCGGGCCTCGCGGTCAGTTGTGGGGCGCGGGAGCGGGTCGCACGGCCAGTTATGGAGCGCGGGAGCGAGCCTCGCGGCCGTCAAAATGACCACGGCTGTGCAGTCATGCCATGTAATCATGAGCAGCCCGTGTAGAGAGGCCGCCCCGCACATCAGCCAGCGGGGAAGGGGCGTGTCCGGTTGGCGATGTCTGATGAAGGGCCATGCCTGGTGCTGGTCCCCGACTTGCAGCCACCACGTCGGCTCCGTTGTCTGGTGGCGGCTCTTCTGTTCTTCTGCCTCTGATGTCCGTATTAGTATCCCGATGCCTGATGTCCGCCAGTGACCATGTGGGTGGCCCTACAGTCATCGACATGGCCTCCGCACTCCACCGCAAGCTGTGTGGTAGAGTGCTGAGAACCGGAGCGCGACACATTCGAGTCTGTCACGGCCCAGCCCGGCGTCAGTCGCGTCGGCGCTAAATGGGCGGGCAGGATCGTTTACCAGTGTAGCTACCAAACGCAACAGTCAATGCCGTCACGTGGCGTCGCTCGCCGCAGGCTCCGCCGTCATGCTGCTCTACTACCGGCTGTTTCACCCAAACGCGGGCGGCTGCGGCGGCGGAGGCCGGCCGGACCCGGAGGCGGCGCCGGGCGGACCCGACGCACCGCAGCCGCCGCCCGGCGACGGAGGCACGCTCCGCTCGCTCAAGTGCCGGCCAGCCCCGCGCATCTCGCTCACCAGGTACGGCAGCCAGCCGGGGGCCCAGCATCGGCCGCCGAACTGTTGGCCCGGCCGTCCAGGCCTGGCCGCGGAACTGCTGGCCTGGCCTCTGACCTGCTGGCCCGGCCACTGAACTACTGTACGCAGCTGCTGTGTGACTTTTCTAGCGCATTGATCCCTCCCCTTTCACTGAAGAGTTGACCGAAGGCGGTTTTTTCGTTATGCGGTCATCACATTTCATTGAATCATTCAGCGAACCGTAGCGTGGAAGGCAGAACGAATGCGTGCGGCAGAACAGTGTAGGTTACGTTATGCGCAGTCCCAGGTGAATTGGGGATTGACGGATATGTCTTCGGGCGGTGATGAACAGTGAATCTGTCCAGGCAACTGAGCGGTGATTGCCTGTGGTTATCGGCCCGGCGCTAGGTCGCACTCCGGGTATGGTCTGACTCTGTCCCGTCTCCCGGCAGCCTCCGCTCGGCCGGCGGCGTCTCTCTGGCGTCACAACCCGACCCTGTGACGTCATCGCCGGCTGCTGTGACGTCACTCCCGCAGCCGGGGGCGGCAGCGGTCCCGCGTGACAAGCCCTTCCACTCGGCCTCCGAGCTGTTGAACGCTGCCGCCGCCGCTGCCGCCGCCGGTCACGTGACCCGCTCGGCCGCCAGCCTCCCAGCCGGGCGCGGTCACGGGGCCGCCGCTGAGCGCCGCCACCAATCGGCGGCGGCCATTTTGCAGACGGTCGCCCACGAGCCAGAGGCGAGCGCAGGTACGCCGCGCATGGGGAGAGGCTTAGGAGGACATTGCTGGAGGGGAAGATGCGGACTACGCAGCGTTGGGTTTTTCGTTTATTGACCATGAACTCGTTGATTTCACTGCATTTGTATT
This sequence comes from Pollicipes pollicipes, assembly GCF_011947565.3. Classification (NCBI taxonomy): domain Eukaryota; kingdom Metazoa; phylum Arthropoda; class Thecostraca; order Pollicipedomorpha; family Pollicipedidae; genus Pollicipes; species Pollicipes pollicipes. The sequence goes on from NW_023597055.1 coordinate 24,019,384, forward strand.
CCTGGATCCGCGTACAGGAACATGATCATTGGGGCCTCCATGTAATTCCATGCCGCCTCTCAATAATCTGGCAGTTGGGTCGCTGTCCAGACCCTTACACTCTTAAAGCATGATTTGTTCTACTCCGTGATGAGCGCATTGCACCTCTGGTGGTGTCACGTGACCCGTGATGGAGCAGCCCCTGGGTAGGACTTGTTGACCTGACAGCTGAGCTAGTGAGTCGGTGTGGCTGTCGATGACAAGTGAGCTGACACGGCCCATGCCGGCCCCGGGTGACCGCGCGTGTCCCGCGCCGCAGCGTCGGAGCCGCGAGCCTCCGACATCCCGCAGCTGGACGCCGTGTCGGAAGGTGACGTGACGCTGTCGCCGGGCCGGCCGGCGCCGGCCGTCGACGGCGACTCCACCTGCGCCAACCACAGCCGCATGACGTCGGCCACCTCGGCGCCGCCGCCCGACTACGAGAACGTCATCGCCGTCAACGTGCACCGGGCAGACCTGGGCGTGCGTGCCTGGCGCGCCTACTCGGACGTGGGCGACAGCGCGCACAACTACAGCGTCGTCACCGAGCGCGCCGGCCGCCTGGACGACTCGGCGACGGAGCCGGCCGACCAGGAGGGCCCGGCCGGCGGCCGGCACACGTACGAGAACACCGACAACGTGGCGCTGATGATCGCGCACCTGGAGGACGCGCCGCCGGCGCCGCCCGTGCCCGAGGCGAGCCCCCAGGCGGCTGGGCCGACGCGCGACTCCAGCCTGCTCGTGGCCACGATCGACGGCCGTCGAGCGCTCGGGCGTGTCGGCGCTGTTCAGTTCGCCGCCGCGTCGCCAGGCGTCGCGGCGGTCGCGCTCGACGGATGATTTGAGCGGCGAGGGCGGCGGCCGGCGGCGGCTCAACACCAGCCTGGACCCAGCCGTGCTGGTGGCGCCACCCGACGGCGGCGCCGCAGACTACGAGTCCCCGCGCTCGCCGCCAGTGGCCATTTACGCGCGGCCGGGTGGCAGGCGTGCTGTCGCCGCAGCAGGGGCGCGCCGCGGCGACCCCTTGCGCAGACGCAGGCGCGCCGCGAGGCGACAAACGGGGCGCCTCTTGATCCCGCTGAGTGGCGCGAGACACAGCTGGTCCGGTCCGGACCTCAGCGAGACGTAGACTTGCACCACGTCAAACAAGACCACCGACGGGTCGATTCCGAGCCGCGGCGAGTCAACCCTGAAGCCCAGAGGCAGCCGGGCCCGCAGCGCAGGCCCTCTGGCGGCCGTGTCGGCCGCCGGCCGCCGCCAGCCCGCGGCGCAAGTTCTCGGTGCTGCGCAGCCGGTTCGAGCCGCCGCACCGGCGCTACGCGGTGACGCCGGCGGCCGTCAGCCGGCGGCCCAGCCTGCAGGCGGCGGCCCGCGCCCTCTGGAGCCGCCGCCGCTGGCCGGCCGGCAAGGAGAACGCGCCCGCCGCCGCCGCCACCGCCGCCAGCCGCGCAGTCGCCCTGTGATCTGTGAGCGCAGCGCAGAGCTCGTGCGTGGCTGAGGGTGCGCCCCTCTGTGACGACGGAGTCTCGACGCAGAGCTCGTGCGTGAACTGCGGAGGTGCGCCTCCGTGTGACAACCGCGGTGTCGGCGCGGAGCTCGTGCGTGACTGTGAGTGTGCGCCTCCGTGTGACGCCAGGGTCTCGGCGCAGAGCTCGTACGTGAATCTGAGGGAGTGTGCTGCCGTATGATGCCGGGGTCTCGGCTCGGAGCTCGTGCGTGACCGTGACGCCGGAGTCTGTGTAGGGAGCAGTTCGTAAACTAGATCGGCGGTGCGTCTGGGACTTGGCTTGCGGTTGAGCCGTGGATTGCGCGTGCCGTTGGTTTGGCGGTTTGCAATGCGTCTGCCGTGAACAAGACTTCCCGCGGGCTGGACGGCGGCGGACGCAGCAGGACTGGCCGACCCGCTGGAGCTGCCGCGCCGTGCCGCACCCCTCGCGCTCGGGTGCCGTCTGCCCGCCCGGGCTGTGACGTCCGCGGTGCGCGGCGCCTCCCAGCGCACCAGCCGGCGTTCGGCCGCGCTCGGCGGCTCGTCAGCCTGCTGGGGGTGCCGCCAGCTGTCCCCTCAGTGTTCTCCGGTGTTGCTCGGCCCGGAGCCGTCCCTCGGTCGTGCGTGCAGCGTGGGACGTCTTGTAGTCTGCCAGAAAGAGGGTGTGACGACGCGGAAATGCCGGTGTGATTGTCGAATTAGTCAGGGTCTGGAGTGTTACGTAGTCATACGTCTAAGTCGAGTCACGTCCCTCGCGGCTAGGGGAATGTAGATTTGGTGTCATAGACAGGTCAAACTGCTTGCTATGACAGTCGGGCTGACTTGGCTTCTTGTGCTGCACTTGCCGCCTTGACCGTAGGTGAACGCACCTTGAGTTACGAAAGCGGCTCGCTTCGCGGCCTCTTAAAGCTACGGCAAGCCTTATTTCAACAGTCGTTACAAATGTATGGCTGGACCGTCGGTCCATGCTCCTCCTCCAGTCATTTTGTATTTGTGTTTCGTCTTCGGCTGCTCCATCTTATGTTGCTCGTACAAATGTGCCACTTGTGACCGTTCCGAACCCTCTCGTGTTTGTTCTGCGCGTTGTTCTCATCTGTGTGCGGTTATGTTCCGCGTCTGCCACGTGTCATGTTAGCA
>NW_023597055.1:24023024-24028024 GCF_011947565.3 Pollicipes pollicipes
ATGATTGTTTACATGTGTCTTCATTTGTGTTATTGGAAATGATATGCCTGACCAAGACTATGGTTGAGGCCACATCTACACAGGTGATATGAGCTAGCATGAGGCCACTACATCATTGTGTGTGCCATCTTTTGGGCTGTCTGGGCTGAAGTGCTCTTTCCAATGCACAGGTCAGACCTGTTGGTATGCATTCTTAATGTTGTGTACTCTAATCACATGCAATGTAACATCACCTACATGTTGTAAGTTATAGTGATTTAATGCAGCTGGTTACATCTGTGTCAGGCTTAGTGATTAGACCTGGTGTATAACATCAAACATCTGAAATGAAAGCATCCAAACACAGTGCTCTACCACAGCAGTAACCACAGTCTGCCTGCACATCCAGATTCCTGACACCAATGATGAACTATGCAGCCGCCCAGCGCAACGCAGCGCCCATCCTGGAGGCTGTCTCAGCAGGTGCCGTGCACAGCAAGTGGCCACGCGCTGGAAGTGAGTTCGGGCACGGGCCAGCACGTGGCACTGCTGGCGCGCCACTATCCGGCGCTGCGCTGGCAGCCGACCGAGCTGGAGCCGCGCCTGCTGCTCAGCATCGACCAGCACACGGCCGGGCTGACCAACGTGCTGGCGGCGCGCCGGCTGGATGTGGCCGGCGACTGGGCCGCGCAACTGCCGCAGCTGGCCGCCGGCTCCCTCCGGCTGCTCGTCAACATCAACATGATGCACATCGCGCCGTGGTCGTGCGCGCTGGGGTGCTGGCCGGCGCCGGCCGCTCGCTGGCCGCCGGCGGCGTGCTCGTCACCTACGGCCCATACGCCAAGGACGGCACGCTCAGCCCGCAGAGCAACGTGGTGTTTGACGCACGGCTGCGTGCCGAGAACAAGGAGTGGGGCGTGCGCGACATCCCCTGCGCCAGGCGGCGGCGCCTCACGGTCTGAAGCTGCACGCCGAGGTGGACATGCCGGCCAACAACAAGCTGCTGGTCTGGAAGAAGTGCTGAGGTGGGTGGACGGCCGGTGGCTGAGCCACGCTGGTCAAGAGTGGGGGCAGGAAGCCGCTGACGGCGGACGGATCACGCTGCTGGCCTGGAATGCCGCTGGATTCCCTATCTGATGTGCTCTATGCTACCTTTGCTATGCAGTGTGTCCTGGTATCGCTGTCTTTCTTGCCAAGTTTTGTAATGGCGCCTGCGGTCCGTCTTTGGAGGAGAGGCGAGACCTATCTCGTGAATCATGGACGTGTGACAGTGTTTATTTTCAGAGCCAGGTGTAGTTGTCTACCACCCCAGCAGCTCAAGAGGTGGGCGCCAGACAATGATCAATGTGGGGCACGTGCCAAGAACGTCGGTACCGCTACAGCACCACCAGTACCGATTCGCTCCCAGCTAAACTTTTTTGTCAGTTGGCAGCTGGCCAGGCGAGGGAGGCTACATGAGAATGCCACGGCATCGTGAGACACTTCAAAATCTGTCAAAACATGTTGGTTGAACCGGAGTTGCCTTACGCGGATGCGAGTATGAACGGTTTTGCAGCAAGTGGTGCTTGGCATGGATTTGAATCCTGAACTCACCCCTGCAAGACATGCTCTCAAATCTCTGCACCAAGGAGCTGACAATATTACGGTGCCACCATGTCCGCAGCTGGTAGCGAATCGTTACCTCCGGTGTTATAGCCGTGCCTGGAGTTGTAAAACGGCGAGTTTTTTACCGGATGAAAAGCCAGCTAGTATCGAAGCGTTGGAAACCGGCTCCAATGCCAGTAGCAACCACAGCTCTCGACTGGATAGCTTGTACGTGTACGCCTGATATTGCTGTAGAGTACCCTTTGTACTGTCGGGCTCATGGTTTTGGAGAAAGGGAGGGGGTAATTGTGAGGTTTTGGTCAGTCGCATCGAAGTGGTGAACTTGTTGACTACAGAGCCTGCCGCGACTTGTGAGAGAAGCTTGATCAAAGTTGCGGTCCATCAAATACGGATTTTTTACGGATATAAGGGCATGTTTTCTTCATAGGCCGTACTACAATCTCGCCACAACCGGCATGGAGGCTGCGGCTGGATCGGGACACAAGATACCGGAACCGGTGGGGGTATAGAGGCTACGGCTGGATCGGGACACAAGATAACGGAACCGGTGGGGGTATAGAGGCTACGGCTGGATCGGGACACAAGATACTGGAACCGGTTGAGGTATAGAGGCTGCGGCTGGATCGGGACACGAGATACCGGAACCGGTGGATCTTGAGCTCACCCAGCAAGCGTGCGTCCAATGGGAAGGAGCCTTCGTGTGTCGTCAGACTATGCATCGCCATGGCGACGGTGTTCAGATCGCATCGAAGATTGATTGTTCTGTGGTGAAAGTCTGTAGTTGCCTGATTCGGCTGGTTGTTTTCCAGTGAACGCGGCAGGTTCCGTCGCGGTCAACTTTTGAAGCTAAACTCGGTCTATGCAAGGTGTCAAACATTCCAACATTCAAACATTCGGTTCGGCCTCGCGGTAGGGCTGTGCTTATTCATGTAGGCTGATGTTACAGCGCTTGTGCCGGGATGCTATTGTTAACAGCATGTATGTCATATATCAATCGCATTCTACCAACAGCTCCTGTCCCCATGAGCGGGCCGTGGGCGGTGCGGGATCAGGCGGCAACTACTGCTCTACGCAAAAACGCGCTGTGACCGTCTCTCTTCACCCTCGCCGCAAGATCACTTGCGAAAATTCTGCATTTCCTGTTCTCATACACAGGGTGTTGTTTTTTGCACTTAGAACGGCGGGGCGGGTGGTGAGTACAGTAAACATGAACCCTTTAGCAAGATTACACCCCTAATGTCCCCCACGTTCTACCTGCTTGAGTCATAACAAATGCTAGATTCAGAGGAGTAATTTCAATATATTTTGTGTATCAAGTCTTTATTGGCGCCTCCTGGTATGCTGCAGGTCGTGTGTTCGTGCCTCCTGCTATTCTAAATACGGTATTAATATGTTCACATCAAGCTCGCCTCGTTCAATCAGGTATGGACACCGAAAGGGGCTGAAGCGGCACCCCTCTTGTCTAGAGTTTAATGATACTACGGTGGGTTGTCGTCAGAACTGTGATGCATTCAGCGTTCCGTTGTGATTCGTTTGGATTCTGATTTAAAATATTTCGGACCCAAACCAACATTGGAATCAGGCTCGCTTCAAATAGCGATTCAAATCAAATGCTGGTTCAAGCACATTGACGCGGCTGATCCTGACTGAGTCAGAATCAAGCCAAGTGGGGTCTGAACTCTGGGTCATAGTTTGAGTTGGCGCGGGTCAAATCAAACCAATAAGTCCAATCCAAGCGGGCATTCAGGACCGTCCGGAATGCAGATTTTGGTAATGCTCAATGACTCGGGGAAAGTATTACGTTTGGGAACCATCTGCACCACAGAACATTTAGCCCCAATATTCACGACCGTCGCGGTGTGCCTCAGTCATCAGACGCGGACTATACACCGCCCGCCACTCTGCTGTCCGGTGCAGCCCAGTCGGCTGATGAGTCGATCACTGCTTAGGGGCTTGGTGCGCACTCTAGCAAAAGAGGAAGAAGACGCCCGACTCTGATCCGTTTTATTGCGGGTAACACTTGAATGACGAGTCCGAACTTTTTTCGTAGAAGACTCCGAAATGAGATGTGATTTCATCACGGTACATTTATGCAAACCAGGCCACGGCCTTGTTCTGAAGCACGTTTAGACTGAAATCAGTACGTGGTATCTGGTGGAGCTCTATGACAAATTTATTTGACCACATCCGTTGTACTTACAAGGAACAGTTGCGCGCCCATAGCGGTTAACTGAGCTGCGGGAAAATCTGTGTATTAGTGCCACGGCAAAAACTCATACGGACAAGGAGTGCTACGACATCAGTCATACGCGACATTACGTCTACTGCAAAACTGATACAATGTTGCAAGACGCATTCTCAGAACTTATACTGTAAATTTTATCCCCGTCACCAGTTTTATAGCAGCTTGTTACAGTCTTTGCTTACAGGTGACATCACTTTTACTGCAAAAACTCATACACAACTTAAGTACTACACGACAACGCTATGCTGCAAAAAATATATACCAGCCATTATTTCTACAGCAAAGACTTGACCACAACCAGGCGCTGTAGCGATCAGCACCTGATTCGCTTTCGCTCGAATTCGTCACAAGGCGCGTGGGCAATTGCTATCTGCGGGAAGCGTTTCGCTACACATAGAACCGTTTAGCCCAGAAAAGCATGATTATTTTAGCTACACTGCAATGTCCTGTTTTTGAACTACGCAGGTGATTTATTCTTTTACTAAAGCTAACTATGTGCCCCTTTCTCGCTGCTACGCAAAGCGCAACGTAAAGAAGACAAAGTCCCCCCATATGGCTAGCGACATCGCTCTGACAACATTTTTTGCACCAAGTACTGCGACTATTCTGGCGCTCCTGCGGGCAAGACAGATGAGTTTTTTCGACCCCTGAACGGACATGAACCTCAGAGTGGAGTCAATCGTTCCAGTCTTGACGTTATAAGACATCGCTTAGTGTAAGTACAGGAGTTTGGCTGCGCTCTTTACACTATTCTTGGCCTCAGCTCATCTAGTGTTTTACATGCCCTCCACAGCCCATTTAGGAGTCCTGAAAACTTGTAATGTTGAAGGAGCTGTTACGGCTAGTCAGAAAATTTTGATGAGGATATCTTGTTCAGGCCGTTGTTAGGCGACTATAGTGCGTGTGCGCGACGGCACACATGTACGTTTGAGGGCTTTGGCCAGAATACGTCGCTACTTCAGGGAAATGTAAAAACAGCGTCTTGGTGGTGCTTATTTGTTACCTGAGACATCCAGCCTTCTGTTTGGCCACGTACAGCTTTAATGCGAATTGTCTGAATGTTGGAAATATGTAGTGTTAACCTCAGATAGTTCTCTGGCACATATCCTCAATCCTGTTGGTAGATGAGCCGCATAATCGCGCTATTTGCGTACTTCTCAGTCAGGCTGTT
>NW_023597055.1:24030524-24037546 GCF_011947565.3 Pollicipes pollicipes
CCAGCGTCACTCACTCAACACTTGTCACTTCGTTTTAACCCCGGGGGCGGAGATATAATGGAGGCATTTTCGCATGTGGCCCCCTGATTCGCTTTCGCCACCTGTGCTGACTCCTTTCGATTGTCATGGGATGCACTGTGGAACAATCCTTGAGTACAGCGCACTGCAACATGGTCTGCGCAAACATCTCCCATCCCAGTCTGTATTTACATATCAATATAAAACGCCGACAATTTGCTGGTGCTTGGATCTTACACACAACCAGGGGCGTGTACCTAAACAGTGGCCGTGAACGGTTCGTGCATACCCAAGCATCGGTGGCATAACTCAACGCGGCTACGCAATTTATAATTTTGCGATGATTTCAAATGTACGACTTACTTCTGCGCGTCCCAAACAGAGGGGGGGGGGGGGGCAACTCAAAGATGTTCACTGATCACCGAGTTCAATGCGGTGCGGGCATAAAGATTTGTCAAAACGAGCCGGACCTTTACAACACGGCATGCAAATGGTCCCACGCAAACTTGAAGCGACAGCATATGCTTGATCATAGACTGGTCATCACCACGTCTTCTGCTGAATACCGGAAATTTTACGCCAGTCGTTTTGTCTCTATCTCTGTTGTTGTGTTTCACACTATCTTACTGCTGCCACAACGCTTCGATAGCACCCAGCTCCAGACTGGCACGAGTTAACCAAATGCCCATTGCTGTGACATCCGGGCATCAGCTGCGGCGGTCAACGCCGTTCAGTCTCACGGAAGCCGCTAACCTGCCATCGCTGTTCCTGCTCTTAAGATGGCGAACGTCCAGACTCGAAACGTTTCTTCGTCATGTGTTTCCCAATCCGATTCTGCAAAAGGGCCGATGTTATTCACACAAACATGGGTCGTCCTTTTTCAGTTTCAACATTTTTGCGATCCACTCTATTAAACGCCAATGAGATTTCTTACGTTACGGGACCAGGAGTCCCTTGGGCAGAACACTAGGGAACAAACTATCGTTCCCGGCCAAGGGCTGACGGCCAATTCTGCCTCTGCGCGGGGTGGTTATGGCTGCAATTGTAGCGACAAGGGGTCGGGGCTTCCTGGTCGATTCGGATGCCCTCAGGGAAATACATCATAGATTGTTCCCTTCCTGACGCGGGGAGCCCTTTGACCCGCGGAGTTGGCCCCAGATCGACGCAGGAGCCCTCTTTGACGCAACAACATCCCTGATCGCCGCAAGTGGTCCAATAATTGGCAAGAAGACTCCAGTTTGGCTTAACGGGCTCGTGCTGAAATTGGGTTCAAGGGTTCAATGGTTGGTCCTGGAGGCCCTGACTGACACAGGACCATTCCATTATTTCCGTTTGAATACGTATCATAAGTTATCATGCTTCCTTTCATTGCCATAGGGCCCTGATTAACGAAAGAGGCCCTCTGGCATTTGGTCTCCCGTCCCAGTCCCTGCACAACAAAGTTTCCCCGGCCCACTCAGGACCCCGTACCGCCAAAGTAGCGCCTGTTAGGCATTGCGAGCCCTGCTAATCACGAGTCCCTCATTGTTGCAGGGACCCCGAGAAATGCAAATCGTAGGCTCCGGCATCGTCCCTGCTTAGGAAATGGGCCCTCAAGGCTCAGACCGACACGGAGCCAACTGTTTGGTGTTGATGGTTTTAGCCTGAGGTACGCATTGTCACAGCCGGTCCCCAATCTGTGCATGAGGCCCTCTGACTGAAGTATAAGGTCACGGCTCTATGGGCCTGGGTCCTTAATGCAGCTTACTGCCAGCCCATCCGGCCCTTCGGGCCCTTCAAACTTTCAATCTGACCCCTGTTTGTCGGTCCTGAGGGGCCTTGCAGGCCACCTCAAACACTGCCCCCGGCCGACTGGGACCCCTTGACGACGCAGGACCCCCTGTTAGGAACTGGGGGCCCCTGACCGACACAGAGGCCCCTCATCGACTGGGGGGCCCGATAAATGCAATTTTCACCGCCCTGGCGTTGTTGATGCTTGGGAAATGAGCCATCGGGCCCAGACCGACACAGAGCCGACCTGGGGCGCCTGTTTCTAAATCGGTTGAAGGACCTTAGACAACAAGGTTAACCTAACCTACCCCCAAAACCTGATTTTTCCCCGGATTTCGGTCACTTGAATTTACATCCTCGAAGTTGAAATGAAAACAAACTTTTTGAATTGTCGTAGATTCAAAGTTGTTTAAAGCAGAAGACTGACCTCCCACTTCAAGTTAAAGAGCGTGTTCCAAATGTATATGGAGTTTTTAACTGAAATAGCCATCTTGAAGAACGTTAGATGCTGTTCATAGTCCTGTCCTTCTTAAGACCTAAGCCTCTCTGGTTTCTGAGCTATACTCCCGCGAAAATAGGGAAATGTATGTCGGGAAGAGTAATCCAAAGTCACGTTGGCATTCATGATGTCATAATAACGCCGTTCAAATACTACCATTCCATAAACCATGCGACGATCAAAGCCAAGAAAGATATAATTGTAGAGGTAGTCTTATCTACATTCGGATCTCCCATCTTGTTGGTGTGGAGATCAGTATCGGCTGTGGCAGGTCGCACCATGAATGAATTATGTGAAGACCCCAACCTCTTTTGTAAAGAGGCCTCTGACTGTCCTCCTGCCGAGTGGTACACGAAAAGTACAGCATTGTTCGTTCATAATGCGTCTGGATTGCACGTGGATACGAGTTAAAAACACGACAGATTACATACAGGCAACCTTCCTGACGCTGGCAACCGATGGCACATGCATGTAAACACATATTTTCACTCTTTCACTTCGCAGATTTTTTATGTGTGAAGGTTTCATCGTTATCTGCAGAGGAGTTTTTGCTAAATAATGGCTTCTGACTGCAAGAGAATGATGGACATCTGGCTCTAAATCTAAAATAATGCACTAGCACTCTTTTCGAGCGACGTAAAGGCTTGAAGTGGGAAACACTTCAAACTATGACTGCCCATCCCTTTTTCCTTTCTTTGAATCGTGCCGCAAAGGAAGCACTCATACATGTTTTTCGACAGGTCTATATCATATATAGGATCGCAAACTGTTATATAGATTCACAGTCAAATGCATTGACTTTCACTCTGCTAAGGGACAGTGCAATGCACCCTTACTCGCCCTCCCCCCCTTCTGAAGTGTCTGAAGATATTTCTCTGGAACGTGCGGTCGCGCAGAATGTTTCGGTATCCTATGGCTATTCATTGCGTGTGTTTTGACGCCGAAAACGTTTCTCTATCAGTCTGATTTCTGGAAAGCGAAGCTTCTACTGGAATACTGCAAGGTGACCCACGGCCGGCGCGGGCGGCGGGCGGCAACCGAAGGCTCCGTCGATCGCGCACGACGGCTAACGCTGTTACGCCAACAGAGCCATGCATAGTAGACATATATTCAAAAGCTTCCGATTTGAACGTTTACGTGTATATATATATATATATATATATATATATATATATATATATATATACACATAAAATATATATAGCATCTAGCTTATTGCACTCAAAGTTAAACAAGAAACACATTTGTGGAAGTTGTATGCTGTTAATCTGCATTGTTACAAAGACATGTGTGTGTGCAAAGCTGAAGAACGTCGTTGCTAGGAAAAATTATCATTTGATCTGTCCTAGTGTGGACACACACACACACACACACACACACACACACACACACACACACACACACACACCCACACACACACACACACACACACACACACACACACACACACACACACACACACACACACACACACACACACACACACACACACACACACACACACACACACACACACCACACACACACACACACACACACACACCACACACACACACCACACACACACACCACACACACACACACACACACACACACACACACACACCACACACACACACACACACACACACACACACACACACACACACACACACACACACACACACACACACACACACACACACACACACACACACACACACACACACACACACACACACACACACACACACACACATCACCCACACCACACACACACACACACACACATATATATATATAATATATAATATATATATATATATATATATATATATATATATACTATATATATATACAAATATGGACATAGAGACATCATACTGACTTTCATTCGGGAGATCTCGTAGGCGATAAATTCGCGGGATTTCTTGCAACTGTTTCTGTCGTAGTTTGGTAAAGACAGGGGTTACATGGACCGCTCCCCATTTTCAAGAAAAGCAGCGAATTGGGTGTGAAGGTTAAACGACGCAATACTCTCCTGGCTCACAAATGCCGTTTGCCTACAAATATATTGGTTAGCTTATAAAAAACTGGTGGTGCATTTAAATCGTAACCAACGGAATGATCTTGTAGCCTTTGTCAGCGTGGTGCGATGGGTCCACAAGCTTATTACGTTGAGCATCCACGGCGCCGAGTAGAGTGTTGTCAAGAGATGGCTAGCCAATCGCACCATCCAACCACCAATGCCATGGACGACCAAAAACTCCGCACATGCCGAAAGCCCTTGCAAACGGTTGGTAACTGAAATGATATTAGCTCGCAAATAGCGAAACGGTTGAGTCTAGTGGCCCATGTCGGTCTTCTGTACTAAAGCTGTCGAAAAGCTCAAGCATGACTCTCTGGGCCTGTGTTCCTGGAACACCAAGCAGCACAAAGTAACTGCATCTGATCAGTTGCATGCAACCACCAGAAACTCCGACCAAGATTTTAGAAGACAGTGGTTAGCGGTGTGCTCGGTGCTGCCGGCCCACCTGGCCAGCCGGCCCTCTGACTGGCACCTCGGTGCCCCTGAAGCGATGCGGAACCCTCACTTCCCACTGCCGAGACCCCAGCGGGCGACCGGTCAGCGGGACACTTGTAACTACCGGGAAGCTCGAAACCCGACCAATGATTCATCAACCAGCGAAAGGTAAATAGAGTAATGTGCTCACTCCATGCCATTAGCGCACAAACTATTGACATGGGGCACACCAACTGCCTCAAGTGATATGGCAGTGAATCGATTGATGTTGACGTGAGCTTAACTTGCCCACGCGCAGTCCATGCGGATGAGCTCCATGCCAGTTGTCCTTATTTGCACGTGACATGGTAAAACCGAACCAGGAAGCACACGGCACTAAAATTATTACGCGCATAGTTAATGCGATAGCATATGGGCAGCCAATCCGGGTCCCAGACGGGGCCCAGGCATCAGCCCGCCTGCAGTCCCATGCAGGCATGTAGCCAGCTCGCCCACCTGCGGCCCGGGTGGATTTGAGTGTATGCCGCTCACCCCTGTTGCAACCCAGTTTGTACACGATCAGAAAATATCCATTCATGGAGAGCAAAGTATAAAAATTAATGCACTGGTGTAAAAGATGTTGCCATGTGGGCAGCCCATCTCGGTCCCACACGGGCCCAAAGACTAGTCTGCCTGCGGCCCATGTTAATATGATCCCAACTTGTCCACACACATCCCATATAAACCCTAACTTGCGCTGCCCTCCTTTGTGATGTGCTCATCTCTACATGCTAAGGAAAAATTAAATGTGGGAGCACAAAGTAACAAGCCTAATACGCCCGTGCCAAATATGGCAGCGTATAGCCAGCCCACCTGGGTCCTATAAGGAGTCGAAATGCCAGCCCACCTGCAACCTACATAGACTGAGCCCTGCTGGCCCATGCTCTGCCCATACAGGACCCAACCAGCTGTCCTATGTTGTAAAACAATTGTACGCGATTTGGCAAAACCTAAAGACAATAAAAACAATTGATGCCACATTATTTTGTATGTGTCAACGTTACTGTGCATATCACATACGGGAAGCCCATCTGGGCTCGGCATGGGGCCCATAGATTAGCCCATCTGCAGCCCATGTTGGCATGAGCCCATCGTACGCACATACATCCCATATGAATCCCAAGTCGTTCTGCTCCCCTTTGCTATGCACTCATTTCTACATGATAAGGAAAGATGTAACGCGGGGCACAAGTAACGAGCCTAATACACCTGTGCCAAATAGGGTGGCGTACGGGCAGTCTATCTGGGCACCAGATGGAGCCCAGATACCAGCCAACCTGCAGCCTACATGGACATGGGCCGATCCAGCTCAGCTCATATGGACCTCCGTCCAGGCAGCAGTCCCATATTCAAGCATAAATGTGAAGGATTTATTAAAATCGAGACAAAAAAGCGATTGGTATCCGCATCAACGCTGTGTGCGTAACAACTTTATCACGCATGTAACATATGGGCAACCAATCTGGCCCCAGATTAGGCCTAGATACCAGTCAACTTGCATCCCATGTTGACATAAGCCCAGCCCAGCCCACATATGACCCATATGGGTCCCACCAAAGCAAATATTTCCTCGTGAATTATCTCGTCTCGACGTGATAAATTCCGACAGGACAGCACGAACATTTCCGGTGGGTACGAAAACATGAAATGGTGTGGGCACCCCATGCAGGACCCAGCTGGACTGCAGTTTAAAAGCCACATGTAGCCCAGCTCATATTAATCCAGTTTGCCCCACGATATTGGTCCTTGTGGGTCCCATTTAGGATGCTGGCTGGGCTACTACGGCCTCTTGCCAGCCCTAGGGCCCTTCGGGCCATGAAATCAGGGCCTCAATCGTTGGTCGCGAGAGGTCCTCCAAACCCTTCAGGACTTGAGGGAAACGTGCCAGCTGTGCCCCCACGCTATCTCCGCCTCTAAACACACATTTTGCCAGTTATAAACATTCTTTCGGGAGCCATCCATGACAAAATAAAAAGCGGCATAACTGCCTCCCCGCGCCCCTATGACTACCAGGAAGGCGATCGGTGCGTCAGCAGCGGAAAAATTAGCTGTGTTATACAGACTCGGGTCACTGATTATTGCGAGGCGGTGGTAAATTTCAAGATGGACACTCTTTTCTCCCTCTCTCTCTCTCTCTCTCTCTCTCTCTTCTCTCTCTCTCTCTCTCTCTCTCTCTCTCTCTCTCTCTCCTTC
>NW_023597055.1:24038546-24124554 GCF_011947565.3 Pollicipes pollicipes
GAGGAAGGCTCATAGAGACTATCCCACGCGCGAGCCCCTGGCAATTACACTCCCAGCGAATATTAACAGCACGCGACTGTACTCATGGGACCGCTAATGGGGGGACGGGCCTGCTGAAGTCCGGCATTCGGTGCTCATTGGGACTATGCGCGGCGGTTACTTGGTTGCAATTTACCAGGCAACCCAAGGACGTTCATCGCCTGAGTGGGCAAACGAATCCCGGTACTCGAACTAACTGAGTTCCACCTTATCCATTTGAGCTGTGGGGCCGAAGCGTCACATTGCCCAACAGTCGATAGCACATCACCCTCCGCACGCATGACTAGAATATGGAACCAGTATGCATCCCACTTTGCATCCCCAAGGTTGCCGACTCCAGAAATCCAGCATTAAGCTGGACCTGGGCCCATCAGCAGCCGGACCTGATGTAAATCTGCTGACCGCCCTGACCCGGGGGGTAAACGCCTCCTGACCGGCCTGACCCGGGGTAAACGCCTGCTGACCGCCCTGACCCGGGGAAACCGCCTCTGACCCGCCTGACCCGGGGTAACGCCTCCTGACCGCCCTGACCCGGGGTAAACGCCTCCTGACCGCCCTGACCCGGGGTAAACGCCTCCTGACCGCCCTGACCCAGGTAAACGCCTCCT
Source organism: Pollicipes pollicipes (assembly GCF_011947565.3). Lineage (NCBI taxonomy): Eukaryota > Metazoa > Arthropoda > Thecostraca > Pollicipedomorpha > Pollicipedidae > Pollicipes > Pollicipes pollicipes. The sequence goes on from NW_023597055.1 coordinate 24,039,194, forward strand.
GACCGCCCTGACCCGGGGTAAACGCCTCCTGACCGCCCTGACCCGGGGTAAACGCCTCCTGACCGCCCTGACCCGGGGTAAACGCCTCCTGACCGCCCTGACCCGGGGTAAACGCCTCCTTGACCGCCCTGACCCGGGGTAAACGCCTGACCGCCCTGACCCGGGGTAAACGCCTCCTGACCGCCCTGACCCGGGGTAAACGCCTCCTGACCGCCCTGACCCGGGGTAAACGCCTGCTGACCGCCCTGACCCGGGGTAAACGCCTGCTGACCGCCCTGACCCGGGGTAAACGCCTCTGACCGCCCTGACCCGGGGTAACGCCTGCTGACCGCCCTGACCCGGGGTAACCGCCTCCTGACCGCCCTGAAGTGGGTAAACGCTTGCTGACTGTTCTGACCCGCGGTAGCCGCCTGCTGGACTGAGCGACACAGGCCAGGTGAGCCCGGTCCGTCTGTCAGTCATCAGCTGGGTCTGCCGGTGCCGGCCCGGGCTCGCAGCCGCATTAGCAGGAAGAAGACGGACGGCAGCAGAGCGCGCAGCAGCACGGCCAGCCGGTCGCGCAGCGGCGCCAGCAGCGTCTCATGCCGGCGCGCCACCAGCGCTGCCACCAGGCGGCGCGCGGCCGCGTCCGGCTCCAGGCCGGCTGCCGTCGTGGCGTCCAGCTCTGCGTGGGCGGCCACGTGTCCAGTCAGCACCACGGGATCTCTTTCAAGGAGTGCACCGAACACTGGCGCGCGCAGAGCTGATCAGCCATTTCAGTCATACTGAAGCAAGCATCGCATATAATGAAACAAGCTGGCTTTGCTCTAGACAGAACAATTCTCCGTTTAGTAAATATGCTCCCCAATGCCTCGTGGTCTGATAATGTCATCGTAATTTGCATAACACTGAATGAGAGAATGAGAGCCAATTGACAGCCGTTACGTCTGGAAATCGCGCCCACGAACGCCAGATATGAAAGCCTTGACCACCATATTTTGTTTAGCCTTGGTCGCCGCATGGTTAATGGAATGACAGGATCTGGATGACGTTATTGTGACGTCGTGAGCGCCAGGGTGGCTTTAAAATACCCTCCCTTTCCTTTCCTTATATACCTTTACATACCTTACCTTACCTTTATATATACCTTAATACCTTTCCCCACTTCCGCGGGCGTGTAGCTCAGAAACTAGAATGCCTTGGGTCTTAAGAAAGGCAGGATTGTGAATAGCACCGAAAGGCCTTCAAAATGACTCTCAGTTCAAAACCCCACACAAATTTGGAACACTCCCTTTAAACCTGCCTCAAAAATACCTCAAAGACAGGCTTCCCATCAAATTAAGTCGACTTTCCTGCCAAAGTTGGAATCATCTAGCCCACCGCCACACACCTGGATCCGAGACTACATCTCTGCTCCCGCTCCTCCCAGTGCCAAGAGAACCGCGTATCATCCAGCAGCGGGTGGCCGGCGGACGGCCCCGGCCGTGCCCGGTGTGCCCAGCCCGCTGACTCACTGCCGTGGGCAGCGCCGCTGCCGGTCAGCGCGTTGAGTGACAGGCTGGTGCGGATGTAACCAGGCGACACCACCGTCACGTGCACGTTGTGGTCGGCCACCTCGGCGCGCAGACAGTCGCAGAACGCCTGCAGCGCGTGCTTGGAGGCGGCGTACGCCGACCTGGCGGAGGGACACGCGGTCACTGGCGGGGCGCAAGAGGCGGAGATGACATCAGGGACGGAGGCGGCGTAAGGGACGGAGGCAGCGTCAGGGACGGACCGGAGGGGACGCCGGGCGGAGGATGGGGAGATCAGGTACCAGACACTCAGCACCCTGCCGCCACCAGGCTGGGGCAGGCTCCCAGCTGCTGTACATTGTTAAAGCGAGGACAGCAGCAGCGGACAGCGGCTTCGTCAATTTCAGGGGTTGATAGGGTCTACAGACAAAAATGTCATGTGAGTACAGACCTGCAGACGGTGCATTGAACATTGCAGGTAAAATAAAATGCTGGTGCGTAGGTAACGCATGTTACGGCCTAGATAATAAACAACCAAACATCTTACCACAGTGGACACTACCTGCGCTTTGTTTCGGCCGAATGCAGACCATCCAACACCTCAATGTGTTCACAAGCACATGTATCCCTCGCCAAACGCACCAAAGCGAGGCTGCCTTCTGACGCCTTAGCGCAGTGCTAACCCACCAGCTGTGGGCCACCTTACCTGTAGGGCATGGCAATCCCCTGTAGGGGCCTCATTCTGTACCTGTAGGGCAGCGCGAGGCGTCCCTGGACCGAACTGACGCACACGATCTGACCGCTGCGCTGCTCCACCATAGAGGGCAGCACTGTCTTGATGGCAGCCAGCTGGCCGAGGTAGTTGACCTGCATCAGGCGAGCGTCCACCTCAAGCTCGGTGTGCAGCGCCTCTCCCCTGCCGCGTGACGTAAAGGACGGTCAGCCAATCACCAGCGCAGCACACGTGATAAGGCGTGACGTCAGAGACAGACGGCCAATCACCAGCGTCTGACAAATGCTACGGCGTGACGTCAGAGACGGACGGCCAATCAGCAGCGCTTCGCACGGGCTGCGCCTGATGTGCGAGACCAATACCAGTCTGGTAAAATGAAGAAGACCATCCTGCGATGTGACCCTAATGACAGCACCACAGGTCTCGATGCACCATAAGCCGGATGAGATTCGTAGCTGTGCAAAAGCTAAGATCCCCCGCCGGGAAGTTACGCTAATGTACCGCCACGTCGGAGGCAACCACTGTCTAGACATGTTCCAGCTAAGGAACGCGGCTACTCGGAGAAACACAGCGATGCTGATCAAATTACGGCCTACTGATTAGCGCAAGCCTCTTGACGAAATACGACCGGAGATCGCCGCATCAGCTGCTCACATGAAGTTCTTAAAAATGAATACAACATGTTCACATAAGTGTGACCAATACATTTCCATAACGAATAAGACCACTACCGTAGCATCTGTCTGTATCGCCGCACGCTCGTCTGACCGCTGTCACCGCCAAACAGCGTCCGGTGCGTCGCTCACCTATAGCTGACGCCGGCGTTGTTGATGAGCACATCCACACGGCCAAACACGCGCAGAGCCTTGCCGACGGCCGCCTTCACGCCGTCCGAGTCGGACAGGTCCAGCGGCAGCACCACCGGCGGGTACACCAGCTCCCGCTGAGGCAGGTCCCAGAACAGGCGTCCAGATCCTGATCCAGGCCTGATCTGCTTACGTCACTGATGGCGTATGCTATGACGTCATACGCATGCGACGTCTGTTGGCCTGCTAAAACTAAACCATCATACGCGTATGACGTCAAAAGACGCCTGCTATCGAGGGGACGAACGCCAGCATGTAGGGGCGCGTACCTTACGAACTTGGTACAGAAAACGCTGCCTAAAAGACCAGACGTTGGCGCCGTCTCCCAGCAGCGGCACGAAACATTTGATTTGGGTATCATCCTCATGCAACGGTCTCGCAAAAGCTCGAAACGTTCTCTCGCAGCACGAGGGCAATAAAAGAGCTCTAACATCATGCAAGTAGCACTTCTTTGCCACAGGGCACTTACAAAGCACTTACCTTCTTGCGGCACTTTCCTTACCAAAGCACTTAGCACTAGCACCCACAAAGCACCCCCTCCCCCTCCCCCGCCCCTGTCATCCCAGCGCCGCGCGTCGCACACGTGTGAGTGCGGCGAGCGGCACGGTTGCTGACCTGGTGGGCGAGCATGACGTCTTGGCGCACCCTGTCCAGCTGGTCGACGCTCCTGGCCATGATGATGAGCCGGCAGCCGGCGGCGTACAGTCGGTGCGCCAGCGCCTCGCCCAGTCCCGAGCTGGCGCCAGTCAGCACCACCACCTGCCGCGCCGGGGGCCGCACGCTCGTCACGTTCGCAGCACCACCACCTACCGCGCCGGGGGCCGCACGCTCGTCACGTTCGCAGCACCACCACCTACCGCGCCGGGGGCCGCACGCTCGTCACGTTCGCAGCACCACCACCTTGCCAGCCGCCGGGGGGCCCGCCACGCTCGTCACGTTCGCAGCACCACCACCTACCGCGCCGGGGGCCGCACACTCGTCACGTTCGCAGCACCACCACCTACCGCGCCGGGGGCCGCACGCTCGTCACGTTCGCACCCGCGCCGCAAGCGGGTCACCCTTTCACAGACCAGGCCTTTTGAATGGTGCATCAGCGAAACTTTGTTGGACCATTTTCCAACCCCAGGCCATCGATTTAGCCAAAAATGGAACGGGGGCACTACATGTAAACGTTGGCTTTTTTAGCCATACGAGTTCACCTCAACCCCTTGCATGATTACGGAGATGGCCATGCATTGCCATACGACCCGTGTAAAAATACCATGTTTCGAATAGTATAAGAACTGGGGTATGCCCAAAAACACATGCACTGAGGATGGTAGCTATCTTTAATGCCCCATGGATCGTGACTATCCTAACAAACTGTTCTTCACACCCCCACTCTGACACATGACAGTTGTGGCTCCTGATCCTCTGGCACACTCAGCCAGCTACCAAGGGCCCTACCTTGCCCTCCAGCGCCTTGATGCGGCGGCACTTGTCACGCAGACGCCATGCATAGAGCCAGGCCATGGCCGAGAGGATGAGCAGGGGCTGCAGCCAGCCCCCGGGCTGACGCCAAGACAGTGGCAGGACCATCGCCAGCCTGCCAGACCGAGGGTCTCATGTCAGGTAACCAGACCATACACAGTGTGGTCATGTGACACAAAGTCGGCCTCCTGTCTGGCCTGGATCAGGCCACTGTATTGTATGGTAATATCAGGCCTGTCTGCGGTGAAACAGATGCGTGACTGTGCCATGTCTGTCTCTAGAATATCAAGATGTAAAATGATGCTGAAATGGTTTTGTGTGTGCGTGTGCATGTGCGCGCGTGCGTGCATGCATGTGTGCATGCATGTGCAGTGTGTGTGTGCGTGCATGCATGTGTGCATGCGTGCGTGCATGTGTAAACAGTGCTACGCGCTCTGAGATGCTGGGTAAGACAGAGTAGGTATTTTACATTGCCTTCACTTTTGCATGCCTTTACCTTCTCCACTGATTCTTTGCTGGTGCAATACCACAGCTAAAATTTCCATGGGCAATAATCTCAATGTTGGCTTTGATCATGTCATGTTTTAGCTGCGCAGACCTTAAACTTATCATAAAACTAGTATCCTTGTCTTTATTTATGTACTGCTATATTAGGTCACTTAACTGCCACAATTCTCCAAGGTCTGCAAATTTAGAAATGCGGAATATGGTGCTGCAATGCATTGCCATACAAATTGCATTCTTCCTCCCAAAAAGCCCAAACCAAATTTCAGCTACTGACCCCAGATGAGGAGTTCCTACCCTACGATTTTTGAAACCTGCACAAACTAATAATTCTTGCCCTAAACCTGCCCTGATGAGATGTCAACAAATTCAGCACTGTTTTGCAGACTGGTAGAGCACTGGACTATAAAAATTATTAACTTGACAGATCTGCAGGCAGTATTATAGCAACATGATAAATGGTGAATGAATACACAGTGCAGATGGCATGACATACCAATCAATAAGCTCACTCATGTGGCCATTGCACACTATTCAATGCATGGGAAATATTTGTTTTGCCTTCCTCTTCCCCCCCCCCCCATTCCACTCTAGCCTCCACATTAGAAAAAACTATGAACTCTATGTGCCTAAACATTTATCCAAGTATCAGATTCCAATACTTTCCAATCCTATATAGCAATTGGGAGAAACTGGATGGGACTAAATGTACATTATAATTTTTCCCATCCCATCCTGAGGCACCAACTGACTTTAAATACCATTCCAAGGATGAAATACCCACAACTTGGCAAACATGCTGATGAAAAAATATCTAACCGCTAAATTTCAAACAATCATGTCATTAACACCTTAACTTATTCCGAACTTGATTTTCACACACGCAAAGGGCATTGAACTATACCTGTTTGGCTACAGCCAAGGTAGTAATAAGCAATGGGCAGATATTTTGTGGTCAGAAATTGCGAGCTGTATTACACCAGTAATGACACCCGATAAAAATTGAACGGTGACTTAGGCTGAGAAGCATGACATGGGCTAGGTTCTAGCCAAACCATTCAAATTCCGCTGTCATCGCCAGTGCCGTACAACGAAATGCTGACAAGCGTACTAAAGCACTTGATCTTCTTTGCCAGTCATTGTAACGAGCGCGCTAGTAATGACCTCATATGAGCTACCAAATTAGGAGAATCCTTTTTGAAATCTATCTCGAAACGGAGGCAGAGAGAAGGGACGAGGAGAGAGAGAGAGAGAGAGAGGAGAGAGAGAGAGAGGGTAGAGAGAGAGAGAGAGAGAGAGAGAGAGAGGGAGAAAGAGTGTCATCTTGAAATTTACCGCCTCGCAATAAATCAGTGACCGAGTCTGTATAACAACATCTAATTTTTCCGCTGGACGCACCGATCGCCTTCCTGGTAGTCATAGGGGCGCGGGGAGGCAGTTATGCCCGCTTTTTATTTTGTCATGGATGGCTCCCGAAAGAATGTTTATAACTGGCAAAATGTGTGTTTAGAGGCGGAGATAGCGTGGGGGCACAGGTGGCACGCTTCCCTCAAGTCCTGAAGGGTTTGGAGGACCTATCGCGACCAACGATTGAGGCCCTGATTTCATGGCCCGAAGGGCCCGAAGGGCTGGCAAGAGGCCGTAGTAGCCCAGCCAGCATTCCTAAATGGGACCCACAAGGACCAATTATCGTGGGGCAACTGGATTAATATGAGCATGGGCTACAGGTGGGCTTTTAACTGCAGTCCAGCTGGGTCATGCATGGGGTGCCCACACCATTTCATGTTTTCGTATCCACCGGAAATGTTCGTGCTGTCCTGTCGGAATTTATCACGTCGAGACGAGATAATTCACGACGAGGAAATATTTGCTTTGGTGGGACCCATATGGGTCATATGTGGGCTGGGCTGGGCTCATGTCAACATGGGATGCAAGTGGACTGGTATCTAGGCCTAATCTAGGGCCAGATTGGTTGCCCATATGTTACATGCGTGATAAAGTTGTTACGCACACAGCGTTGATGCGGATACCAATCGCTTTTTTGTCTCGATTTTAATAAATCCTTCACATTTATGCTTGAATATGGGACTGCTGCCTGGACGGAGGTCCATATGAGCTGAGCTGGATCGGCCCATGTCCATGTAGGCTGCAGGTTGGCTGGTATCTGGGCTCCATCTGGTGCCCAGATAGACTGCCCGTACGCCACCCTATTTGGCACAGGTGTATTAGGCTCGTTACTTGTGCCCCGCGTTACATCTTTCCTTATCATGTAGAAATGAGTGCATAGCAAAGGGGAGCAGAACGGCTTGGGATTCATATGGGATGTATGTGCGTACGATGGGCTCATGCCAACATGGGCTGCAGATGGGCTAATCTATGGGCCCCATGTCGAGCCCAGATGGGCTTCCCGTATGTGATATGCACAGTAACGTTGTCACATACAAAATAATGTGGCATCAATTGTTTTTATTGTCTTCAGGTTTTGCCAAATCGCGTACAATTGTTTTACAACATGGGACAGCTGGTTGGGTCCTGTATGGGCAGAGCATGGGCCAGCAGGGCTCAGTCTATGTAGGTTGCAGGTGGGCTGGCATTTCGACTCCTTATAGGACCCAGATGGGCTGGCTGTACGCTGCCATATTTGGCACGAGCGTATTAGGCTTGTTACTTTGTGCTCCCACATTTAATTTTTCCTTAGCATGTAGAGATGAGCACATCACAAAGGAGGGCGGCGCAAGTTAGGGTTTATATGGGATGTGTGTGGACAAGCTGGGATCATATTAACATGAGCCGCAGGCAGACTAGTCTTTGGGCCCGTGTGGGACCCAGATGGGCTGCCCACATGGCAACATCTTTTACACCAGTGCATTAATTTTTATACTTTGCTCTCCATGAATGGATATTTTCTGATCGTGTACAAACTGGGTTGCAACAGGGGTGAGCGGCATACACTCAAATCCACCCGGGCCGCAGGTGGGCGAGCTGGCTACATGCCTGCATGGGACTGCAGGCGGGCTGATGCCTGGGCCCCATCTGGGACCCGGATTGGCTGCCCATATGCTATCGCATTAACTATGCGCGTAATAATTTTAGTGCCGTGTGCTTCCTGGTTCGGTTTTACCATGTCACGTGCAAATAAGGACAACTGGCATGGAGCTCATCCGCATGGACTGCGCGTGGGCAAGTTAAGCTCACGTCAACATCAATCGATTCACTGCCATATCACTTGAGGCAGTTGGTGTGCCCCATGTCAATAGTTTGTGCGCTAATGGCATGGAGTGAGCACATTACTCTATTTACCTTTCGCTGGTTGATGAATCATTGGTCGGGTTTGGAGCTTCCCGGTAGTTACGAGTGTCCCGCTGACCGGTCGCCCGCTGGGATCTCGGCAGTGGGAAGTGGGGGTTCCGCATCGCTTCAGGGGCACGGAGGTGCCGGTCAGAGGGCCGGCTGGCCAGGTGGGCCGGCAGCACCGAGCACACCGCTAACCACTGTCTTCTAAAATCTTGGTCGGAGTTTCTGGTGGTTGCATGCAACTGATCAGATGCAGTTACTTTGTGCTGCTTGGTGTTCCAGGAACACAGGCCCAGAGAGTCATGCTTGAGCTTTTCGACAGCTTTAGTACCAGAAGACCGACATGGGCCACTAGACTCAACCGTTTCGCTATTTGCGAGCTAATATCATTTCAGTTACCAACCGTTTGCAAGGGCTTTCGGCATGTGCGGAGTTTTTGGTCGTCCATGGCATTGGTGGTTGGATGGTGCGATTGGCTAGCCATCTCTTGACAACACTCTACTCGGCGCCGTGGATGCTCAACGTAATAAGCTTGTGGACCCATCGCACCACGCTGACAAAGGCTACAAGATCATTCCGTTGGTTACGATTTAAATGCACCACCAGTTTTTATAAGCTAACCAATATATTTGTAGGCAACGGCATTTGTGAGCCAGGAGAGTATTGCGTCGTTTAACCTTCACCCCCAATTCGCTGCTTTTCTTGAAAATGGGGAGCGGTCCATGTAACCCCTGTCTTTACCAAACTACGACAGAAACAGTTGCAAGAAATCCCGCGAATTTATCCCTACGAGATCTCCCGAATGAAAGTCAGTATGATGTCTCTATGTCCATATTTGTATATATATGTATATATATATATATATATATATATATATATATATATATATATATGTGTGTGTGTGTGTGTGTGTGTGTGTGTGTGTGTGTGTGTGTGTGTGTGTGTGTGTGTGTGTGTGTGTGTGTGTGTGTGTATGTGTGTGTGTGTGTGTGGTGTGTGTGTGTGTGTGTGTGTGTGTGTGTGTGTGTGTGTGTGGTGTGTGTGTGTGTGTGTGTGTGTGTGTGTGTGTGTGGTGTGTGTGTGTGTGTGTGTGTGTGTGTGTGTGTGTGTGTGTGTGTGTGTGTGTGTGTGTGTGTGTGTGTGTGTGTGTGTGTGTGTGTGTGTGTGTGTGTGTGTGTGTGTGTGTGTGTGTGGTGTGTGTGTGTGTGTGTGTGTGTGTGTGTGTGTGTGTGTGTGTGTGTGTGGTGTGTGTGTGTGTGTGTGTGTGTGTGTGTGTGTGTGTGTGTGTGTGTGTGTGTGTGTGTGTGTGTGTGTGTGTGTGTGTGTGTGTGTGTCCACACTAGGACAGATCAAATGATAATTTTTCCTAGCAACGACGTTCTTCAGCTTTGCACACACACATGTCTTTGTAACAATGCAGATTAACAGCATACAACTTCCACAAATGTGTTTCTTGTTTAACTTTGAGTGCAATAAGCTAGATGCATATATATTTTACGTGTATATATATATATATATATATATATATATATATATATATATACACGTAAACGTTCAAATCGGAAGCTTTTGAATATATGTCTACTATGCATGGCTCTGTTGGCGTAACAGCGTTAGCCGTCGTGCGCGATCGACGGAGCCTTCGGTTGCCGCCCGCCGCCCGCGCCGGCCGTGGGTCACCTTGCAGTATTCCAGTAGAAGCTTCGCTTTCCAGAAATCAGACTGATAGAGAAACGTTTTCGGCGTCAAAACACACGCAATGAATAGCCATAGGATACCGAAACATTCTGCGCGACCGCACGTTCCAGAGAAATATCTTCAGACACTTCAGAAGGGGGGGAGGGCGAGTAAGGGTGCATTGCACTGTCCCTTAGCAGAGTGAAAGTCAATGCATTTGACTGTGAATCTATATAACAGTTTGCGATCCTATATATGATATAGACCTGTCGAAAAACATGTATGAGTGCTTCCTTTGCGGCACGATTCAAAGAAAGGAAAAAGGGATGGGCAGTCATAGTTTGAAGTGTTTCCCACTTCAAGCCTTTACGTCGCTCGAAAAGAGTGCTAGTGCATTATTTAGATTTAGAGCCAGATGTCCATCATTCTCTTGCAGTCAGAAGCCATTATTTAGCAAAAACTCCTCTGCAGATAACGATGAAACCTTCACACATAAAAAATCTGCGAAGTGAAAGAGTGAAAATATGTGTTTACATGCATGTGCCATCGGTTGCCAGCGTCAGGAAGGTTGCCTGTATGTAATCTGTCGTGTTTTTAACTCGTATCCACGTGCAATCCAGACGCATTATGAACGAACAATGCTTGTACTTTTCGTGTACCACTCGGCAGGAGGACAGTCAGAGGCCTCTTTACAAAAGAGGTTGGGGTCTTCACATAATTCATTCATGGTGCGACCTGCCACAGCCGATACTGATCTCCACACCAACAAGATGGGAGATCCGAATGTAGATAAGACTACCTCTACAATTATATCTTTCTTGGCTTTGATCGTCGCATGGTTTATGGAATGGTAGTATTTGAACGGCGTTATTATGACATCATGAATGCCAACGTGACTTTGGATTACTCTTCCCGACATACATTTCCCTATTTTCGCGGGAGTATAGCTCAGAAACCAGAGAGGCTTAGGTCTTAAGAAGGACAGGACTATGAACAGCATCTAACGTTCTTCAAGATGGCTATTTCAGTTAAAAACTCCATATACATTTGGAACACGCTCTTTAACTTGAAGTGGGAGGTCAGTCTTCTGCTTTAAACAACTTTGAATCTACGACAATTCAAAAAGTTTGTTTTCATTTCAACTTCGAGGATGTAAATTCAAGTGACCGAAATCCGGGGAAAAATCAGGTTTTGGGGGTAGGTTAGGTTAACCTTGTTGTCTAAGGTCCTTCAACCGATTTAGAAACAGGCGCCCCAGGTCGGCTCTGTGTCGGTCTGGGCCCGATGGCTCATTTCCCAAGCATCAACAACGCCAGGGCGGTGAAAATTGCATTTATCGGGCCCCCCAGTCGATGAGGGGCCTCTGTGTCGGTCAGGGGCCCCCAGTTCCTAACAGGGGGTCCTGCGTCGTCAAGGGGTCCCAGTCGGCCGGGGGCAGTGTTTGAGGTGGCCTGCAAGGCCCCTCAGGACCGACAAACAGGGGTCAGATTGAAAGTTTGAAGGGCCCGAAGGGCCGGATGGGCTGGCAGTAAGCTGCATTAAGGACCCAGGCCCATAGAGCCGTGACCTTATACTTCAGTCAGAGGGCCTCATGCACAGATTGGGGACCGGCTGTGACAATGCGTACCTCAGGCTAAAACCATCAACACCAAACAGTTGGCTCCGTGTCGGTCTGAGCCTTGAGGGCCCATTTCCTAAGCAGGGACGATGCCGGAGCCTACGATTTGCATTTCTCGGGGTCCCTGCAACAATGAGGGACTCGTGATTAGCAGGGCTCGCAATGCCTAACAGGCGCTACTTTGGCGGTACGGGGTCCTGAGTGGGCCGGGGAAACTTTGTTGTGCAGGGACTGGGACGGGAGACCAAATGCCAGAGGGCCTCTTTCGTTAATCAGGGCCCTATGGCAATGAAAGGAAGCATGATAACTTATGATACGTATTCAAACGGAAATAATGGAATGGTCCTGTGTCAGTCAGGGCCTCCAGGACCAACCATTGAACCCTTGAACCCAATTTCAGCACGAGCCTGTTAAGCCAAACTGGAGTCTTCTTGCCAATTATTGGACCACTTGCGGCGATCAGGGATGTTGTTGCGTCAAAGAGGGCTCCTGCGTCGATCTGGGGCCAACTCCGCGGGTCAAAAGGCTTCCCGCGTCAGGAAGGGAACAATCTATGATGTATTTCCCTGAGGGCATCCGAATCGACCAGGAAGCCCCGACCCCTTGTCGCTACAATTGCAGCCATAACCACCCCGCGCAGAGGCAGAATTGGCCGTCAGCCCTTGGCCGGGAACGATAGTTTGTTCCCTAGTGTTCTGCCCAAGGGACTCCTGGTCCCGTAACGTAAGAAATCTCATTGGCGTTTAATAGAGTGGATCGCAAAAATGTTGAAACTGAAAAAGGACGACCCATGTTTGTGTGAATAACATCGGCCCTTTTGCAGAATCGGATTGGGAAACACATGACGAAGAAACGTTTCGAGTCTGGACGTTCGCCATCTTAGGAGCAGGAACAGCGATGGCAGGTTAGCGGCTTCCGTGAGACTGAACGGCGTTGACCGCCGCAGCTGATGCCCGGATGTCACAGCAATGGGCATTTGGTTAACTCGTGCCAGTCTGGAGCTGGGTGCTATCGAAGCGTTGTGGCAGCAGTAAGATAGTGTGAAACACAACAACAGAGATAGAGACAAAACGACTGGCGTAAAATTTCCGGTATTCAGCAGAAGACGCAGTGATGACCAGTCTATGATCAAGCATATGCTGTCGCTTCAAGTTTGCGTGGGACCATTTGCATGCCGTGTTGTAAAGATCCGGCTCGTTTTGACAAATCTTTATGCCCGCACCGCATTGAACTCGGTGATCAGTGAACATCTTTGAGTTGCCCCCCCCCCCCCCCTCTGTTTGGGACGCGCAGAAGTAAGTCGTACATTTGAAATCATCGCAAAATTATAAATTGCGTAGCCGCGTTGAGTTATGCCACCGATACTTAGGTATGCACGAACCGTTCACGGCCACTGTTTAGGTACACGCCCCTGGTTGTGTGTAAGATCCAAGCACCAGCAAATTGTCGGCGTTTTATATTGATATGTAAATACAGACTGGGATGGGAGATGTTTGTGCAGACCATGTTGCAGTGCGCTGTACTCAAGGATTGTTCCACAGTGCATCCCATGACAATCGAAAGGAGTCAGCACAGGTGGCGAAAGCGAATCAGGGGGCCACATGCGAAAATGCCTCCATTATATCTCCGCCCCCGGGGTTAAAACGAAGTGACAAGTGTTGAGTGAGTGACGCTGGGAGGTAAGCTACGTCCCACATCCAAAAAATCTGACGTAACCATTGCCGCGTTGCGTGGAAAGAAGCGAGGGATACATCGCGTTTGCCTCCAAAACTTCCCAGACGATTCGTCGTAACTGGAACTAATTTGACCCAGGGTGGACAGATCCCAGGGCAATGGGATTGATCTCACTTGCTATTGGCTGCACTCGCACGATGTGTGTTCGTCATGCTCGGAACAGTACATTTTGCTTGGACCCGCCAGCTGGATTCGCCGCATTATGGTGCGGTCCTGCTTATCTTGTTTGCAGTCGCAGCTGTTCATAAAATTGAGTTTAACAGTCAGAATGTAATCCGGCAGAACTGCAACAAGCATGAATAACACCTGTTAGCATAAATGAAAGCATTAAGATATAGAAGCATGAAAGCGTGAATATATAACACCTGTTTGTAGGAATGTTAGCATGAAAGCATGAACAGCAACTGTCATATCCTTGCCCAGATATCGGCACACATCTGTGTCGATCACACTCCAGCTGACAGGCGTAGGCACGTGAAAATAGGACCGAGAACATGCGATGTTATTTACGGTATGCAAGACATTCTGGCTGTTTGCTTGCACTGTACTGTCTAGCCTGTGCGACACATAACTTTCTGACCTTTGAAAAGGAACATCTCGCCAATTTGCAAAAAATCGTTTTTCTTTCTTGTTTAACACGCGCTGGGGTGGGGGTCAATTTGAGCCCCGAAAGTTTTTTCCGGAATTATTTCCAAACAGCGCGGCGTAGCCCGGCCAAATCTTGTCCTGGTATAAACAATTAAACAGCGAATCGTTAATGTCAAAAATTTGGATGCACTTTGCAAGTTCGCTGACCTACGATAGGTCAAGTCAAGCCATGGGCTAAGCAAAGACAATTTCTAGGGAGTCTTTCAATCTAAGGCATTAACGGAGTGTTGGGCGAAGACATATACCTTTGAGATAGCTTCTTAAACAACCCAGCAATTGACTTAATAATTTTCATTGACCTGGGGTCAAGACTTGATTTATTCCTTTAGAGCGTGCTGTATGGAGTGGTTTCTGGTGCTCATTTTTAATTTGTTGATAATAGGAACCGCAATCATATATTTTCCACGGACTTCTTAAAGGTCAGAAAAGGTCACTAACTTGAAATGAGCCTGGTCAATGTTTTGCTTTTTAAGGGCATACTACCTACCACAGTCCTTGACACTTATACAAATGCAAAATTCAAACCAATCCTGTACGGTTTTGGTCACTATGATCTTCGAAAGGTCAAACAAGGTCACTGACTTTAAATTGGCACCGGTAAACCTTGGATTGGAGCAGATATCTAGATTCATGGCGGTTCCATGACAAGGTCTGGGGCATGGCCTTGTTTGACCTTGTCCGATCCAAAGGTCATGACCCAGGAACCTAAAATGCTGAAGCAGGCGAGTTCACGTATAGGCCAACACGCCCTGTGAATTTGGTGTCTTTGGCTCTCTTACTGTCTGAGATCTCAGGTCAAAGACCCCCTCCTACCCGAGTGAAGGTTATTTAACCAGCCACCCGGCGCACATGAGCTCGAGATAAGGAAGATGTAAGATAGGTATTCGTTATAATCGTACTCGACGTAGGTAAACACAGTTAAGCAGAACACACCAGAAATAAAAACATCTACTCAAGATTGGGCAGTGTTGGGGAAAACCACACCGCCTGCTGTTCTTCACGCATGATTTAAAAAAGGAACAGCGTCTTTGTCGACAGCGTACAAGGCGGTAGCGCAGAATGGCGCCTGTTGGCCGCGTGTCAGCAGCAAGCTGAGACCACGTCTCGTGGCGGATTATCACGCGTGCTGAAGCCGGCGAGACCGGTGACGGCGGCCGACCGGGCCGGTCCGGTGCCGCTGACCTGGGCCCGCGTCGGTGCCGCCTCACGCTGACCCCGACGGCACGGCCGCAGACGCCGCAAAACGGGAAACGCCGGTTCCGGGCGAGGTGTCATTAGCCGCGCCTTTGGTGTGCAGTCGACGCCGCGGGCCGCGGAGGAGCAGTGCACCGTGTCGTTGGCGGAACTGAGCGAGACTGGGTCATCGGATGGCGGCGGGCGGTCCCGCGCCAATCACGGTCAGTGCGCTGGGCAACAGGCAGATCTGAGAGCACGGAGAGAGAGAGAGAGAGAGAGAGAGAGAGAGAGAGAGAGAGAGAGAGAGAGAGATGAGATAGAGAGAGAGAGAGAGAGAGAGAGAGAGAGAGAGAGAGAGAGAGAGAGAGAGAGAGAGAGAGAGAGAGAGAGAGATGAGAGGAGAGAGAGAGAGAGAGAAAGAGAGGAGAGAGAGAGAAGAGAGAGGGAGGAGAGAGGGTGTGTTGTGTGGTGTGTGTGTGTGTGTGTGTGTGTGTGTGTGTGTGTGGTGTGGTGGTGCGTGTGTGCGTGCGTGTGGTGGTGCGTGCGTGCGTGCGTGCGTGCGTGCGTGCGTGCGTGCGTGCGTGCGTGCGTGTGTGTGTGCGTGGTGTGTGCGTGCGTGGTGTGTGTGTGTGGTGTGTGTGTGTGTGTGTGTGTCCATTCGGCGACTGATTGTTTCCCCATCAACATATTTCCGAATACTTCATAACATCCTGAGAAGTACGCAAATAGCGCGATTTATGTGGTTCAGCAACCAACAGGATTGAGGATATGTGCCAGAGAGCTATTTGAAGTTAAGACTACATATTTTCAACATTAAGACAATTCGCATTAAACCTGTACTTGGCCAAACAGAAGGCTGGATGTCTCAGGTAGCAAACAAGCACCACCAAGACGCTGTTTTTACATTTCCCTGAAGTAGCGACGCATTCTGGCCAAGGCCCTAAAACGTACATGTGTGCCGTTGTGCACACGTACTATAGTCGCCTTAACACGGCCTGAACAAGATATCTTCATAAAAAATTTTCTGACTAGCCGTCACAGCTCCTTCAACATTACAAGTTTTCAGGACTCCTAAATGGGCTGTGGAGGGCATGTAAAAACTCTAGATGAGCTGAGGCCAAAAATATTGTAAAGAGCGCAGCCAAACGTCTTGTACTTACACTAAGCGATGTCTTATAACGTCAAAACTGGAACGATTGACTCCACTCTGAGGTTTATGTCCGTTCAGGGGTCGAAAAAGCTCGTCTGTCTTGCCCGCAGGAGCGCCAGAATAGTCGCAGTACTTGGTGCAAAAAATGTTGTCAGAGCGATGTCGCTAGCCATATGGGGGACTTTGTCTTCTTTGCGTTGCGCTTTGCGTAGCAGCGAGAAAAGGCACATAGTTAGCTTTAGTAAAAGAATAAATCACCTGCATAGTTCAAAAACAGGACATTGCAGTGTAGCTAAAATAATCATGCTTTTCTGGGCTAAACGGTTCTATGTGTAGCGAAACGCTTCCCGCAGATAGCAATTGCCCACGCACCTTGTGACGAATTCGTGCGAAAGCGAATCAGGTGCTGATCGCTACAGCGCCTGGTTGTGGTCAAGTCTTTGCTGTAGAAATAATGGCTGGTATATATTTTTTGCAGCATAAGCGTTGTCGTGTAGTACTTAAGTTGTGTATGAGTTTTTGCAGTAAAAGTGATGTCACCTGTAAGCAAAGACTGCAACAGCCTGCTAAAAAACTGATGACGGTGCTAAAATTTGCAGTATAAGTTCTGAGAATGCGTCTTGCAATATTGTATCAGTTTTGCAGTAGACGTAATGTCGCGTATGACTGATGTAGCACTCTTGTCCGCATGAGTTTTTGCCGTGGCACTAATATACAGTTTTCTCGTAGCTTAGTTAATCGCTATGGTGCGCAGTTGTTCCTTGTAAGTACAACGGATGTGGTCAAATAAATTTGCTCATAGAGCTCCACCAGATACCACGTACTGATTTCAGTTTAAACGTGCTACAGAACAAGGTCGTGGCCTGGTTTGCACAAATGTACCGTGATGAAATCATATCGCATTTTGGAGTCTTCTACGAAAAAAGTTCGGGCTCGTCATTCAAGTGTTACCGTAATAAAACGATCAGAGTCGGGCGTCTTTTTCCTCTTTTGCTAGAGTGCGCACCAAGCCGCTAAGCGGTGATCGACTCATCAGCCGACTGGGCTGCATCGGACAGCAGAGTGGCGGGCGGTGCATAGTCCGCGTCTGATGACTGAAGCACACCGCGACGTCGTGAATATTGGGCTAGATGTTCTGTGGTGCAGATGGTTCCCAAACGTAATACTTTCCCCGAGTCATTGAACATTACCAAAATCTGCATTCCGGACGGTCCTGAATGCCCGCTTGGATTGGACTTATTGGTTTGATTTGACCCGCGCCAACTCAAACTATGACCCAGAGTTCAGACCCCACTTGGCTTGATTCTGACTCAGTCAGGATCAGCCGCGTCAATGTGCTTGAACCAGCATTTGATTTGAATCGCTATTTGAAGCGAGCCTGATTCCAATGTTGGTTTGGGTCCGAAGTATTTTAAATCGGAATCCAAACGATTCACAACGGAACGCTGAATGCATCACAGTTCTGACGACAACCCACCGTAGTATCATTAAACTCTAGACAAGAGGGGTGCCGCTTCAGCCCCTTTCGGTGTCCATGCCTGGTTGGACGAGGCGAGCTTGATGTGAACACATTAATACCGTATTTAGAATAGCAGGAGGCACGAACACACGACCTGCAGCATACCAGGAGGCGCCAATAAAGACTTGATACACAAAATATATTGAAATTACTCCTCTGAATCTAGCATTTGTGATGACTCAAGCAGGTAGAACATGGGGGACATTGGGGGTGTAATCTTGCTAAAGGGTTCATGTTTACTGTACTCACCACCCGCCCCGCCGTTCTAAGTGCAAAAAACAACACCCTGTGTATGAGAACAGGAAATGCAGAATTTTCGCAACAGTGATCTTGCGGCGAAGGTGAAGAGAGACGGTCATAGCGCGTGTTTGCGTAGAGCAGTAGTTGCCGCCTGATCCCGCACCGCCCACGGCCCGCTCATGGGGACAGGAGCTGTTGGTAGAATGCGATTGATACATGACATACATGCTGTTAACAATAGCATCCCGGCACAAGCGCTGTAACACCAGCCTACATGAATAAGCACAGCCCATACCGCGAGGCCGAACCGAATGTTTGAGTGTTGGAATGTTTGACACCTTGCCTCGACCGAGTTTAGCCTCAAAAGTTGACCGCGACGGAACCTGCCGCGTTCACTGGAAAACACCAGCCCAATCAGGCAACTACGGACTTTCACCACAGAACAATCAATCTTCGGTGCGATCTGAACACCGTCGCCATGGCGATGCATAGTCTGACGACACACGAAGGCTCCTTCCCATTGGACGCACGCTTGCTGGGTGAGCTCAAGATCCATCGGTTCCGGTATCTTGTGTCCCGATCCAGCCGCAGACTCTATACCTCAACCGGTTCCAGTATCTTGTGTCCCGATCCAGCCGTAGCCTCTATACCCCCACCGGTTCCGGTATCTTGTGTCCCGATCCAGCCGCAGCCTCCATGCCGGTTGTGGCGAGATTGTAGTACGGCCTATGAAGAAAACCTGCCCTTATATCCGTACAAAATCCGTATTTGATGGACCGCAACTTTGATCAAGCTTCTCTCACAAGTCGCGGCAGGCTCTGTAGTCAACAAGTTCACCACTTCGATGCGACCGAACCAAAACCTCACAATTACCCCCTCCCTTTCTCCAAAACCATGAGTCCGACAGTACAAAGGGTACTCTACAGCAATATCAGGCGTACACGTACAAGCTATCCAGTCGAGAGCTGTGGTTGCTACTGGCATTGGAGCCGGTTTCCAACGCTTCGATACTAGCTGGCTTTTCATCCGGTAAAAAACTCGCCGTTTTACAACTCCAGGCACGGCTATAACACCGGAGGTAACGATTCGCTACCAGCTGCGGACATGGTGGCACCGTAATATTGTCAGCTCCTTGGTGCAGAGATTTGAGAGCATGTCTTGCAGGGGTGAGTTCAGGATTCAAATCCATGCCAAGCACCACTTGCTGCAAAACCGTTCATACTCGCATCCGCGTAAGGCAACTCCGGTTCAACCAACATGTTTTGACAGATTTTGAAGTGTCTCACGATGCCGTGGCATTCTCATGTAGCCTCCCTCGCCTGGCCAGCTGCCAACTGACAAAAAAAGTTTAGCTGGGAGCGAATCGGTACTGGTGGTGCTGTAGCGGTACCGACGTTCTTGGCACGTGCCCCACATTGATCATTGTCTGGCGCCCACCTCTTGAGCTGCTGGGGTGGTAGACAACTACACCTGGCTCTGAAAATAAACACTGTCACACGTCCATGATTCACCGAGATAGGTCTCGCCTCTCCTCCAAAGACGGACCGCAGGCGCCATTACAAAATTTGGCAAGAAAGACAGCGATACCAGGACACACTGCATAGCAAAGGTAGCATAGAGCACATCAGATAGGGAATCCAGCGGCATTCCAGGCCAGCAGCGTGATATCCGTCCGCCGTCAGCGGCTTCCTGCCCCCACTCTTGACCAGCGGTGGCTCAGCCACCGGCCGTCCGCCCACCTCAGCACTTCTTCCAGACCAGCAGCTTGTTGTTGGCCGGCATGTCCACCTCGGCGTGCAGCTTCAGACCGTGAGGCGCCGCCGCCTGGCGCAGGTCCCGGATGTCGCGCACGCCCCACTCCTTGTTCTCGGCACGCAGCCGTGCGTCAAACACCACGTTGCTCTGCGGGCTGAGCGTGCCGTCCTTGGCGTACGGGCCGTAGGTGACGAGCACGCCGCCGGCGGCCAGCGAGCGGCCGGCGCCGGCCAGCAGCCCCAGCGCGCACGACCACGGCGCGATGTGCATCATGTTGATGTTGACGAGTAGCCGGAGGGAGCCGGCGGCCAGCTGCGGCAGTTGCGCGGCCCAGTCGCCGGCCACATCCAGCCGGCGCGCCGCCAGCACGTTGGTCAGCCCGGCCGTGTGCTGGTCGATGCTGAGCAGCAGGCGCGGCTCCAGCTCGGTCGGCTGCCAGCGCAGCGCCGGATAGTGGCGCGCCAGCAGTGCCACGTGCTGGCCCGTGCCCGAACTCACTTCCAGCGCGTGGCCACTTGCTGTGCGCGGCACCTGCTGAGACAGGGCCTCCAGGATGGGCGCTGCGTTGCGCTGGGCGGCTGCATAGTTCATCATTCTGGTGTCAGGAATCTGGAAGTGCAAGCAGACTGTGGTTACTGCTGTGGTAGAGCACTGTGTTTGGATGCTTTATTTCAGATGTTTTGATGTTATACACCAGGTCTAATCACTAAGCCTGACACAGATGTAACCAGCTGCATTAAATCACTAACAACTTACAAACATGTAGGTGATGTTACATTGCATGTGATTAGAGTACACAACATTAAGAATGCATACCAACAGGTCTGACCTGTGCATTGGAATAAGAGCACTTCAGCCCAGACAGCCCAAAAGGCATGGACACAATGATGTAGTGGCCTCATGCTAGCTCATATCACACTGTGTAGATGTGGCTCACCATAGTCTTGGTCAGGCATATCATTTCCAATTAGCACAAATGAAGAACATGTAACAAATCGTGTTGTGGGCATAGGCCATATATTGTAATTTTGGAGGAAAATTATGCCAGCCTATATATCAAGCATGCAAATGTCTTCAAAATGAATGGATCAAAATTAAGTACACCTTTGACAAATAACACTGTTGCTGTTAACTGCATAATGCAGTAAGTTGTGGTAACTGGCTGCAAAGATATAGGCTTTCGAAATGCCAAGTTCCAAGTTTAACTTGATGACGGCCAAGTTCAACAAGCCAGATCATCAAAATGAAAATATCTATCACCACGGAACTGCCGCATAACCACTAAAAAGTCTACCGATCTGCTCAGCGCCCATTCGTACAAAACATCGCGAACAAACGTGGCCTTGATCCTTACGTAGTTTGAGCGCCGAAGGCCACACACAATGTAACGTCTGCACACCGCCCGCAGCCAGCAATGCTCCCGCAACACTATCACGACGAGCACAACACAACCCAACCACTCAACATCACCCGCCCACAATCATCTGCCAGATGTATCGACTGCGCAGTTCTCGTCTACTTCGGTGCTGAAACCTGAATGAACGCAACCGCTAAATCGAAACAAGTGCAGCATATGCGTGATCACGATGGGAATCCCATGAGCGCTAGAATTCCAGGACTGGGAAGAAATTAATGTTCTGTGGAACAAGCTTTAGCCTAAAACCCACTTTGAATCTAAATCAGTAGCAAACATGAACTACTCAGGGCCACCTTGGATAATGCAGTACGGCATTAGTGTGAATCTGAGTTGGCAGCGTGGACAGGCACGCTGACCGGGCTGAGTTGACCGAGACAGCCTGCTGCCAGCATGCGCCGCGAGAAGCACTGAACGGTGGCGGGTTGGAGCGCAAAGTACTTGTTTTGGAAAGAGCAAGGTACTGCTGTCAGCATTTTCACGTGGTGCTTTCATCACCAACAGGTCGCGGCAACTCTGCTGTCGTTGGTGGCAGTCCCCATCACAGCGACCTTTCACACCAAAGATGTGCTTCGACCTCACAGCGACCAAGCCGCTGCCGGCGTGACCTATGACCACAAGGACCGCCATTACGCCGAGAACAAGGGCGGTTCCGACTGCGAGCCAATCACGAGCGACCCGGGTCTGGGCGCCGAGCTGGCCGACGGCGGCGGGGCCGAGCCCTGCCGCCTGCTCGACGACAGCCCCGGCGCGCGCCGCCTCCGGCCGCGCCGGCAGAACCCGCTAGAGGCGCTGCCGGCGGCGGCGAACGTCAGCCAGCTGGCTCCGCTGCCGGTCGGCGGCCGCATCCGCGACCCGTTCCTCCCCAGCGACACGGCGGTGCTGGGCTCCCACGCCAGGAAGGTCAACGTCACCCGGCTGCTGACGGAGCAGCGGCTGCTGGAGGCGCAGCTCCTGGCTGAGGGCCGGGTGCCACAGCCCAACTCAGCCGCCTACAAGCAGATGTTGAACGCGCTCTCCACGGACGAGGCTCAGGAGCTCGGCCGCGCCGGCCTCCGGCAATCACTCACGCTGTGCGGCTGCAGCGGCTTCCGGGACAACAGCACCGGTAACGTGACACAGAGAGCGGACAGGAGCCCGCATCCAGCGGTCCACCTGCCGTACTGCGAGCCGGAGCCTGTCCCACACTGCCAGAGGAGCAGGCCGTTCCGCACCAGCGACGGAGAGTGTAACAACCTGATGGTGAGCGGTTCGGGTAGAGGCGTCGGCACAGAATACGGTCTTACATGCGCCGTCGATCGTGTTCAGGAAGTTACAAACAGTAAGCCCGTTGTGAAGGTCTCTTCTGATGTGGTCTTGTGTCACGATTATGGAAATACGTAGCTATTAACGGTTTTCGTGGACAAGACTTCCTTTACAGAATCCACCCGTGATCCATTTCTGATCAGCTGGCCCAGCAATTTCCAGCACGCATGCATCTGTTGTCACTGCATTTAAGTTTTTAATTATGCCAAATTCAGAAAAATGTTGCGACCAAAGTTCACATTTCTAATTTATGGCTGCAAACGTACTGTGAATAGATATAGCTACGACTTAAAGCAATGCAAGCTGCCACATTGTATAGACATTCTCGATGTACATGTTCGGTATCTCGCGAACATTTTATCCATGCACGTACCTATTCCCGACATTTTACTGATTCCCGTATTACTCGCCCTTCCTGCTAGGGAGAGCGCAGGCAGCAGACAGGCAGGCAGGCAGGCAGCGCCGTAAAGCCAAATCAACTGAATGCGTTGTAAAACCTCAATGGCGATGATCTGTATCTAGTTATCCGAAACATCCATACCCTATCCAGCCTGTCACCCATTCCATCTGAGTAGCCGTGGGTTCACTTGGCACGTGAAGTCCTCTTGTAGCTGCGTAAGATTCAAGACATTGGAAAAATATCGGGAGTACCCATACTTCACATACGTATAATCATACCCATATTCTATTTGACAAGTTGGATGTGGTTATAGCTTGCTGACATGCATTCGCCTTCCAACAATGAGCCACATTGTACGTAGGCTTCATGGCACAGCGCATCTGCTTCCATCACAACCCCCTTTCGCGTGTTTCAGCACCCGCGCTGGGGTCGCGCTCTGACCGGACTCGGTCGCCTGCTGCCCAACACGTACGACGACGGCCTGTTCCGGCCGCGGCGCCGCGCCGCCGGCGGCACAGCCCTACCCTCGGCGCGCGCCGTCACCGCCGCCGTGCTGCGCGACAGGAGCGCCGAGTCGGACGCGGCGTCCGCTGCCCTGGTGGCGTTCGGCCAGTTCCTCGCGCACGACACCATACAAACGCCTGTGTACCGGATCAACGCGCACACGGGGCTGCAGTGCTGCGGCGCCGACGGCAGCGCGCCGCCCACTCCGCCGGTGCACCCGCAGTGCTTCCCGATCGAGGTGGCGGCCGACGACCCGTTCTACGGCACGCTGGGGCGCCGCTGCCTCAACCTGGTGCGCTCGCTGTTCGCTCCCGACCCCACCTGCGAGGCGCGACCCGCGGCGCAGCTCAACGCGCTCACAGCCTACCTGGACGGCTCGGCGGTGTATGGGGTCGACCACTACGCCGAGCGGCGGCTGCGTGAGGGCCGCGGCGGCCGACTGCGGGAGTACGGCGGCCTGCTGCCGCCCAGGTCCAAGGCCGCGCTGACGTCCACCGGCCGCCTCCGCCGGGACGTCACCGGCGGCCGGCGGCCCGAGCGGGACCCGCGGCTGAGTCCACCGAACAAGGACAACTGCGACGGCGCGGAGTCGCGCGCCGCACCGTCACACAGTCCCAGGCAATCTCCTGTCGCTAACGGAACCGTGGTATCGATCTCAAAGCTGTCCTCAGGACCCGACCATGATGAGCTGGAGTCCTCAGGCCCCGCTCCTGAATCCGCGCCCCGCCAGCAGCCTGTCTCTCGCCTCCGATCTCCAGCGAGCGTGTACAGCGAGCCTGACCCTGTACCCGGGGCCAAGCACCAGCGGCGGCGGGCGGCCGACAGCGCCTGTCACGCGGGCTGCGTGGGCTGCATCTGCTTCGACGCAGGCGACAACCGCGTCAACGAGCAGCCGCCGCTGGCACTGCTGCACACGTTGTGGGTGCGCGAGCACAACCGGGTGGCGGCGGCGCTCGTGCGGCGGCACCCGCATGCCGGCGACGAGTGGCTCTTCCAGACGGCGCGCAAGGTGACGGTGGCGGAGCTGCAGCACGTCACGTACAACGAGTTCCTGCCGAGCCTGCTGGGGCTTGGCTTCAGCCTGCGACACGGCCTGCTGCCGCTCAGGGAGGGCTTCTCCACCTTCTACGACGACGAAGTCAGCGCCGAGCTGTCCGTCGAGTTCACCACGGCCGCCTTCCGCCACGGCCACTCGCAGGTGCAGAACGACCTGTGGCTCGCTTCGCGCTCCGGCGACGTAGCCGAGCGCTACCTGGTGCCCGAGCTGTTCGCGCCGTCGCTGCTGCTGGCGCCGGAGCGGCTGGCGCGCCTGGCGCGCGGCCTCCTCCGCCAGCCCGCGCAGCGTGTGGACGGCAACTCGGAGCGCGCCGTGTTCGGCGACCTCTTCCGCAGCCAGCAGCCGTCCGGCCTGGACCTGCCGGCCCTGAACGTGCAGCGCGGCCGCGACCACGGCCTCGCCCCGTACGTGGACGCGGTGGCGCTGTGCCTGGGCCTGCGGCTGACCACCTGGTACAGCCTGCGGCAGCTGATCCCGGAGGAGGACGTGACGCGCCTGCGCACGGTCTACAGCAGTCCGCGGGACGTCGACCTCTATATCGGCGGCCTCCTGGAGCGCCACGCGACCGGCGCGCAGGTCGGTCCCACGTTCCAGTGCATCATCGGCGACGCCTTCTTCCGCCTGCGCTTCGGCGACCGGTTTTTCTACGACAACGGCGAGCTGGCGCACAGCTTCTCGCCCGTGCAGCTGCGCGAGGTGCGCCACACGAGCCTGGCGCGGCTGCTGTGTGACACGCTCGGGCCGCTGTTGCCTCACGTGACGCCGCTGGCGTTCAGCCTGCCTTCGGCCGAGACCAATCCGGCAGTCAAGTGTGACTCGCTTGCCGTGCCGGAGGTCGACTTGAGCGTGTTCTGAGCGATGCTTTCGCCTGCCGTACCGGAGGTCGAAATGAGCGTGTTCTGAGCGATGTGTTCGCCTGTCGTGCTGGAGGTCGACATGAGCATGTTCTGAGCGATGTGTTCGCCTGCCGTGCCGGAGGTTGACCTGAGCGTGTTCTGAGCGATGTGTTCGCTTCCGTACCGGAGGTCGACCTGAGCGTGTTCTGAGCGATGTGTTCACCTGCCGTGCCGGAGGGCGACCTGAGCTTGTTCTGAGCGATGTGTTCGCCTGTCGTGCCGGAGGTCGACCTGAGCGTGTTCTGAGCGATGTGTTCACCTGCCATGCCGGAGGTCGACCTGAGCGTATTCTGAGCGATGTGTTCGTTTGCCGTGCCGGAGGGCGATCTGGGCGTGTTCTGAGCGATGCGCAAGGGATTTCCAGCGAGGTGTGAGGTTTTCAAACTGTGAGTGTCACCGTGATGTGACATCGTTGAACTGATCATTTACGCCACGCTGCTTTGGGTATTGGGATTTGTGTGTCGCAAATACCTTTGGACATCAATAGATGTCAATATGGTGGTAATAGATGTTATTTATGCAAGTCTGGATTACAAAAGGCTTGTACGCAAAAATGTGGTTTACGAAATAATACCCCTTTCGGTGACTTTTTGCCAAAACACGCTCAGGCTGAAATCCAGGGAGGTAAAGACCCAACCCCTTTTATGGTTCAAAATCATCTTCCGAGCACAGGACCACCAGTCAGGAAAATAAGTGAATATTTTCATATAAAAAGTCGCCGACCAGGCCTTAGCGTACAGGACTCACCATGGCCGATTATACGAACGTGATATGTGTCTTGATGTGTGATGTGTGCTTGCTTACAATCGCTCATGCGTGTAAGTGACACCTAACACGTGATCCACGATGTCTGTTTAATTGAAATCATTTGAATGTATAAGTGAACGGCCGCCAGAGCAGGCTCCTGGAGCTGGAGTCGGAGTCAGAGCACCTGCGCTCCCAGCTGGATACGCCGCGTGGCCAGCAGCGGGACACGGCCGGCAGCCCGGACGAGCTCCGGACGGTGCTGCGGGACATATTCGCTCGCCTGGGTCTACCGCTGCAGCTCGTGAGTGATAACGGCCCCCAGTTTGCTTCAGAGCAATTCGCCATCTTCACAGCAACCAACCGCATCAGACGCATGAAGCGAGCGAATCCAGACTGCTGTCCCCGGCTGGAATGGCGTATTTGGCGCCCGGCTGTCGTGTTAGCTGGTGGAGGCGACACCACAAGTACTGCCGCAGCAGGCTGACATATAGGGCCCCGGCCAGAGCACAGGGCCCTCTGAGCAAAGGAAAACTACCGAACGCCAAGTAATGATTTCATGTCCCTATATGATCAAGAGAATCCGCATAGGTCATGTCCCTATACGATCAAGAGTATCCGCGTAGGTCAAAAGAAAGGGACCTGACAGGACTGAAAGGTCCTCCGCCAATGAGATCAAAATAGAGAGCCCTAGTTCAAAGGATAGAGCTCCGGGGCATCGCGTGGCTTGCTACCTTACCTTTCATGAGCCCTAGCAACGGCGCAAGGCCCTCCGAGCAAGTGGAAATCATCCAGAATCAATGTGCAGGGCCCCTGAGCAACGAGTGTACCCTGGGATATGGGACCCCGGAAAAAGCGTGTAAAGCTTTTCGCGCGAATAGGAAGAATCTGAGGAGGAAACTCCGATTTATCAAGAGTGCCAAGGCATATAAGCAGGTCAGGGTGTCCATTTGTATTCTTTTGTGAGCCCCCCCCCCCCCCCCATTGTTGAGTTGGGCTCGTTCAATATGGGCTTGGTCCCCCTAGTGTTTTTGGCTTGAATGCTACAAAAAACGTGAAAATGATCATAACACAAATACTATGCTCTTTAATCTTTCCGCATAGAGGCATCTCGTATCACTCTCATAGCTGAAAGTCATGGTTGCTCTCACTTCAAGATAAAAATCGTAACACTTGAGCGGATAAACAATGCAATAAACTTCACATACCTGGCGCAATGGTTTGTGAGGTTAAAGTAAAAAGCTCTGGAACATGGAAAAGGCCTAAATCCATCATGGTTAACCCAGTCCCCGTCTCCCACAACCAAACTCAGTGCCGCTTCCCATGACCGCCATAGGCGAGCGCTATCGGCGCCCTAAGATGGCTTCTAAAGGGGCACCTTTACATGCTGATCAGAAGAGACGCGTGCGTCCAGTGCCTGCTCCCTGGATCCAACCCTGCATGACTTCTGTACTGCTTAAGTTTGAGACTTTTATGACTTATTCGAAGGTTGAAAACACATATTGCGTTTAATCAAAATAAAGTGGGCTAAATTCGGTGAGAAAAAAGTATGGGGGGAGGTAACTTGTCGGGCCTTCGGTTTATCCCCCCCCCCCCCCCCAATAGTTTACAAACATTGACATCCCGAAACAGATAGTGTTCAAACAGCGGCGTAGGGCCCTACGAAAAAAATGCAAAGATATCAGGGACAATGTGGAAGGCTCCTTAGCGATCTGACTGACCCGGTAAGTGTACATATAGGGCCTGGGTGAGGGCCTGTTCAGCGTATAGGGTCTGGACAAGAACGTAAGGCCTTTGGACAGCGTAATGATGCCCAAAGTTTTCCCTGATTCACACGTTTTCAATCCGTGAAGACTTAACTTTGTCTGGGAATGGGCTCTTCATTTTCATTTGCAACTATTTTTGGTCGCCTGTAGCCCAAGGGCATCCGATTTTGTTCTGCTTTGTGTTAAAAAAATGTTTCCGTTCGACCAGCTATGGGGCCCCTCAAAGTCTATGGCCTCCTTCGGAGCAGAAGGCACAAGGGAGACATGGGCCCGTGCCTTCTCCCCCCCCCCCCCCCTCCCCCTCTGTATCTGCCAGCGGCCTGAGCAGCTTAATTAAATGTTCCCTACCAAGAACATAGTCATTCATTCAAATAAGAAGTACGCAACACACGACATGGAGGACCCCCCAACGAAAGAGTGTGCCCGAGCAGGTTAGCAGATAGGGCCCTCCACTCCAGCAAAAAGTACCCAAGATCTAGTGTGGAGGGCCTCCGAAAGTTCGAGTGTACCAGAACAAGTTATCAATGGGCCCCCTACAGGAGCGTAGGGTGCAAAGTTCTAATACCCAATATGCAGGGCCTTAAACAATCCAAAGTGCCCGAGCAGGTTATGCAGGTGGTCGGCCCAAACAAGCGTGAAGGGCCTTCCATTGAGAATGAAAATACCAAAGACCCAATTTGGAGGGGCCAGAACGACCGAGTGTACCCAAGCAAGTTATCGCATGGGCCCCCGACAACAGCGTAGGGCCCTAAGAAAGTGACAGGGAATTAGAAGCACTCTGAACCAATGTAGAGAGTCCATGAGCAAATCGCGAGTATGTCGTAAGGCTAACCGCGACTAACGTGAAGGGCCCCTGAACAATCGAGAATACCCGGCAGGTTAACATATGGGGTCCCCGGCTGTAGCGTACGGAGCCTTTCGGGCGAATGGGAAGAATTTGTGGAAGGCCGCTGATTGACAAGAACACCCCGGCACAGAGGCAGGAAGGGCTCCAGTGACAGCCCAGAGCCCTGCGGGCAATTGCAAAGAAAGTAAATGCACCGCGGAAGGCTCCTTAGCGATCGCACTGACCCAGCCAGTGGGCATATAGGCCCCGGAAACAGCATAGCGCCTCCGGACAGCGTAATAAGCCTTGTGATATCACAATCACGACCATCGCAAAGAGCGAAGTATGGTTTTCTGTACTTGTGGGCCGTTCACTTTCGTTTGCGACTGTTTTTGGCCGCTTGGAGGCCCAGAGAAGTTCAATTTTCTTGCGTTCTGTTTTTAAAAAATACTTCTGTTCGGCCTGCTCCGGGCCCCTTCTAAGTCAATAGGCCTCTTCTGGGCCCAAGGAGGGCCATGACCTCGTAGCCTTCCCTGGATCCGTCCCTAGCTGTGGTAAATGCTTGTCTTTTCGCTCCACTTGCCTTACTCACGCTGTCAGGCGCAGCGGAAATACCGCCGCAGAACTCAGAGGCGATGGAACAATGCCTGAGACTTCCTCTCTATCTCTCTCAAGTACCACATATTTATTCGGCTGAACCGGTAAGCCATCAAAAGCCACCTGTTGCCATGCCTGAGACACTTGCGCTTGAGATATGTTAACACACTGGCTAGGCATATCATGCTAATAATCTTTTAAAGTGATAACATGAACAGACCAATAAAGCGTTGGTGCAAACCCAGGGTAAACGTTCGTGTAGCGTGGTGCCTTGCCACTTCGTCTTTGGACCAAGCCGCAGCGACACGGGAAGATTGCATTGCTGCCCCATCTGCAGGCCAGCTTTTCCGCTCGCCAGCTCGGAGGGGATCCACTGCTTCTTTGACGAAAAGTACCCGCAGTACTCGCTGGTAGCCCTTCTCGTCCTTTTCGACCCGATTGCCGTCGACAGGATATTCTCGCCATCGTTTGTTTCAGTCTGGACATTAGGTGGACGTCGGCTGGAGTGCGGAGGTAGGTCGGCTGGAGAGGGGGGGGGGGGGGGGTACGTCGGCTGAAGTACGGACGAACGTTGGCTGAACGGCGGGCGAAGGTCGGCTAGAGAGCGGGGAACGACGGTTAGAGAGCTCACGAAAGCCGGTCGGCGAGCGGGCGAACGTCACTTGGAGAGCCGGTGAAAGTCGACTGAAGAGCGACGATACGCCAGCTGAAGTGCGGGCGAAAGTCGGGCTGACGGCTTGCCGACGTTTTTGAGAAGCGTGGAGATGCAAATTAATGGTATCATTTCATCTACATGTAGAGCTACCTTCGTATTGAGTCGGCCTACAATCGCCAAGATCATTGAATAAGTCGCAAGATCGCATAAACTGCCTGTTGTCTCAGCCTGAAGTCCGCCATTCAGAACGCTGATAGCAGTGATCACCTCTGCAGCGACCTAATGACCTTCCTCCCCCCACGTAGATAGAAAAACTTCACCCTTGCTTCACGCATTGAGTGAAAAAAAATGCAACCTGAGCGCAAAATAGGGCGAAGAAAGAGGTCCGTCGTCCGTCCTGGTGGCTCAGTTTGTCCGTCCTGGTGGCTCAGTTGGTTAGAGCGCCTGCCTTCCGTTCCACCCACCTGTGGCAGGGTTGGTTCGAGTCGATTTAGGGCGCTCGCTATTTGCTCTTGACAGGTATGGTCTGCGGTCGGTGGCAGCGGTCGCGCTAAAGGTCAATTGACGTGAGAGGGCAGGACGGACCGTACCGAGCATTGCGGCACGTTAAGCTTTCGTCACCAAATTCTGCCGTTGCCTGGAATTGCGCGATCGGATGGTGGGGTCAGGGCTCACACAACAAGCAATGCTTGGCGTGAGCGCTGATTCCAGAAATCCATCCATTTAAAGGGTTCGGATCAAATTCATAAAAAGCCGAGTGTCCTACTGTATTTGGCAACATTTTCACTGAAAAAGTACAATGTGGGTGAAAATGCCTCAAAGTGGGATAAAATAGCGCACCACATCGCATAACACAAAAGGAGAGATTTTACTGCGAATGTCCTCAGAAATGGCAGGGAAATAAATGATTTCCCGTTGATAACCACGAAGACAACACGGCGGGGTCTAAAAAACCGGCATATGAAGCAGACACACGCGTTCTTCGACACGGCTCGTCTGATCGCCTTGAAACACTCACCAATCGCTTCCGTGCAATGTGGCGCGTCATGGGGAGGCAATCTCGGGACCCAACGTGACGGTCAAACACCGCGAAAACGTGAATGCAGAGTTTTACATGCAAGTGCAAACAACTCAGACCTCAGAGCCTGCTGCACCGATCGCTGTAAAGCCTTCTACCATCGGATGCCCCATACTTGATTCCCGCGTGCAGCTGAAAATTTGGTACCCTTAGGTCTGACCAAATGTAGTCAAATTTCACAAATTCTGAAATCAATACCTGCAGACAACACATTCAGGAACTATTGCTTCAATCATCTCCAAACCTTCACTACTCGATGGGGCATACCCAGCAGCTCCAACGTTTGCCATGAGGCCATACCATGGGTGCAGGAACAGAAGGGGGATGGAGGTAGGAGGGCCATCGCCCACTTTTCAAGGTGGGGTGGGGGAGGGGGGCAGCAGTGTTGACTGCCCCCTCCCATTTTCAGATTGAGGTTGCGTTTAGCTTATTCTGCACTACATTAAACAATCCTGCTGATTTACCTAGTTCACCAGCCATCTTTTTGGAGATGCGTCATCCTGTCGTTTGCTCATTGGCCATCACTTAGTGTCAGCCACAGGCCGACGCCGCGCGGCCTTTGGAGACTGCAACGCCGGGTGTCGATGCTAGTGTTGCTACGACTTGCCAGTTCAAGCAAGCGCAAGCGCCTGTTCAAAACCTTATTACATAGTTTTTATCAGCAATCAATTCCTCCTGAATTTTGAATTTTCTGACACGAACATGGATTAACCATGGCGATGCAAATTTGGAACCTTATTTCGTCTGCAATCTACGTTCAAGGGAGTCCTCGATACCATTAAAGAATACAGGAGGACATGGGGCTGGAGTCTATGTGACGATCGTTGAGCCACCTGCGGCGATCAGGGATGTTGTTGCGTCAGTGAGGGTTCCTGTGCTGATTCGGGGCCAACTGTGCGGGTCAGAAGGCCTTTACATGTCAGGGAGGGGGCAGTGTGATACGATATATCCTTCTAATGGTCCCTGGATCGACCAGGAGATCCCGCCCCGTGCCGCCAGAATGACAGCCAGAAGACACTACGCGATGGAACGGAATGAGGGTTCAGCCCTTGACCGGAAATGGTGATATGTCCCTGGCGTTCTACTCAAGAGGCCATTGCTTGGAAGGAAGTAAGGGGTCTCATTATTGTTGAGCACAGTGGGATCTCATTACTGTCCAGTAGAGTGGGTCGAAATGCAAAAAAACTAACAATGCCTTCCAATGTTTGCCTGAAAACATTGGTTTTTTTCAGAATGAATTAATGAAACAAAATACATCCAAAGGTTTGAACATGTCCGCCCGCAACCTCGAGACCAAGGACAGCGATGGCCCAGGTTGCAGCTTCCGTAAAACCGAACAGCGTCGGCCACTGCAAGTGCCACCAGACGGAGGCACCGTGTTAATCTGTCCCTTGGACAAATTAAGAGTTACAGAAACGGGAAAATAGAGATTCTACATTTTCCCTTCCAGTTCCATCCCCAGGTTCCAGCACCATTTCGCGGTGCTTCAAGGACCAATCAGTTCTTATCAGCAGTCTGAAAATCGCACACGTGAAATATGCCCCCAAACTGCCTTGAGGATGTAAGATTTGATGTCCTGAAGTGTCCAAAGATACTTCTTTCACAAGTGTCATCTTTTTCGCCCATTCGTTGGCCACGGCTCAGTATTTTAACTGCTGAACAGACGATGTGCAGCTACGGAGACTGTGCGTCTGGTGCCGGGATTTTTTAAATTAAAAAATTTGCGAGTGCGCATGCTCCAAATTACGTCACATGACTTGTATCACTAATCGATTTAAGTGCTTGAAGGTAGTTATTTCAGACACATCATCAGTGTCGTCTACCGGTGGGCGACAGCTAAAAGTTACGCACTGGGCGAACGCTCCGCGGACTATGGAGACTTTAACGTCTAGTGTCGAGTTTTGGTTGCTAGGACTTGAGAGCGCGTATGTTAAAAAGCCGCGCTACATTAATTGTATCACTTATTGATCCTGACTGAATGTTGAGCATTTTTAGACAAGCATGGCTTGGTCATGTTAATACACAGTGTTGATCACACGATCTGCAATCAAATTTTCATCTTTAAATTTCGATAAAACATATCGATATACAGTCTACCTTCGCGATGTCCTTACAATGCCTTTGGAACTCAGATAAAAAATCTGATAAAGCTTCTGAATTATTTTGGTTTAGGAAAAGTCCCCAAGCCATTGTAAACTAAGGGCGCCGGTGATTTAATCCATGCGGCCGTTCAACGCCTGATTTCCGCAGTTTATTAACTTCAAAATACAAACTGAATCGATCTCAGCTATGTTCCTGGTTTCTGGTTTCTGGTTCCTGGTAAAAACTAGTTCTTGGTTTCTGTTCTGGTTACAAGGTAAAAATGACAATAAAACAAAGAGAACCGTGTCCCATGCTAACAAATAAGCTATGTCAGGGATTTCTCTTTGGGGGGATCACCATTAGAGGGGCTTCTGTCAACCATGTATTCCATTTGACAAGGATCTTGCTACGCCCCTGCCTACACACAAAAGCAAATCAAGTTGTTTACGTTGAATGATGGACAATAAAATGCGCGTTGCGACAATTCATACCTAAGGAAGGCAGCTTCCCGGAGTTTTCCTCTCCGTTGGTGCGGTTTAAAGGGAGACAATTCGGAAAAAAGATACTATTGCAGCTGCCCAATATGTTTTACACACCAATTACTAGCAATGCTGATCCAGAAATATGCAACAAAGCGCCATACGATCAGTACGCAGCCAGTCATGGGGGAGACAGGCCAGGACAGTGACCGTCAACGGTGGACATGAGTAGCGCCCAGGTGAGGCTTATATATGACAGAAAAGTCTTCATTCGGTGGCTTGTTTTTTTAAGGTGGATCTCCAGTTTCATGGCTTTTGCCTTATTGTTCTTGGCAGTTTCAAACTCCCACATTTGTTTCCACGTAAAATGCTGAAAAGCAGCCAGCGAAATGAGGGCGCAAGAAAAATCTGTCGCAACCATTATCCATCGATTCGCTTTCAAAATTCTCACCAGCCTATGTTCAGACCGTATTTTGGCACTGTGGCATGGCTAATAATATCACTGTGGCATGGCACTCCACATCTTCACTGTGGAGGCAGACGCCTCCTCAATGACCAAGAATGCCTACCGGCACGTGGAATTTGGCCTCCTCGGGAAATACAGTTTTGAAATGGAAGAACAATCTTGGAAAGCTGGATAGCCCTCTCTAGTATGGCAGCCATGAAATTTGAATGAGGAGCGATAACAGCCTCCATCTCTACCCCCCCCCCCCCCTCCGTCATCGGGCTTGCGTTCCAGAAAAATTTCCTGAAGTACCCCCTGAGCTTGACCCCCCACTCTTTGCAACGTTTCTACGCCTTGTACGCCTCTATGAGCCATAGGCAATTGTTCTGTAGTGCTTAAGCGCGCGGGCATTTTTGGTTTTGCTTTTTGCGGCGGTGCACATTACTGCGATATAACATCTGTCAGGGGTGGATCCAGGATTTCGTCAAGGGGTGGCGGGGGGGGGGGGGGCACGCAACGTTGTGGTCACCCTAGAGTTTGGGCCCCTCCAAAAAAAATTATCGCATTTCGGCCATTACATTTTAAGATAAATGGCTAATGCGATATATATATATATATATATATATATATATAGTAGCATATATATATATATATATATATATATATATATATATATAGCTATATATGTATATATATATGTTATAACATATATATATATATATACACATATAGTAAATACAGGAAGCCATCTTACTGTGCGCAGCCCTATGAAGCTAGGCGTGCTACGCATGCACACACATAGAGCTCATTCATTTTCTCCAGATCACGTTAAATCCTGTGATTTTAAGGCTACGTGTTTCAGAGAAGCAGGCAAAACAAACTCAGGCTGGCAGCTAAATGCCATCAGAACTAAGCACGCACTTGATTCCTAGCTTATTTACGGCTAGCCGCCTGAGCAACGTAGTCGGCTGATGCCTGATGGCTAATGCCTAATGCCTAATGTATCATTTTTTATATAAACAAGTACGAAACATCCTAGCATTCAAAACATGCTAAGAACGTGGTGCGCAAGTCTGATTAGTGTGACATACTCCAAAGCCAAGGGAAATGACACACGCGACGTTGAAGGCATGTAAAATTGCGTGCGACAACTGTTCTTTAGAATTTATCGGTGCATATCCAGCTGGTGCTCTAAGGCTGAGGCACCAAGGCCAATAGGGACGGAAACTAACTGATCATGGGTGCCATGCGAAGTCAACAAAAGGGCTCCCGTCAACAAGTATAGGGTCCTCAGGGCAAGTGAAAAGAACCCAAGATCAACGTGATGGACCCTTAAACGATCGGTAGTGCCCCGGCAGGCTGACATGCAAGGCCTCGGCCAGAGCACAGGTCCCTCTGAGCAAATAGACGTTATCCAAGACCAATAATTAATATTCCTGTGTGATCAAAGGTGCCCGGGCAGGTTAACAGAGAAAGTCCCGATGGAAGTGAAGAGGCATCGGCAAACGAGATCAAAGGGAAAAAGCCCTCGATCAAATAACAGGGCCCCTGAGCATCCAGTCTCTCGAAACGTTCGAAAGAACCGTTGAAAAGGGGCCAACTTCCAGATCGACGTGAGTATTCGATGCAGCAGTTAGGAAAATTTGACGATTCGACACCAGCCAACTAAACCAATATCGGCGGCCGTCCGACAGTGACCACCAAAACAGCATTATCCTTGTCGAGCATGCCTAACGCGAGTGCTGCGTTGCATTTTGCAGTTCGCCTTATGGCTACCAACCGGAGGTTTCCGTGACAGCTTCTATTAGTCACGCGCATCAAATTAAGCTTTTCACTTCCAGAGCCGCGTTCGTCAAAAGAACGTCCGAAGCCAGATAACATCGACCTTGCGTCAAGTAGCGAAACATAATTTCGACGATTAACGCCAAACAAAACCACACTCACCAAATTTTCCACTGTTAGAGAAAATAAGGTATGGGGCATCCGGTGGTGAAGGTCTAGCAGCGATCTGTTCGGTAGGTTCTGAGCTATGAGTTGTCTGCAAGTAAGAATTTTGGACTTCGTGAACTTTGACGCCTTTTGACCTGAACTAAGGTGACCAGATTTGCAACTGCAAAAGGAAATGATAGACAGCTCTAGATGCATAACTAGAACAGCAGTCTTTGCATTTGATTAAAGAGCGATAACCTCCATCTCTAACCCCCCCCCCCTTCCCGGTCATCGGGCTTGTTTTCCAGAAAAAGTTCTTGAAGTACGCCATGAGCCAGCCCCACCCCACTTTTTGAAAAGTTCTTACGCCTATGCATCGGGCATCCAATGGTGAAGGTTACACGGCGATTAGTGCAGTAAGCTCGGATGCGTATTGAAACGTCCAGAGTTCATAAAGTCCAGTGGTCAAGAAGTCTAGAATCGCGGCATCCAGGGTCATAAGGTCCAGAAAACGTCCAAAACCCATGAACAGAGGAGAATCATGAAGTCCAGTGTTCATAAGGTCTAGTGCTTATAAAGTCCAGTGTTCATAAAGTCCAGCTTTCATAAAGCCCAGGTGCATGAGATCCACGGGTTAGGATATTATCCCATTTCCTCGCAACCCTTTAACTAATGGTTCGGATATTGCCGGATAGAAGGATACCGGAGCCGAGTTCGCCCGTCTCAGCCGACAAGTGACGTCATGCGGTACAGTACTGCTCGGTTAAGCCACTGCGCATGGATATGGACAACGTTTTGTTTGAGCGCACAAACTTTGCCGCGTCAGCACGCCCTTGGCAGCAGGCGCATTAAAGAATTGAAAACTTTGATCCCTGGCTCGTGGCATCGGAAATAGCTGGTTATTCGGCAGTAGCTGCACGTTAATCGTGGAAAGTACTTGTCGGGTTGCCTGCTATTTGGTATTGTGCGCTACGGATAAGATTCTTCGCGGTATTTGGTTTCGTTATTTACTGGACTGATTCAATGTCTGCTCCAAGCAGGCGCGCATATAGATCTCCAGCTCCTGGCCCGCTAACCTATATTGTTAGCGATTTTATCTGACTGATTTCCCGCCCTCCTCAATTGCAAATTCTTTCACACGCTCCTGCAAACGGGACTTGTTCTGAATTCTACATGCCTTTACCCTCAAAGGGAGAGGGTGGGGGCTGCCTTATCAGCTGAATCCGGATACTACTCCGTGGTGAGACATGTTCAATGGCTCAGCCTATTCGTTTCTTCGATTAAGTACACTTTAAACGGGCGTGGTTTACCAAAATAAGTTGGTTGGCTGAGCGATAAAAGTGCAAGGAAGGATACCGTGATAATATGCCAACGAATTTATTTTTTCAGAATTTGGCTCACTTCCTCACAAATCTGCAGGCTGCATCCCAAGTTACGGCGGGGGGTGAAACCCCTGAAACTGAATAGGGAACCACACTCCTGGTTGCAAGTAAATAGGAAGTAAAAAAGCAAACGTCGACTGTGAATGCATTCAACTGCCTGCCAAACACCACACAAAACACTAGGCACGTACCGCGCTTCAATGCGCTGTTGATTCACCATCTGAACGGTGGAGCCGAGTGTATGTCACTGAGCTGGTTTGCGATAGATAAGCTGAATGAATTGGGAGAATCGTGAGCTTGTATTCGCCATGCACTTCATCAATCTTGACACGCTTTCTTCCTTCTACGCTTCAGAACCTCTTAAGTATAGAATTTTGGGTCCAGCAACACCAGTCTGGAGTTTATCGAGACGGGTGCAGTTTGCGCCGCAAAGGGACGATGGTGGCATGGTACTTAGTCGTTAGGCTGCTCATCTCTGGACTGTTCTATCCTGGGATGGAGTTTTGGCCACACCACTACCGCATCCCACGTACCTAATGCATCTTAAATGCGTAATAGAAGCGTTCCGCCTCGAAATAGCCATAGCAGCCGGTGAGACGTAAAGCCCCAATCGGTATTACAGCCCGTCCCGACAAACAAACCGCCGCCCGCCAAATTTCCAGACAATGCTTCCGCTCAATCACTGAATATATTTGGGAGTAATAATTTACAATCGGTTGGACGCGGAGCTCGAACACACAGGCCAGCCCAGAGGCTGCCCAGCTCGACGGTCCGACCGGCAGCCACGCCCGCGGTCGGCCGGCGGACGAGGCAGCCCGGTCGCCAAAAAAACGCATTCACGCGCGCGCCGTCCCTCGCCCAAGAACCGAACCCCGCCAAACGCGCGCGAGGCCTGTTCGTGGGGCAGCCCGTCCGCGGTCGAAACGCTGCCAGCTCAGTCGGGCACGCCGCCATTTTCGTGTCAGAGCCCGAGGTCCCTGACTCGGTTTCACTCGATTCGCCGCGGTACACATCCCGGCGGACCCGACATCAGGAAGTGTCGGACATCTCGGGATCTCGCTCGTGCTTGACCGGAGCCCCCTCTTCCTCCTTCTTGACGGACGTCTTAATGGAAGAGCCCCATGCCAGTCAAGAACCAGCACCGGACAGGGTCCCTCTGCCCGTTTTCTCTAGGGCCCAAATGCGTCGAACTGGGATGCCTGTGCTATTTATTTCACCCGCTACTCTTGGGACCTTTTTGAAACGGTGGGTGGCCGCGTGTTGATCCAGGGTCAACCATCCCAATCAGAGGGTCTTCGGCGTCAGAGAGGAGACCTAAGTATAATGTGTAGTAATAGTAACCCATTGGCAATCTGAAAGAGGGCGGAAAGGTCCTTCAGCCCCAATCGAGAAATGCATGGGGGTCTCAAGCCTTGGCTGGAAACTCTATTGGGGTCTGGCTGTTGAAGGCGGGGGGGGGGGGGGCGGGGGGGGGGGGGGGGGGGGGGGGGGGGGGGTAGGTAGGCGGTGGGAGAAGGTCGAGGGGTCCAGGAACCCCTTGGGAGGAGCTCTTTTCGGAGCCGTGAAGTCCAAAAAAGGCCATACTGGGTGAGAAGAGCAAAAATATTGCCAAATAAAAATCCTGATAATACCGTAGTAGCGTCTAGCAGTTCATGAAGCTCTCTCTGGTAAACTCGTGAACCCATCTGGCCGCTCAGTCGTGACATGCGGTTAAGTCATGCATCAGATTTCGCGCCAGGTTGTGGTCCAGAATCGGCCAAGACAAAGTGTCAGCGTAGTTTAAGTCGGTCGGATTTGTCATCGAAAATTAGCTTCATTGTGTGTCCCCGTTCACTAACGACAGTCTCATGGCAGGGCAATGTGAATACACCTTCAAAAATACCTACATTTCAAAAACACTGCCACGCCAAATGCTCACCTGCATCTTATATGTCTTCGTGATTGACGGTGACAAAGTATTTAGATGACTCTTTCGGTGAAAATGACAGCAAATCGTGCAATTTTCTGTTTGTTGTGAAGATTGTCTAGCCTCCGGAATGTCTAGCCGAATTATGACCAGAGTGACGTAACGGGAGAGCTTTGGCACCCACAGATCGGAGTGCAAAAGTGTGGATTCGTGTAATGTTACGCTCAGAAAATATGTGGCTGATAGTAATATCCCTTCTACATGTGTGTTGTACGTATGTTTAAGTACCAATGCTCGCTGTATGTCTTAGCCATCGCCCTGATTCGCCGTTTTGCATAATTCGGACTGATGGGGGGAAAGGGGGTTGATGCGACCCTCAACCGGCGTTTCCAAGCTTATAAAGGTAGAGCTTGTCGAGAACAGCAGTATGTTGTTCTGAACACGATTTCACGATCGGCACTAGTTCTTATGCTGTTGACAGGTCAAAAGAAGAATGTTTCAGAAAACCGCACTTAACCATAAACTGGGGTGTGTCTTGTTTAATTCTGAATACATTCTGTAGTGCAATTCTCTTGCCACCCGCCGCCCGAGCCAGCCATGGATCCCCGTGGAGTGCTCATCACAAACTGCTGCTGCTCCGAAACCAGAAAGTCGAGGAGCACGTTTTGGTATCAAAACACGTGCCATAATCACCGCCTATCATGGCGAGGGTTAAACGTCATGTTATTGCTGCGTTGGGTGTCGGCAACGATTTTTCGTGAAACGATATTCCTCATTTTGCTGATAACTGAAGCCATAGCGGGCAGAGCATGAAAAAATAATGTTTGCCTCCTTCCATAATTGCTTGCTACTAGCTTGACCTCACGCTGAGCCCGTCCCAAAAGACCAAGTCTCTCGCAACAAGTTGTGCTCTATCCATGGGCTGGCGCCGAAAGATTCCGATGCTCGCGAAACTTTCCGGCCCGAACAACGAGAACATCCCATTGACGGGCCAGACTGTTCGCACGCGCTTGGCGACCGAAGGTTGGCGCGAATGAAAATGGCGCGAACGATAAGATAATCGATCAAGGCAACCGATCGCTGTTATCGCGTAAGACGAATTGAAGTGAAAGTACAAGGCCGAAGGAAGTAGGACAAAGATACGGGCATGCAATTTGAATATGATCGTAATAGTTTTCAATATGTCCAGCTCATTTCATCGTTTCGCTAAGTCTTTGATCATGGATGTAGTAGCACACAGTCCGTTTACGGCAAGCCCAGTGTGTGGGGCATGCTACAAATGCTCTTGAAACGGGAGATGCAAAAGTGTAGGCGTTAGGCGACAAACAGCCAATCACATGCAGGAATACCGAGACAAATGTCAGAACATCATGTTATTGTCGGTATTTAGCGGATACGTGGCCTGTTGACAGTAGGGTGGCGGCAGGTTCTGCCATTTAACTCGATTTTTCCGCCATTTCGGGCGGAGGCATGCGTGTCTGGCATGGCATGGCATGCTCTGATGCGTGTCTCGGTTAAGATACAGCATACCGTGCACTGATGTTTTCTTCTCATTGCTTTTCTGGTCTCCATATCATGCCTAGTTGTGAACGGAGTAATATTACGGGAGATATGTGTCACCAGAAGTAGAGTGCGAATGTGTGAATTCATATCACGTAATGCTTGGAATATGTGGTTGATGGTGATATCCCGTCTGCATGTGTTATGTCGTACGCATGTGTAAGCACCTACTCTCGCTGCCTTATACGTTATCTTATTGCCGCATTGGATATCGGCAATGATGTTTCGTAAAAATACGATCCTTATTTGTCGACAATGGCAACCATGTGAGGCAAGAATGTTTGCTTACTTCCATATTTACTTGCTCCTTGTTTCATCTCACCCTTAAGCCTGCCTCCGAAAACCAGCTCCCACGCGACAAATCGCGATCTGTCTGGGGTCCAGTGCTAGACGACTACGGCGCTTGAGAAACTCAAATCGGAAAACGTCCCTGTCCGACCCCATTATGAATGCCATGAGAACATTTCATCCGCGCACCGAACTTCAGGCGCTTGACAACAGGCAGGCTGGAGCGAATGAAAATGGCGCGAACGGTCAGCTGATCGGCCAAGGCAACCGATGGCCGTAACAGTGTAAGTCGAAGTCAGTGAACCAGACTCTCATAAGACCAAGGGAATACAACCAGTACAGGGAGAGAGAGAGAGAGAGAGAGAGAGAGAGAGAGAGAGAGAGAGAAGAGAGAGAGAGATATATATATATATATATATATATAATATATATAATATATATATACTATATATAATACATTATGGTATGTGACAACTATCGTTTTCACCATATGCACAGTTCGTTTCCCTTGTTTTGGGCTACGTCCTTGGTATGGAGGTAGGAACACCATGTGCTCGGGCGCAATAGCAGAGAGCACTTTGAACGGCACTTACTGCAATGCTCTTGTGACGGGATGAGCGATGCAGTACGCAATAGGCGTCTGAGCAGCGGGGCCGTAGTGTAGCAACACAGCGTGCGTACCTACTCGCGTGCGTACCTGAACCGCTGGTGGGTACCTGTTGACGCGAAGGAAACATGGGCTTAGAGCCTGCGTAGGGAGAGTTTTAGGTGGCAGCATGGCCAAATACACATATCTCGTGCAAAGGAGGCACCAGCTACATGGCATGTACAAGCAACACTTTCCGGGACATAGAATTGGGTTTTGCAGTCATAAAGCACAACACGGTATATGTTCAGATCCGCACCAAAGTTACATAAATGGGGCTTACGCGAGGAGCCGAAGGACAAATCTGGAAAGAAATAACGGGCCACGCTTTGAGGCGATGAGATGTGTATTGCCAAACGACCTTGACCAATGGCGGATCCAGAGTGGTAGGGGTGGGGGTTGGATGGGCTATGCCCCCTGCTCCTTGGGGTGAGGGGGCAACAAAATATCATGGTGAAGGGGTAGCAAAATCTTAATTTCGTATCCACAAAACACTTATTTCAAAAGGCCCCAAAATTGCACGGGACGCCACAAATGACCACAAATATCTATTTTCGATCACGCACTGAAATTCGGATGCGCCATAACCGGCCAAACCCGCCATTTTCTAAGGGCACCAAATTTCAGGGAATACAGCATTGTTGTGCCTCCTACCCTGACGAAATCCTGGATTGGCCCATTGGGCTAGGAAGCACCAAAATGATCAGTTTGGAGCAGCATAACTTATATTTCGCGGCACCATAACCTTTATTTTAAAGAGCCCATATAAGTGAGCACTTCAAATTTCCCAAAGCTTTGGTTTTAAACAGCGTTCAAAATCCATGGACATCAAAATATATTTGCCTTTTACCCTGGAAAAATTATCGGTCTGCCTGTTCCACGAGGGAGCACCAAAAAACCTTGATTACCGGTATCTTAGCTTTTATTTTCCAGAGGCACACATTTCTTGAGAAACCACAAAGCAGGGGCGGGTCCAGAGCGAGAAGATCCATGGGGTCATTCCTCTCTCCTTTGGGCTCAAGGAGGTTTGGATGAGATTTTTTGAGAGAGAGTTTGGTCGCGATGAGATTTGGTGCCCGAACAGGCACCAAATCTCATCGCGAAGGGGCAACAATAACTTCATTTCAGACCCACAAAACGTATATTTTTATGAGACACCGAACTGCAGGGGCACCACGACTTTCGTGCCGTGGCCTCGGCGAAACCCTGCGTCGGCCCATGAGGTGAGGGAGCACCAAATCCTTCATTTCGAGGCAACATAACCTTTGTTTCCAAGAAGCACCCGATTCCAGAGAGTACCGGAAAGGCCCTAACCCCTTATTCTGAAAGAGCAATTAATGCCAGGGTCATAACTATGTTGAGCTTTCCGCCCTGATAAAATGTTGGATCGGACCCTTGGGCAAGGAGGCACGAAACCGTTTCTACAGGGCGACATCATCTTGATTGCCACGGGGTACTAAATCAAAAGCGGGCCAGTTATAAAGCTCAAACACGAATAATTTTAAAAGGGCACCAATGTCCACCCGCATAACAATCGGTGTGCCTTTCACTTTGGAAAAATTCTGGATCAGACCGTTCAGGGAAGGAGCACCCTGTTCAGGGAAACAGGCACCAACAGCCTACGTTATCACTGGGGCTTTACGACGAGTCATCAAAATGCCCGCGCCTCTCCATTAACGAAATCCTGCATCGGCCCTTTGTGCCAAGCGACACCTTTCTTTCGGACCAGCACTGCATTTATTTCATTGAGGCACTAAACGCAAGTGGGCAATTGAAAGGACAATTGAAGGTGCTCCAAAACTTCCCTTTCAAGGGACGCCGAAATACAGGGGCAGCACAATTGCCCTGGGTTACATTCTTTAAATCCTGGTTCGGCTCCTTCGGTGAAAAGGCAGCAAGCACCTTGATTGCGGGGCATCATAACATTTATTTTTAGGAGCCACCAATTTAAATTGGAACACTACAATCGGCCCAACACATTCTTTTGAAGGCGATGTAAGATTCCAGGCGCACTTGAAATGGCCCCTAAAGTTTAATTTTCGCGGAGAACCGATTTAAGCACGAATTCCTCCACTTCCCTCTTAGGCCCTGAGGGTCCCATGGGTTCCGAAGGTCCTTTTTGGTCCCTTGGGGCCGAAGACCAAGAGCCCGATTAAGGTGTCCGAAGGGCAGGCCAGAGATTGTATGGAGGGATTACAGCCCGAAGACCGGACCCTAAAATGTAAGAGTAGCTCTAGCACTGATCGGAGACCCGTGCGACTGTGTCTCTATTTGAAGCAATTGACTGAGAGCAGCCATATCGAATAGTCCGTTCCGTGCTATTCTGGGGCCTAGGTGTTATTTCCCGAGTAGAGACAAAGCCAATATCTCTAAATACCAATTAGAGGGCACCCTGCACTGGTCGGGACACCTGAAACAATGAACGACCCACATTGCTGGTCAGTGACCACAGTTCCTAGCAGGAGACCACGTGTCTGCAATAAGCCCCAGGTCGGCCAGGAGCACATTTGCTGAATAGGGACGATGATGGGCCCTTGTATGTCAAGGGCCTATCGTCCTCGTCCTGGTCTGGACCCTTCTAACAATGAGAGGATTCATGATAAATGACAAAGGGGGGTTCTCGTGTGCAGTGAGACAGTGGAGAGGCCTGTGCCAGCCAGGACACCGAACCGGACCAGGGATCCTCCGCACCATTTCAACC
This sequence comes from Pollicipes pollicipes, assembly GCF_011947565.3. Taxonomy (NCBI): domain Eukaryota; kingdom Metazoa; phylum Arthropoda; class Thecostraca; order Pollicipedomorpha; family Pollicipedidae; genus Pollicipes; species Pollicipes pollicipes. The sequence goes on from NW_023597055.1 coordinate 24,083,728, forward strand.
AGAGACCGATAAGGCGAATTAGTGTCTCGATACCAATTATTGGACTTCCTGTGCCAGTAAAGAGTCTGTTTACATCAGCGAGGGCCCCTGCGCCGATCCGTTGCTGGATGTCTCAGTTAGAGGGCCAGCCGCATCGAGGAGGGGACCGGTCGTGGTGCATCCTTCTAAAGGGTCTCCGCACGGTCCTGGGGGCTATCACTAGACTAAAAGCCGCTGGGAACCCCAGATGAGACGTAATACCCTTCAGCTGCTGACCGGAACGTGTTAGCAATGCAATTTCGTTGACTGACCAGTCGATTCTCTGAACGGGTTCAGCGTTGCAGCGTTACGAGCAAGAGGGATTACGTCATTGTGCCTTCCCATTGAGCCTTCATTGAGCCTTCCCGCAGTCCGTCCCGAATACCAATCTAAAAATTGCACTAATGGAACATCCGGCAATGGGGACACCTTTTACACGCACATCCATTGACGTCATAAAGCGTTTGGAAAGTACCGATTTCCAATGCGTGGTCATTTCTACCCGTCTGTTGACCGCTTGTCAGCTGTTGCTGCAAAGCTCCGTATGCTGCAATGGTGCAACTACAACATTTTTTGCTCCGACGTATCACAGAGCACCTCACGGAGGGGGCACCAAGAAATCACGTACAGCCCGGCCACAATGCTCTCCTAGCGCGCCGAGCGCTTACACAAAACACTGCAGTTCTGCCATCTACACACAAAACCATGAAACTCAACATTCTGTATGCATTTCTCGTTCGTGACCACAAACGACTTCTAAGCAAGAAATGAATCAAAGCTGCTGAATTATCTCTCTGGAGCAGCATCACAAATAACGCACTTGGACAGGGAACAAGGCACTGATGAATGGCGCGAGTATTGGGTGATTGGCATGCAGTGTTGTGATTTACTGTGTTGATTGTGCTATTCACAGAGTTTGGTGCAAATGATCGTGTGCGTGTGTGTGTGTGTGTGTGTGTGTGTGTGTGTGTGGTGTGTGTGTGTGTGTGTGTGTGTGTGTGTGGTGTGTGTGTGTGTGTGTGTGTGTGTGTGTGTGTGTGTGTGTGTGTGTGTGTTGTATGCATGTATGTATGCATATGTGCATGTATACATCATTATTAAATGCCTTTTGCGATTCGGGCAAAAACACCGGCCAGAACAAACACAACACCATATTGGAGTGATCAGAAGCAGTAAACTTCACGGTAACTAATCTCCACACATGCACACTGCGAAAATGCTAGAAAACTAATAGGGCCTCTTACTTTGTGAGCTCCCTAGTTAGTTATTTTGATCAACAATGACAAGAACGAGTTCATCGGCGTAATCAGCACAGCCGCAAATTCAGTCATCGGCCGGTAGGAAGTAAAGCCTCAATAAAAATTATTAAGATTTAGGTCCCCGTCAACGGCGTAGGCCTTCTTATGATACGGAAAACCAGCGATTAATAAGGACGGCACCTGAGCAATCGAAACTGCCGTGGCAGACCAATAAAGAGGCTCCTGTGAACAGTGAAGGTCTTCATAACAACCGAGAAGAACCTTGCACCAATATGGTGAGACCCCTGAACGATCGGGAGCACTCCGGCAGGCCAACATATAGGACCCGGTCGGAGTACAGAATCCCCTCAACAAATGGGCAATAACCGAAGATCAGTGTACATGAATTAACACGCCTGTGTAATCAAGAGTGTCCGGGCAGGTTAACAGAGAGTGCTCTGACAAGTGAAGGGTCCTCAGCAAATAGCTTAAAAGAGGAAAGAGCCATAGGTCAATGAAGAGGGCCCCTGAGCATCGAGTGCCTCGGAGCGTCGCCTTATATGAGCCCCCAGCAACAGCACGGGGTACTCCAAGCAAGTGGAAAGAACCCAATATGCAAAAACTCGATACCAATATCAAGGACTCCTGAGAAACCGAGTGTACCCCGGCATTTGGGGGTCCCGGTAGCAGCGGCGCGGCGGGAGAGCCCGCTTATCCCGCAGGCGCAGCGGCCCCCGACGAGCCATGCGCCGCCGCCATGTCTCCGGCCGCGCCGCCGCCCGGCGCGTCTGCGCCCAGTCCGCCGGTGAGCCCAGGGACCGCGGCCACGCCCAGGCCGGACACGGCCGACAGGTGTCTATAGTAACCATGCTTGACTGTACGCATCACGTGATTATCAGTGGAATGCCAGGTTGACTGTGCCATCTGTTGACAACAGAAGGGAATAGCGGCAGGACTCAAAGATGCTTCTGTAGTGTTATATAGCGGCAGGAGTCCAAACTAGCCCGGTTGCCATGGATACTGGACTGTTTTGAACACTGGACTGTATGAACACTGGACTTCGCGACTCAGGACTTTGCGTCCCTGGACCTTATAAACGTCCCCCATGGGCACGGAATTGAACGCTTTCTGGACTTTATGAACACTAGACGCCGCCGATCCTGGACGATATGAACACTGGACGCTGCGATCCTGAACTTTATGATGGCTCCCCGTTGGCTCTTGGATCGAGTTGACTGCATTTGTATGTCAAATCTTCCCTCCGCTTTTTAGATGTGTTTGACGTCAGCTCAAGTCTCAAAGTTGCCTATTTAAAACTATTCCTATTACGCAAAATCGATTGGTGAAGGTTTTAAGGCGATCAGATAGAAGTCTATAGAGATCGCGCGTGTCTGCTTTATATGTCAGTTTTTTTAGACCCTGTCCGCACTACGGCGGAAACCGGCGCAGTCGTTACGTGTTTATGCAAGGAGTTGCGTGCGGTTGTGCTCAAGGCCATTTACAGCCGGCTGTCACGTTTCATCGCGATTCACGGCGGTGAGGTTGTGTGATTTGTGAAGGGCCCTATAACAACCGGTTCATGTTACTGTGTGGTACGAGTTTCTCTGTGACTTCTCGATAAGAGCAATGCATTTTACTTTTGGGCCTCTTGAGTGCGTTGTTTGTTGTGTGAAGTTACACGGATTGAATGAAAATTGTAATTACGACTTGTTTTGGTGGCTGTAAGATGTTTTTCGTTGGTATGTACCCGCTACTATGTGAAAATCTTTGTCACTGTCCATAACATGTAATGGTTGAGGAGATCAGGTAAAATTTTGTACCATACACAAGCTGATATTGCAAAAATTTGGCCTAGGTTTGCAGGGTCTTTGAGGGACATCAATGTGTCTCTTCCCTCCCTAATGCACATTAGGACCCATTGTGTGATGGAATTATGACTGTACACTCACTTACTGCACAATTGTTGATCATTAATGAATTTGGCATCTGGAGCATTAAAAGATCCTTTGGCTGCCTTGCTTGCACTATATTTTGTCAGAATGTCCTATAGATATTAAAAGAATGACATCTGCAGCGCATAAAAAACAGGTGACATGGATGCTGTGGTAGTCTTTTACTGGCTGATAAGCTAATACTTGTTGTTGTTTGCCATTATTTATATTGATGGCTCATTTGGTTAGTGCCTGTCTTAATTATAGCAAGGCCATTTTTACTACCTACCATATTAGTTCAACAGCATTGTTCTACATTTCCATAACAGCTGTAACAACTATGAACTAGGTTTGTGCTGAAGCACAATACTGTGCATTTGGCTTGGTGATAAGTATGAGCAAAATGTATTGTTGTAAAGCAGACACCAACAGACATCAAGCTGTTTTAGACCTTGGATACAAGTCAGCGATGCACACAGTTTTAATGACCTGTGAGGGCTAAGGCAGTAGTGATAACCCTATCTCTCAGCAAAAAGCCAGGAAAATGGTGCTAATGGTGTGAAATGATGCTAGTCATTTTTCTTTTTCTTTTTTTGCTATTTGTTTTGATAAAGGCATGCTGCAAAATACTTATGTTTCTATATCTCCATTCTCCTGGTTTTTCTCCCAGGAATAAGGCTATAAGTAATGTCTCATCTGTGTGAATAATGTTCCTCATGAATGCTTTAACAACTTGCCTTTTGAGGGCTATACAATTCAGGATAGCACAGATGGTTTAACCCACTGAGAAGTTCTTAATTTGGAGATTATGATGCATGTTGTGCCTTCAGTTTTGAGCAACTGGTGATCTGATGTCACCTGACTGGTGTTTACTGAGTTATCTCTTATCATAAGACCTGCTTATCTCTGCCATAATAAGATAATTCATGTTGTGTCACATTATAAGCAATGCAGCCATCAAGGTCAGTAAAAAAGTGTTGAGTTATTCATGTCTGGTGTTTGTGAGCATGATTTCCAGATTTAACAGCTGTCATCTGGCTCTCAAGCAGTGTCTTGCGAGAGGTCGCGACAATCAAACATTGATGTATTTAGAAGCAGATTTACTTAACAGAGAAATTGTGTTGTCTAGAGCAGTCTTTTTACTTGCATACCAATAGCTAGAGGTGGGCTTATTTCATTATATCTGATGCTTTGATATCTTTGACTGTGGAACATTCACAGGGAGAAATGTCAACAGTGAGTGAATGCATGTGTGCAGTTGTAGAACATCTTACATATAAGTATGTTTGGCCTCTATACTTTTCAAAGAAAGTTTAAACACAGTATTATAAATTTCCATGAAAACAAGCCAGCTTTGGTGCATGCTTCCTGCAGCAACACTGAGCATCCATCGATAAAACAAGATGTGTGCACTGACATGACGTTTAAAAAAATAGAGAGGGGCTCAAAATGGTAAGCATTTACGACTTACTCACAACAAATGAGTTTTATTTCGACGGCCTAAAAAAAATTATTTTGCGGTAACCAGGTCAGGCAGCTTAATAATTTCAGATTATGAGATCACGGCTCGGTTTTTTGTTTGAAATTTAAAACTGAGATATGCATTACGATGTCCAATTCACGAATGTTCCAATGGTATATAGATAAACATCATTTTTACATGCTGCATACCTATAAAGTATGTGCATTTTGCCGTTTTCATGAAACAAACCGCTCACCATAAAAAACCCTCGGATTGCTGGTGTAAAACATTATAGTGACCTTATCTCAGAATCGTCGTTCAGATCGAGCTCAAATATCAGATGACTTCAGATTATCATATAGCTTTGTGGGAGAGCTGTTCACCCGACTTTATGTTTGGTGACAATATGTTTACGTTTTGGAGCGCGTTTTGTGCTGAAATGGCCCACTATTCCTTAATCCATATGAAAGGACACCATGCGCATAGCCAAAATTTGTCGTTTATGGAAAGCCAAATTTTCTCAGAAATGCAGCGAATTTGGCCGAAACTGTGCGACATTGTCGGGGTCTGGTGTACCTTGTTGACTCAGGGGTATAACCCCTTTGCTCTCCACATGGCTACGTCTGGAAACACGGCAATTTGATTAAAGCACCTTCAATCAGAAATCCAAGCAAAAAATGGCACTATCTCACCTGATACAGCTAGCCTGAACTGGGGCTGGTATCGATATACTTTTGGGGGAAATACATGACAATTAGGAAACAACACTGACCACACCCATGATCATCCCAAAGCAGCTGTACATGTTACGAACTGACCTTAGATGACAAGGCTTACTATGACTAGTATTTGGTGGAATGTACTGCGGTTGAACTGAATGAGGTGCCACCGTGTCTCCTTAAGTGAGAGGTATAGTGGTGCTTGGGAAGGTAAAAATTGTGATGCTCACATCTTGAAAACATTTTCATTGCACTTGGCTGCCTCTAAAAGATGTTATTACCGCTTCACAAACATACTGTGGTTACTTATACACTTATATACTTTTACTGTGTTACTTACACCCTGTTGTTACTTATACTGTTGTTACATAATACTTTTCTCGTTATCTGGGCATCTAATTGCTTATCGTTATTTAGCGTATTGCAGCATTCGTCCATACCATCGAGATGCGCAGTGTTTTTTCGTACATGCCGGTAAACCAAGTTTGTCAAGTGCGGGTATGTGCAGATGTGGCGCGGCTGCGATAACACGCATGTCACGCTTTTCATGTTCAGAACGAAACATCGCACGCCATCGCACTAACGCGTCACCTGGCGCACGTCTCAGGCTGGTCGAAGCCGCCTACGCCTCCTGTCCGGCTGAGCCGCGCCGCGCCATGAACCTGGCCGACGCTCCCGGCGGCGCCCGCAAGCTGCTGAAACTGCGACCTTCGCTGCTGCTGACGCTCGTGCGGCACGGCCAGTCAGAGGGCAACCGGCAGCAGCTGATCCAGGGCCAGTCCGACTACCCGCTGTCGGAGCTGGGCGTGCGGCAGGCGGAGGCGCTGCGTCACCACCTGGTCGAGCGCGGCGTCACGTTCGACGCCGTCTACTCCAGCGACCTGCAGCGCGCGCGCCAGACGTGCGACGTCGTCGCCGGCGGGCTGCCCGTCACGGAAGACCAGCGGCTGCGCGAGAAGAACTACGGCGTCTGTGAGAACCAGCCGGTGAGCGAGCTGGCGCGCGCCGCGTCGGCCGCCGGCCTGCCGGTGGCGCAGTTCGTGCCGGCGGGCGGCGAGTCGCAGCAGCAGGTGCGCGCGCGCGCCGGCGCCTTCTTCCGCGACGTGTGCCAGCACCACCTGTCCGATCAGTGCACGCGCGTGCTGGTTACCAGCCACGGCTGCCTGATCCGCGAACTGATCAGCCACCTGTTCGAGACGTACCACGGCAACCTGAAGAAGGCGGACGCCAACCGGATTGCGCCCAACACGGGCGTGTCGGTAGTGCACGTGGCCAGGGCCGGGTCGGAGCCGGACTCACTGACTCTGCACTTTCTGAAGATGCACAGCGACGAACACCTGGGCAATGTAGCCTCCACAGCGCCGCCAGGTGTTTGATGCTGGCCAACTGTAGGCTCCCAGAACGCGGGAAAGGCTGAAATGGCTTTGGTTCGTGAAGGGGAAATTGTCGTCTGCGAATCAGCCTCAGGTGTCGCCCATCGCTAGGTGTAATGCTCAGGTGGGGCGCTGGGGATTTGGTGATGCAATAGTGGCAAATTTGAGGCTTACTTTGCCGAACCCGCCGCACTGCGTCAAACTGGGCGCCAGCTGTGAATAATCGGAGCCCAGCAGCTAGTGTGGGTAGCAAGCTTGTGAATGAGACGAACATTATGAGTGAACATGCGCAACGGGTGAGTTTCAAAAATTTGGTTCCATCTGATGACACCGACATCGTCTCAAATAAACGAGATGTTGCATAGAGATTTATTACTTGTGCAGTTAACTGGTGGCGGTTTGCCGGGGATTTCGCGGTGCTGGTCACGTACATACACACGCTTGCGAGCTTCGCCTTATTTATTTTGTCTCATCATCTTCATTCATCGGCACCCTGTTGTGTTGGCGGTGTGAGGGATTGTTCAACATGTTTTACTGGTCCATCCATATCTAAATGGCCGCGAGTCACATCTGTGTGCTCAAAATCCGTAGACAATCTTCACTTCGCGAATCCGCTGTGGATTTTCTGTGGTCGTCTTCAAGCTTGGTCGTCCGATGGTGACCCCGAGGCCCGCCGTCATCCTGTTCGATAATCTCACGCCAGTTCATTTAGTTGGAATTCATCTGTTTGTGCTTGACATTTCTTTTAATTCGCAATGCGCTGATTGTATAATTACGGAATATACACGTATCTTCACGAAATTGGAGAGTTTTGGCTGTAGTCTGTGCTCTTGTCGGTTGATTTCCGTCTTCGATGTGCATGATTGGTATTACAGAGCGCTTCGGCTACTTGGGTCTGTTCGCGTACACAGTTAATGCCCGCGTCACGGGCATCAATAGGCGTGTACGCACCACGATCAAATTGTCCCCTTGGCATTGCTGAGGTTCGAACCAGCCCTATGCAAAACAATCGTGCTCCTCCCGTGCATCTGATTACGCTAAGTAGTATGCTCCTAAAGCGATATGTTGCCATGGGTCATTTTAGGTCAGTGACCTGACTTCAGAAGACCATGGGAGATGTAGAATGCGGCTTCTGTTATCAGTAAAATTCGAAATGAGCACCAGAAACTAACCCATTCAACAAGCTATAGTGTAACAAAACAGGGTTAGTTTTGACCTTGGTCTGACTTAATACCGGACCATAGGTCAATGCAATCTGTCGATTGAATGCTTGTTGTCTAAGAAACTCAGGAATGTGTGGTTTCGTCTGACACTCCGTTGTGGCATGAGATGGAACGATTTCCTAGAACCTGACCTGTCCTACTGTGGGTCAGCGGACCTTGCAAGTTACATATAAACTTTTGCTACCAAACGATCCGCCTTTCATTGTCTACAGCTACGCAAAACTTGGCGCAGCTGCGCCGCACCGTTTGGAAACCATTCCGGAAAACCACTGGAGGGGTAAAATTGACCCCACCCGACCGCGTGTTAACACACGCCGGGTGGCCGTATGGATACCCTTTACTCGGCTGGGGTCACTTTGATTACCATGAGATATCAGGAACTAAAAGAGCTAGACACCAAATTCGCTGGGTATGTTCGCCTTTACGTTCGTTTACGTTTGCCAAAGTTTGATGTTCCCAGATCATGACCTTAGGGTCAATAAGGTCAGACAAGGTCAAACTTCAGATGGGTCTTCAAAGTGCCCCCCAAAACCTAGATACCTGTTCCAAGCAAAATTTCACATGCTCATGTAAGGTCAGTGACCCTGTTCGACCTTTTGAAGATCGTGGTGACCCAAATCATACAAGACTGCTTTGAGTTTTGCATTTAAGTACGCGACAAAGATTGCGCTAGGTAGCAGTTTTCTCAAATAAAACGTTGGTCTGGGTCAGGTCAGTTTAGGTAAGTCACCTATTCTGACCTTTAAGAGGTCCATGGAAGATGTGTTATGCGGATCCTGTCATCAATGCCCTCAAAATGAGCACAATAAACTATCACAAACAGCAAGCCATAGAGATAGAGCAGGCTAGTTTCGAACTCCTGGCTTTAACCTTCCAGCTTCGTCTACCATTCCGTTCTTGCATCCGATTGAATGATTCCCTAGAAGCTGACTTCGCTGAATCCATGGCCTGACTTTGACCGCTGCCGTAGGTCAGCGACCTCACACGGTAAACTGAATTCTTGAAACCGAATGATCCGCTATTCAATTTTCTGCAGCTACGCAAAATTTGGCCAAAATTCGCCACACCGTTCGGAAACCATTCCGGAAATACCTTAGCAGGATCAATTTGACTCCCAACCGGGCACGTGTTAATGCGAGGAGTGTTCGCGGATCGAGGCTTGAATACGCGCCCGGGCTTTTACTGCGGACCTAAAAATTAATGTTGGTGTGGTGGCATGTCGGCAACCAGGTTGTTATCAACATATGTATGAACTATTCTACCCGAAACGTGGATAATTGCGAAATAAATAAATTGCAATAAATTGCGAATTCCCCACATGCGCAAAATGGACTCGTCCAAGCAACCACGGCAGTGGTTAAGCCATGCAGCCAATGATCGCGAGCTTCCTGATGCTGGAGACAAATTATGACCCTCGTACCCACAGACATTCGGAACTAGATAGGACAGCTGGAATGGAGTGGTTCACTTGCTTGTACGCAAGCCGATCAGCATATTGTTGCACGGATAGGATGTCGAATGTCTGCATAAGATGTCGGAAGCAAAAATGAAGCTAGAACCGATTACGAAGGACTTTACGAGATAAGTTCATATGCCAACCATCCTGAAGCATCCATTTCTTCTATTTCACTGTTCAGTGAGTTACCCGCATGGAGAAATCTCCGCCGCCGACTTCCACGACCGCTGCCTGAGCGGACGGACCTACGTGGTCGCACCTGGCGATGGTGGGGCAAGCTGCCTTCACGTTGACCTGGCGCTCTAGAACGCCGCGGGGTTGGCTGCAATCGTATCAGATGTTTACTGTTGACATCCATGGGGAAAGCCTGAGGAGCGTGGGCCCACCTCAGGTGACGACTGTCACGGCGCCGCCGCTGGCCCGGATCAGGCCCGGATGGATCCGCGCTGCTCTCCCCGAGCATCAGCGGAACTGTCGCTCTACCTGGCGTTCGTGGGACAAGGTTTGACAGTGATCGGTTCGGTAGGTTCTGATAACTGAGTTGTCTGCAAGCAAAAATTTTGGACTTCGTGAATTTGGATGAATTTTACTTGACCTAGAGTAACCAAATTTAAGCTGTACGAAGGAAAACAGGCATGGCACATCCAATGGGGGAAGGTTTCACAGCGATCGGTGCACTGGTTCCCTAGGATCTGGGCTGCCTACCTTATGCATACACAATTTTCCCTGCACATTTGTAAGGTGTTTGACCTCAGGAGAAGGCTTTGATATTGTCACCTCATGGCTCATCTTGTTGCACTGAATCGATTGGTGAAAGTTTAAAGTCGATTGGACGAATGGTGTCGGAGAACGAGCGCGTCTGCTTCATATGTCGGCTTTTTAGACTCTGCCCGTGCGTTTGCTACTGCGCTCAGTTTGCGAATTTGGCGCGTTAGTTGCGTTGGACGACGCGGAAACGCCGGGAATCTTCGTCGCGGTGTAAACGTTGGAAACGTTTTTCGGGGTTGTCCGGTTTTCACCGTTCATCGTGGGCTTGTAGCTGACGTTCTGCGATTTTAACGTTACAGGCAGGTGGCAGTTATTCCATCAGCACAGCGTTGCTAACAGTACCTCTGCTATGGCGTGACAGGCAGCATAGCAAGCAGCTTCGTAAGGGAGGTGTATTTGGCACCATTTGGCTTTGATTTAGTGTACTCATGCCTATTGAGGGAGAAGACCTTTTTACCTGTTAGGGAAAGTCCGGGACAAGTGATCATTTTATAATGCTCCTGCACCTGTTAATCCACCACTTCCCTGTGATTGCTGCTCTTGTGCAGCATGGTTTTTGTGGGATTTGGTGTATTATCATAAATTATATTTAGCTCATCAGCTTCCTTACTTGTGAGACAGTTTTAATAAATATTTTTGTCAACATTTCATCTTTCCATCTCTTTCAGCCCTCAATGCATTACTCTTTCTGCAGCCTGATTACTAAACTGGTAAAAATGCAATGCTTGGAACATATCCCTGTGGCAACTGCACTAGAAATTCATTACATACAAATGATAGATCTGAGTGGTCAGAGTTTGGCTGTTTGGCACATATTCAGCACTAATTGCAGTGCATAGAGAGACAATGTTTTTGGGAATTATGATGTTGGGACAGTATAGGTGAAAATGCTCTAAAACATTATTTTCCACCAGAATGATATGCAATTTTAGCTCAATTTGGTCTGCCTTGAGCTTTGTTCATGTGAGTGCCTAGTTCAGTGCACCAAACTGGTCAAGGTGTTTGGGGCAGAGGTGTGACTTGTTGCGGACTGGACTGACTGCATTTTGCAAGCAAATGAAATGTATTGTAAACTTATAAGGCTGGTGTTGCTTTTGCACAATTTTATGTTTTTTTCATTTATCACAAGTAAAAGGACAATGTCCATGTTGATAAGGTTTCAATTTCCATGTACTTTCACATATTTCTGGCCTTTAGAGCCTGCATGGTGAGTCGATTGGTGCTGCATTTTTGAGTGATTAGAAACATGCTTCAAAAATGTATTTTCCCAATACTTGATCATTACACTGTGTCATCTTTTCCACAGTGTTATATTCACTAATTTTGACTAGATGCAAATGGATGTACCAAATACGTTGCACCACATATAGCAGACAGTTTTCAAACCTGGGCATCTTTGATATAAATAAATTTCTAAAGACATTTGGAAAACAGTTACAGGCATGTAACCAAGCTGGCTATGCAATAAAATGTCTGGGCAGTTGTAGCAACACTGGGTGTCAATATGCATATGGACATGTTTGACATGACACATTGCCCTGTTGTGTTAGATGTGAGAGGCAGGAGTACCCAGTTTGACCAGTGGGCAGAAAACACCAGCATAACACCAGCAGTTAGCTGGATGGCACCCAGCTACAACCCTGCCCTAATGACCCTGAATTGCCATAGAGGGAGAGCTTTCTCACAGCCAGCAGCTTCAGCAGACAGGCAAATGCATAAGACTGAGGAGGGAGCTCAGCAGCTCAGCTCAACCCCTGGGCTGCAAGTTGGGGAAGGGGGTGCTGAAGGCCCCATCTCCAACTGAATATGATCCTGCAACTTAAACCCTAGGGCAGAGTGAGAAAAAACCTCATCAGCCAGCAATCCATAATGGTCAGGGCTTTATGTGTCACCAACTGCCAGTGTTATTTTGAGGTGGATCATTGAACCATTACAGCCAATTAATGCCTCCTGTTAAGAAAACAATCTTAACAGACCCCTCTCCCTTAGTTCAATGTAATGAACTGTACACTCATGAGTGATCAGAAGAAGTGATTTATGGTGAAAAAGAGTGAACTACAGTACCATATGTTCTTTTCCCTATTTATTTTTCAATCAAAACATTTTGGATGGATGGATGTCAGGAATCAAGACTTCATTCTAACCAGTGTGTGTTGTTGGGTCCTGACCCCTACAGTCTGATTGCACTAATCCAGGTCAAGGGCAGAATTTAGTGGTGAAGGTTTAACATGCCACGATGCTTGGCACATTTCCTCCTGCCCTCTGACATCAAACATTGGATGCTTTGGGTTTATCTTCGTCAAGGTTCTCGGCCCTGGTCTCCCACGACAACGCATCGGGTGCGCTGACCGGACCCGCCGCTGTCCGCGCCGCAGGCCGAGTGGGTGCGCCATGGCCTCCAGCATAGAGTCCTACGTGGGCCACACTGTCTCCGTCATCACAGCAGATGGCCGCAACATCGTGGGCACGCTGAAAGGCTTCGACCAGACCATCAACATCATCCTGGATGAGAGTCACGAGCGTGTGTACAGCCAGAGCGCCGGCGTGGAGCAGGTGAGGCCCGGCTACAGCGGTACGCCGCCCCGAGCTCCCAGAAACGCTGCATTTTCCACCGAGACTGACCAGACATCAGGCCTACATGTATATGTTAGCAAGACGAAACATTACGAGATATCGCCTTTCGACATGCAAAATACAAGACCGACCACAAGATAGGCATTATCATTTATTATCGCAGAAGGAAAATCTCTAAGTTTCTTATGAGAAACAGCCCAGACCAACCCGTTGAACTAAAATGCACCAACGTGGTGTATCAATTCAAACGCAATACCGAAGGCTGTAAACTTCGTTCCATACACTACCTTGGTGTAACCACAACGACACCCTCACGACGGCTGTCAATGTACTTTTTTATGGCAACTTCAAATTTGGGAAAACATGTTTTTTAACGATGCCATCTCCGTGGTCTGGGGGGAAGATGCTGGCCTCGTAATCCAGCGGCAGCTGGGTACGAGTTCCAGAGCGGAGCGCATTGTTTGGCCCAATTCAGATGGAAAAGTCAGCTGACAACTGGCCAACGAGCGTCGACTCTGGCCCGGGGCGACCGTGTCGCAGCATTGTGCGGGACGTAAAACCATTCGCATTCCTGTCTGGCGCAAGGGCGGAGGATAATTATCGGTGAGCTGGACAGTACGGCTTGGTGGTGGGTTCGAGGGTACACGCAACAAGCCATGCTTGGCAGGCACTATGAACCCAAGGTCACCCATACAAACTATTCGGAATAATTTAAGGGAATCGAACTCTCCAGGATTAAATAGGCAAGGCAAACTCTCCCACAACCCTTGAGTTATTAAGTGGTTGGTGGTGAGTATCATAGACTGTGATTGTGGTAATGTGTTGATGTCTTGTAGTATTCCATCATGGAGGTATTTTATATGAAGTTAAATTCCTTATAGGATTCTGTCTTGCTGCAATTGGTCATGCTTCATTTGTTTTCTCTGAGCTTAAATGTTTTTTTCATATAGTAATGCACAACTTGCATTGTCACAATTGTAAAATTTATTTATTTTGCCTTTAGAGGTCCCTGACGGTAAAGTAAGATCTCGAAACGTAATATAATATAAAGTAGACATTTAAACATTCGTAAATGGTTGCATAGGTTACGAATTTGTATTCCGGTCGTTTTCCCTGCCTAGAAATAGTATACGGATATGACATTCTAGACTGGATGAAGGCGGACTTGTTTGGAACAATTGCATTGCTTTTGCATGTGAATAGAAGTAACGTTGGTGAACCATAACGACAACGTTTGTGACCAACTACTATCGCCTCCCTCCCTCTCCAGGTGCTGCAGGTTCTGTGCCTGATTCCGTGGTGATCACGGTGGTGACCAGACCTTCCCCCCAGGTGGTGTTGGGTCTGTACCTGATCCGTGGCGACAACGTGGTGGTGATCGGCGAGATTGACGAGGATCTGGACTCGCGCGTCGACTTCCAAAACGTGCACGCCGAGCCGCTGATGTCGATCGTGCGCGGCTAGCCGGGCACGATCGACATCACTGCCGGACGCGGCTAGCCGGGCCGGGCAGTGTGGCCTCCGCCGCGCTCGCTCCAGTGCGGTACGTGTCAGTCCCCGACCATGGGCTCGCCCGCCGGCGGTGACGCCCGGCCGCGGGACGGCACCGGCCAGGGTGGTGGCGCCGCCCCGCACGGGGACGACGCTACAGAGAGTGTTGGTGACCTCGCCCGGGGTTGTGACGGCGACCCACCGGGAGGTGACGCCGCGAGGCATGCTGAGTACGCCTGCCCGGCGGCGGGCAACGCGGCGCTGACGGGGGAGGACGTCACACTGGACGATGCCGCCAGGCGGCGCCACATGGACGCGGCGTTCGCGGCGGCGCGCGAGGCGCTCCGCCATCAGGAGGTGCCCGTCGGCTGTGTGATGGTGCGCGCCGGCCGCGTGCTGGCCACGGGCCGCAACACCGTCAACGCCACCAAGAACGCCACGCGCCACGCCGAACTCAACTGCGTGGATGCCATCTATCGGCAGTGCGGAGCGGCTGGCGTGCCGGCAGCGGCCGTGTGGGGCGCCACGGACGTGTTCGTGACTGTGGAGCCGTGTGTGATGTGCGCGGCGGCGCTGGTCCAGCTGGGCGTGCGCTCTGTGAGGTACGGCTGCGCCAACCAGCGGTTCGGCGGCTGCGGCTCCGTGCTGAGCGTGCCCGGCCGGCTGCTACCCACGGACGCCACGTTCGTCCAGGACGCCGAGCGAGTGGACGAGGCGATCGCCCTGCTCAAGGAGTTCTACAAGGGCGACAACCCGAACGCGCCGCGTGCGGAGTGAGGGGTTCGGCGAGTGCATTGATGCGTTTTGCCTGGGGCAGTGCACATCGTGGCTAAACTGGCACATGTCGCTGCCAACCTAGCGTTCATTTGAGTGGCCGGTTTGGTTCGCACTCACGTTGGGGCATGCGTATTTTGGTCTCGGAGGGGGGGGGGGGGGGGCATGCTGGTTGTACAAGCAGCCCTCTTCGGAGGACTGAGCCACTGTCCGCCGCTGCATTGTCGCCGGGTGACGGTCGTCGGCTCGGGCCGCTGCAGTGTCGCCGGGTGACGCTGTCGGCTCGGACCGCCGCATTGTCGCCGGGTGACGGTCGTCGGCTCGGGCCGCTGCAGTGTCGCCGGGTGACGGTCGTCGGCTCGGGCCGCTGCAGTGTCGCCGGGTGACGGTCGTTGGCTCGGGCCGCTGCAGTGTCGCCGGGTGACGGTCGTCGGCTCGGGCCGCTGCAGTGTCGCCGGGTGACGGTCGTCGGCTCGGGCCGCTGCAGTGTCGCCGGGTGACGGTCGTCGTCTCGGACCTGCACATCGAACGTTCGACGGACATGCCAGATGGCCGGCCCATGTGGTCGCTTCAGGCCGGTAGCATAAAATAACAGCCAGCGTGCTACAGATTGTGGGAGCACCGCGATACCAGGCCATATCGAAAACGGTGCGCCGGGGAATCAGACCTGAGGTGTAGTCAGTCGCTCTAGCAGTGAGGAGCTTTGTAGGTTTTTTGGTGACAGTTGTGTCATCTGTAGTCCGGCTGTTCCCGGAAATACATTGTCGTTGGTAGATTGTCGGCGGCGTCGCCACGTGAGCGGCATGGTGTAGGCCAAACCCTTGACTACACGACAGCGCACCTGATCACGGTCTGATGACCTTAGGCTCTCGTAATGCGTGATCCATGTCCGAAGAACTACACAGATGTTGGAGGGCTGCTGAATACGGACTACGGCATCCTGGAAGAGCACGTAGGAATATATGTGACTGAATAGCGATAGATCAGTTCCTGGACTGGGCTCGTGTCGTTCTCAGAATTACAGGCCTACCTGAGTCCCCGGTAGACGAGCCGGTAGCAGCCGGCGGACTCGCAACCAAGCGTGCTACCGAACCCCGCTATATCCATGGGGTGGGAGGAAGGTAGACAAATCCGCTCAACGACGGAAAAGTCACGAGGTCTGCACGCACGCATGCCTGCTTTTTAGAGCTGCTTATGAGGCGCAGCAGGCAAGTGACTTGAAGTTGCACAATTATAAGACGTCTGGTGTTGATCTAAGGACAATTTCATTCATCCCACTTCATGGTGTAGGTGTGGGCGGCTCAAACGACCAAATGCGTTTGACGAGATCGCTCGCAAAGTCCACTCAGAGTAATGTGGACCGCTCGGGTCTTCTCTTCTGCCGCTCTGACCTGATCTCAGTGACTGTCCGCAGCTACGTTCATAGACGTGGTCTCTCAGGTGTCCCCACAGAGAGGAGGCGACTGATCCACTTATCACCGAAGTGATTCTGAAACCACTCTTGATCCTTGGGAACAACAGGCATGGCCCCTCCTATTGAAGCCATTGCGAATGGTGCGCTTCTATGTGCGTACCTGCCCAGATGACACCAGGGTTTCTCCAGGACTTCGATATACTACCATCATTTTCCTTGAACCAGACTCGTCCGACAAAACCATGGCTGCGTATCGCTATCCATGCGGTTCATTTCACTGTATACAGCTACGGCTGCGGCGTGTCAAATCTCTGCCCGCCGCCGACCTCATGTTTTGTGTGGAGTTGTGGTGGAGGGGGGGGGGGGGGGGAGGGCAGCGTGCGAGCCGGCGGTTTCTTGCGGCTTTTGGCGCGGCCGCTCGTTCTGGACATGCCCGCCAGGATGATTAATAGGGGATGGCCCTGTGATACGCCGACCCCATCGGGGGAAAGGCTACGTCCATACGGGTATTCAAACATTCACGGCGTTGAAACTTTATCGGCCTGGCGCACCGACAGCTAGGTGCTGGGCACCTTCGCCTCTACACCATGTAAAGCCGGCGGAGGAATGGTGGGCATTTAGGCAGTTAACAACCCTGACCCTTTTCCATGTGCATAGAACTTTGCCTTGTATTTAACGCAATTTCAGGGAATGGAGTTCTTCAGAAATTTTGAGATTACACATTTGCATATCAATCCTAACAATTCGTTATATGTCGTACTCCCTCCGTACTGGCATCGTTTTGTCTCAATATGCATACCTAATATTCGAGGGTGTCACTTATAAGTGGTGTTAAGACGCGTGCTGGCCTTAACTTGGTGTTCCTCTACGTGTCTAGCGATCAATTTATTGGGAAAAGCAGATCGATCAATGCGTAGCCTCAGAAAGCAGGTTAAGTCAGGTTAAGAAGGACGCGTCGTAGTTGGGTTCATGTTTCGGTAACGCCTTTATCTTGCATGGCATCTCTACGCATTCCGTAAGGGCTACTAGAAATTTCTCATGATTTCTCATGATCATTTCTCATGATCATAGAAATTTCATCGAGTTTTTTTCTCACGGCGAGCTAAGTGCGCCACAGGTGATTTAACCAATGAGTCCTGGCGGGCAGCGATGGAGGCAGGCCCACACGTTGCGTAGGTGAGGGCTCCTCGCGAGCAGCACGAGAGAAAGTCCTACGTGGCACGTACGCAGCTTGTATGGCCTTGTGCCGAAGGTCCCTTTCCAACAAAAGCAAGGGAGCTGGCTGCCAGTCGATCTCTCCGCGACCAACAGATGAGATAGGAAACACTTTTAAGCGTCGCTGGCTGCTGGTGAGAGAAGCGGTGCAGCATGTGCTAGGTACAAGATTCGCGACTCTCAGAACGTGAGATTCCATTCTCAGTTGGCTGCCAGCGACTACAGAAGGCGAGGTTCGCACGTATGTTTCCGAGAAAAATGACATAAAATGAGCGGAAATAACCTGAAGGTGATAGCACGCAAAGGATATAGCGCACAGAGCACAGGGCACATAAAGCACATACCACGTAAATCTAACAGAACAAAAAGGCGACTTTGTGGCAAATATCCTTGGACATGTCCGCACATAATTTATTCCCCTTCATGCGTCGCTACAATTTCGGCGCAAATGCGACAAGCTCCGCCGAAAGTCACTAAAATAGCTCTCATTGACTTCGGCTACCGAGGCATTGGTTTTGGTTTTGCACTTGGTGGGCTTCGTTAAGTTATTTTGCTGTTTCGGTTTGGTTGGGAGTGGCTAGGTAATGCTGAGTACTTCATCGAAAGGTTAAGGTGCCCTGCGTTGAATATGTGATGCCTCGTAATATGAGTGAAACATTTGTGCCCATTTGGACGCTTTTAATTTGGAAGCGCATGTCTATGGAGTACCTGACAACCCCACACTTGGCGCCTGTGCGATAGATCAACATCAAACCATCCCCATTTTATCCTGATTGGCCAAAAATTCATCCTGGTGTGAAGCCAGTGAGTTTTGGTCACACCAAATCCTCCCAAAAATGCAAAACCAAGAACAAAAAAGGGTTGCTGAGGGCCCCATACCACAATCCTTCAGGACATCACCAGATAATCTTGTCCAGTTAATGTTCCATACTTAACAGAAAATGGTGACCTTGGCTGTTGTGGATTGGGTCACATAACCAAAAATGCCTGAAACCATAGGCAGATGTATTGGTTGAAGTGTTAGTCTACATATATGAGACCAAATAAACTATTGTAGAGGCTAACCTATGGCTCTTTTGATGCCCTCCTTGTACCCATAATATCCCAAGTTTTTTCCTTAATTAAGAATTTGTTTGCTTTGATGGACTGCCAGGCAACAGCATGCATGATGCCAGTGACAAATTTGGCATATTTCATGTTGGCACATGGCTGTGACTCCCATACAGCAGAAGTGATGTGACAAGGGCTGTCTGATCATTGTTAACCCACAGAAATGAACATGGAGCTAGCAAGGGAAAGCATTGATATGTTTCTGAACAACCGTGTGGTGGAAGCTGAAGAACTCTTCCGTCATCACGATGAAAACTGGCATGTCAGGATGGCACAGTGTTATGTTGCTGTCATGGTAAGTGCCCTTGCTGCTCTTTGGCATAATGATGATGCAAGTAAGGACAGAATATATTATGATCCAGTATTGTAAAATAATTGTTTTTTATGGCAGTGGTTGAGCTGATTTGTCATGCCAGTAAGACTGAGATATTTTCTCGGTCAGGAAACATTACTGGATTTTCTTGTGATATGAAAAGTAGGCCCCATATGCCGTATGCACATTTTTCAAGTCTTATGTCATTCATGAAATTAATTACATGATCAATATCTCAGTTTTAAGGTTTGCCTCTGTCTTTTGATTGGATGGCTTTTTATATCAGAGCCAATGTTGAGTGGTGTGTGGCACATCAGTCTGATCTCACTAACTGATTATCAAAGTCCAGTACAATTTCATAATGCTATGACAAAAGCTTGACATGCTGTGGTGTTTGGCACTGATCCTTCTACCCTGTGACATTACCTGACCTCAAATGTGAATGTTACCACTTTTTGTGGTGCATCTTGGCATCTAAGGGGACATGAATCTACCTGGAACTAATCTTGCCACATGAATCCAAAAGGCAGTGCTCTAATCATACAAACTACCAATCTAGAGACTCTTCTCTGTACAATATTGATTGTGCTAGGAGCGTAAGCTAGGAGCTTAGGAGCTAGGAGCTGAGGAGCTTAAGTGGGGCATTTCTACCATCTTTGAGTGATGAAGTGTTAAAAGTCTCCTGAAGTCATGGGGTAGTCATCTGGAACTATTTACAAGACTAGGGACTACATCACATTATTTATGTGGGTTAGTGGCACTCATCCAAGTTCCCATCAGTGAATAATCTGGGTTGATGTTTTCCCAACAGAGTGCTGTTGTGACATTTGAAACAGCTCAGCTGGAGCAGACACTGCAACTGCTGAAGGTGACAGAGAAGGCTGTGGCACCTGGCTCCGGCCTTGTCAGCCAGCTAAAGAGCAAGCTGAAGGGCACTGAGCAGCTCCAGGCATGTCACGTCTTCTGTTGCGTGTGATCACATCATCCCACTCAACATCCCCATAAAGAGGGTCCCATTTTGTGGACACCGCATACCACAGGCTGCCACACAAGTGCCACAGGCTGCCATAGGCTGCTTCAGACAGCTCAACTGTTTATCACAGATGGGCTTAATGGGAAGGAGTTGGTGCAAACCTTCACAGTCTGTAGTGTACGGCTGAAACAATAGCATCCATCCAGCCCAGCAGGCTTGGTCCTGTCACTGGAAACTTCCATTGGCAGGCTCACACTAAGGTGCTGCAAAGCTGACAACATAGCCCTTCCATCTGTCCATTGGTAACCACTGATGTCCGTGGCAGGAGGCGGAAGTGGTGGAGCTGCTGGAACGGCAGATCGTGGTGGCCGATTGCCAGGTCTGTGCTGCCGTCCTCAACTTCCTGCAGCAGGTGAGGTCAGCAAACAGCAGACAGCTGCCAAGGTCATTCACTGGGCTGCTTGCTGCCACAACTTGTGCTTCATCTATCCCTTTATCTTTCCCTTTGGCGCCAATAGTGTGGAGAGGATTGCACTTCATAAGCTTTTGTTGGATGACATAAGAAATATGCACCCCAGATGTGTGGTTACCCTTAACCATTGTTAAAGAAGCCTTGCGGTTGCTTTATGATGACACTGGATCTGGACTTCCAATTTGTATCTGACAGATGCTTGGCAGAGGCAAAGACAAATGTCCTATGTAAAATGTAGACAAAGTCATCTTGAAGGGGGTGCTCCTTTTTGAAGATGCAGAAGCAAGCTTCGGATGTGGTGAATTTAGCTTGCTTTCGACTTTTAGCATACTCTTAAGTGGAAAATACTGCTCTATATGACACAAGTTCTCTAGCGAATATGCCCCCTAATACTTCATGGTGTGATTGTGTCATCATACCTGGCACAACATTGTGTAAAGGGAGCGTTCCACATTTATGCGGGGTTTCGAACTGAAATAGCTATCTTGAAGACATTTGGTGCCATCCACAATCCTGCCCTTCTGAAGACGAAAGCCCGTCTAGTTTCTGAGCCATACGCCCGCGAAAATGGGAAAGGTATATCGGGGAGAGTATTTCAGTCACCTTAGCATTCATGATGTCATAACAACGTCATTCAAATTCTACCATTCCATTTGCCATGCGGCGATCAAGGCCAATACAAATATTATTGTCGAGGCGTTCATATCTGGTGTTCGTGAGCGCGATCGTCAGATATAACGGCCTGCTATTGGTTCACAATCAATGTTGTGCAAGGCGCGACGACGTAATCAAGCCATGACACATTGAGGAGCACGTTTACTAAACAGACAATTTTGCGGTCTCGAGTGGTCTTTTCCGCTTGAAAAGTATACCAATAGTTATAAGTGAGCTTGTTCATAATATTTCATGCTTGCTTCAATATTTTCAAATTTGAAGCTTTCCCAACAGCCTACGGACGGTCGTTATGTCTGAAAATCGTGCTAACGAACGTTAGATATGGACGACTGGACAGTTATATCTTCCGAGGCCTTAGTTGCTGCATGGCCAATGAAATGGCAGGATGGAAATGGTATCATTATGGCGTCATGGATACTTGGGTTACCTTGAAGTAGTCTGCACATCTTCATGGGCTCATCACCTCAGAAATAGAGGGAGGTTAAGTGGGGCAGCGCTGCTAACTGCACGGAATGATGTTCTAACGTGACTGTTTCAGTTGAAAATTGCATACAAATGTGGAACACTCCCTTTTAGATCTTTTGTCTCTTTTCTGTTGGAAGTCCCCGCTGGGGTGCCGGTAGTGTAGCGTCTGGAAAACTAGAGGCATGGGCTTTGATTCCCCGCGGTATCCGCCCTTGCTGCCAGGGTGAGAGGCAGGCGATGCCATGTAGCCTTAGCAGCTGAGCGCGTCATTAAGTCCCGGGAAGTCTCCTCTATGGTCCTCTCGGTGGTGGTGAGCTGGTATCTTGGGGAGGCCCTCGCCACGCTTCTCCTCCCCCGGTGTAGTGAGTCGGTCCCCTCCTCTCTGGCAGGACCTGGGCAGCTGTGTGAAGGGCAGCTGGGGACTGCGGCGCGCCTGGAAGACCTACGACAGGATCTACGGCCAGATCAGCGCCATGTACCGGCAGGTGCAGCAGGAGGTGCCTGTGGACGGTGAGCGCCCGTCGCCCGTCTCGTCCGGGCCGTCCCGTTACCAGCGTACCCTCCGCTAGACAGTGTTCGCGGGCTTCTGATCGGGGCTGTTATGAGAGCGGTAGTCTTATTTGGTTTGCGTCAGTCAAGTTTGCAAGGCGGCAGCTGTCGCTAGCAGCTGTCATTTAACCCTTGCGTAGGAAACTCAACAGTTGTATACCACGGTGCAAGCGTATACACGCTAACGCCCGTGAGAACGACTGTTACAGCAACAGTCGCGGCGATTGGGCGAAACAGCCCGTTATCAGGCTAAGCAGGAGCAGGCATTAGGCTGTCTGATGATCTTTGTGCATGGGCCGGCGCGGGTGATGGTAGGGCCGTTGACGTCGGGGGGCTCGTGTGTGCTCTGTGCTGTGTTCCGCGGTTATCGTTGTAGCTTTTGCTGCAGTCGCATTCCCGTTGCTTTGCTTACTCAAAACTCTAGAAGCGTTGTTTGAACGGTGAGACGGCCGTTGCCGTACGTGTGGTTGTCGATCAGAAGCCCCGAGCTGTCGATCTTTCGCCTGCCTCACCGATGATTTCACACGGGAGTTGCATGGGCCGCTGCATGGCCTTCAGCAGTCGATGCGCACTAAAACCCCACATCATCATCATCATCATCATTCACCCAGAAGTGCGTCGTCGGACACTGGCGTGTTTCCCCCTCCCCTCGATGCTCTGTCCGCGACCCGGCGCCGGTCGTCGTAAGCTTCACACCCCCTCGACGATTCCACATTGATGATACATTTCCGTGGGCTGTCCCGATACTGTTGGCACGAGTCCTGTGCTGTGATGACGCCGTTGGTCCGGTGCTCGGTCGTTGACACGGCACCATTGTCGTCTCAAGCGGCCGAGCCGGGTGAGCCGGCCGGGTGTGAGCCGCCGCCGCTGCCGGCGCGCCCGCTCCTGCCCACGTTCCTCCTCCTCACCGAGCCTGAGCGTCGGGAGCGGCCGCTGGCGGCGGCGGCGGCGGCCTGCGCCGCTCGGCCACCCGCTCCGTGTGGACCAGGCCGAGTAAGGGCGGACACTGGAGAGAAAATGGGAAGTGAGTGTATCTGAGGTGAGGGGAGGACACCGGAGGGGACAGGGGGAGTAAGTTTAGCTGAGGTAAGGGCGGACACGGAGGGGACGTGGGGAGGGGAGTGAAGTGAGTGAGAGTAGCTGAAGTGAGGGAGGACACCGGAGGGGACAGGGGGATGTGGGTGTAGGCTTAAGTGAGGAAGGACACCTGAGGAGACGGGGAAAGTGAGTCTAACTCAGGTGAGGGAGGACACCAGAGGGACAGGGTCCGGGAGGGGAGGGGGAGGGGGGGGGGAAATGCGTGTAGCTGAGTGGCGGCAGTCGCCGCGGGATCGGGTCCCGCGGGAACATGTACCTTGGACGGGAGCAGAGTGTGAACTAGCTGGATTGAGTGGGATAACTGCGAGCCCGGCTTGATTGATGCAGACCTCTTGGGTAATGTGTGGACTGTTATGGATCGCCCTTGAGAAAATTGGCTCTGAGCACTGATATCGGACAGAAAAGGGCGGTATTGACCAGCATAGTGAGCGTTGGCATTGGCCGTGAACGCGGGGTAGTAGGGTATGGTCGCCGGGGATGGGACCACGTTTGAAAAGACGCATCGGTCCGGGACATACGTTGGAAGGGGAGACGTGGACCAGCGTGAGCAGTGTGAGCCATCACAGTTGATGCGGGTATCTGAGGGAAAGTGGGGCAGTCGGTGGTCAGGGAAGTTAGTGTTGACAAGAGCGGTGGCCTGCCGTGACATCTGTCTTGCGAAGGCCCGTCACCGAATGGAGACCCACGCGCGCACAACTACGCTCGCTGCGTGCCGGGCGGCCGCGGGGCGCCCATGCGTTCCTGCGCTGCGGGTGAGGTGTGTGGAGGTGTGTTTGTTTGTGTGTGTGACGGGGCGCCGCCGGCTGTGTGCAGCGCGGTCTCGGCGGAAGCTGTGCGCGCCCTCATGGGCTCCGTGTCGCTGGGCTACGGTCTGTTCCAGCTCTGCGTGTCTCACTGCTGCCGTCCAAGTTCGTCAAGGTGTGGAGCCGCGTGCTACCTGCTCTCCCCCCCCCCCCCCCTGCCCGATTGTTTTTAGCGCGAGCACGGCGGCCAGCGCGTGCCCGCGAGACTTGATCTTCCGCCGTAGCGTTCAGCTGCTTGGAACTCAAGCATTTGGCCGTTTGGTGTTTGCTCAGCCAGCATTCGTACCCACCCAGTGAGCTGTTTGTGGTGAGAACATTCAGAGGAGGCTTCCGGGTAGCCATGATACAGGGCTTTTATATACCTCTGATTTTTTGTCCCATGTCTACGGAATGGTGCGATGACGGCACTGCTTTTGGACAGCTCTAAGTGCTCACAACAGAGTGGCGCTTGTTTGTCGATGGTGTGGTTGAAGCCGAATGCAGCTCAGGCATCACGATGCTCGGATCAGACGCTCAGACCGGCAACGCCGAGCGGAGGTGACGGACACCGCCTGACCTGACTCCGAGCGGCGTTTTCTCCGCAGGTGGTCCAGCTGCTGGGAGGTTCCAGAGTGACCGGTCGGCGGCGCTGGCGGCGCTGATGGTTCTGGCAGAACCTCGCGGGACATGAGAGCGCCGTTGGCCAGGTACCATGGTCGGAGAAATCGAGTACACTTACTGGCGTCCTCATCCGTGTTGGGGATATTGTTGGTGTGACAGACTTAGTCGGGGGGACATTCGCCATGCGATGGGTTCGTCGGGCGATAGAGCTGTGCTGATGACTTTGTACTGTCATGCTGGTTTTTGGAGACGTGGTCATGTGATCTTGTATTTGGTTAAACAAAAGTTGATCGGGCAGCACACGTTGTCCGGCATCTCGCCGCCTTTCTCCATGCCCGGACATCTCGCCCGTTTCCGTCCGGGACATCTCCTCCCGCGTTCGGTCCGGACATCTCGCCCGCTTCCTTCCGGACCATTCGCCCGCTCTCCGTCCGGACATCTCGCCCCGCTTCCATCCGGACATCTCGCCCGCTTCCGTCCGGACATCTCGCCCGCTTCTCCATGCCCGGACATATCGCCCGCTTCCTCCACGCCCGGACATCTCGCTCGCTTCCTCCACGTCCGGACATCTCGCCCGCTTCCATCCGGACATCTCGCCCGCTTCCGTCTATGCCCGGACATCTCGCTCGCTTCCTCCACGTCCGGACATCTCGCCCGCTCCGTCTATGCCCGGACATCTCGCCCGCTCCCGTCTATGCCCGGACATCTCGCTCGCTCCCTCCACGCCCGGACATCTCGCCGCGCTTCCGTCCCGGACATCTCGCCCCTTCCGTCTATGTCCGGACATCTTCGCCCGCTCCCGTCTATGCCCGGACATGTTTTGTCCCTCGTACACTCAGCCTGACGCTGCTGTGGTACCCCTGTAGTGTGTGTCTGACGCACCTCCTCGGCGCTGCTGTTGGTGCCATCGGTGATGTGTCTGACCACCTCCCCACCCTCTAGCCTGACGCTGCTGTGGTACCCCTGTAGTGGTATGTCTGACCACCTCCTCTGGCGCTGCTGTGGTGCCAGTCGGTGATGTGTTTGACCACCCTCCCCACCCTCTAGCCTGACGCTGCTGTGGTACCCCCTGTAGTGGTATGTCTGACCACCTCCTCTGGCGCTGCTGTGGTGCCAGTCGGTGATGTGTCTGACCACCTCCCCACCCTCTAGCCTGGCGCTGCTGGTGGTACCACTCGGTGGTGCGGCCCCTGCTCTCGCTGGACTGCCGTAACGTGGCAGCCGGCGTGGCCACCTCCGAGCATCCTGCTGCGGGAGACGGCCGGTCGCTACGGACAGGCGGCGCTGTTCCAGTTCTTCCGCGGCCGCGTCCTCCGCCCTGCAGGTAAACACCGGCGCCAGCGCGGCCCCGTCAGCCGCGTGTGGGTGTCACGCAGGACATTGCTAGCCTTCTAGATGCAACTGTGTTGATCATGTAGTCGCTCCCTGGTTGTTTGGACTGCCCCGTTACGTCAGATCTGTGCGTGAGAAACAGCCCCCTGGCGTTGCAGTCGGATCTGGAGGGCGCCATCGCAGCCTATGAGGTGGCAGCTAGCCAGGGTCAGCAGCAAGAGGTGCGACTGCTCTGCCTCCATGAAATAGGTCAGTTGCGACGAATGCGAACATCGGTTGTGGGAAAACGAAACGATGGATTACCCCCGGACACTCCGTGGACTGTGACGCGTTTGTATTTGTTTTAGACAGCTTGTAATGGATAGCCCTAAGATAGCACACGGCATGGTCAAGGCCATATAATTTGATTCGGATGACCGATTTGGAATTTGTTGACAAGATCGGGGTTTTCATTGCGATTTGGGCTCAATCTCGCTCCCACGTCGGCCATGCGAGGTGTTCTGTGAACAGCCTGATGGCAGAGTATTCATTGGCACCGGACCGATCGGTCGTGCCAGTTGGTGACGCGCCTGACATCGTCTTCAGGCTGGTGCCGGCTTATGCAGCTGGACTGGGTCGGCGCGTTCGTGGCGTTCTCCGAGCTGGCGCAGCAGTCCCGCTGGTCCCGCGCCTTCTACCACTACTTGGCCGCTGGTGAGACTCCTCCGAGCGCCTGCTGGAGGTCCGGGGGGGGGGGGGGGGGCTCCACTCCCGGTCCGTCAGATTCACCCGAACACACCCTGGCACTGGGCAGCGCTATTCGCTACCTCAGTGCGTTAGTCAGCCCACCTGCACGTACGTTTGGCATGCGGTATGAGATGTGTAGATTTGAAATGTTTGCCTGCCTGCTGGCATACCTGGGTATGGTTCTGGCTTCTGGAGTGGAGTTTAGCCATTCGTTGTTATGTGCTGCTGGTCCCAGGTATGTGATTGTCATGTTTGGCTAGCCTGGCTGACAAGCACAGTTTTTTTCTTCGCTTCTGCGGAGCTCCCAAACTACTGTCATTAATGAACTCGTAGTGGGTGATATATAGACTGTCAATCAGATATTTGGTTGTTATTGTTAGAATATATGCTGGCCGTCTACCCCTAGACATGCTTTGCCTTGGCCTTCTTGAAGACGTTACATTACTGTGCGGTTTGGGTGCCAAAAGTGTTTGCGCGCCCGTTTTCACGATGCTTCTCTCTGAATACGGACGTTTTACCACCAGCTTTTCCGTTACCTTACCGACTGGCCAGTCTTCCTCAGTCTGCCCCCAGCTCTCACGAGTGCGTTCCGCCTTGGTTGACGTCAGGTCAGGTCACCTTGTCGGCTGGTCTGCCATCTCCCCGTCCCTGGACGTCCTCCCCGTTCCCCCCCCCCCCCCGCCAGTCTGCTCGACGCCTCAGGTCAGGTCACCCTGTCGGTCATCGTTGCCGTCTCCTCGCCCCCTCACGCCCTCTCCGCGTCTCTCCCCCAGTCTGCTCGGGCGCCCCCAGGGCAGGTCACCCTGTCGGCCGGCGTGGCCGTCTCTCCCCGCCCCCTCCACGCCCTCTCCGCGTCTCTCCCCCAGTCTGCTCGGGCGCCCCAGGTCAGGTCCCCTGTCGGCCGACGTGCCGTCTCCCCCGCCCCCTCCACGCCCTCTCCGCGTCTCTCCCCCAGTCTGCTCGGGCGCCCCAGGTCAGGTCACCCGTCGGCCGACGTGCCGTCCTCCCCGCCCCCTCACGCCCTCTCCGTGTCCCCTCCCCCAGTCTGCTCGGGCGCTCAGGCGATGCCACCCTGTCGGCCGGCGTGCCGTCTCCCCGCCCCCTCACGCCCTCCTCCGCGTCCCTCCCCCAGTCTGTTCGGAGCCCTCAGGCGATGCCACCTGTCGGCCGGCGTGCAGTCTCCCCCCCCCTCACGGCCCTCATCCGTGTCTCTACCCCCAGTCTGTTCGGGCGCCTCAGGCGATGCCACCCTGTCGGCCGGCGTGCAGTCTCCCCGCCCCCTCACGCCCTCTCAGTGTCCCTCCCCCAGTCTGCGCGGGCGCCTCAGGCGACGTTACCCTGTCGGCCCGGCCTGCTGTCGGCCGGGCTGCCGTCTCCCCGCCCCCCTCACGCCTCTCCGTGTCCCTCCCCCAGTCTGCTCGGCGCCTCAGGCGATGTTACCCTGTCGGCCGGCCTGCTGTCGGCCCGCGCTGCCGCCGGGCGCCGGCCGGCCCGACCTGGACGCCTTCCTGCAGCGACGCACGGCGGCGCTGCGGCAGCCGGCGCCGCCGCCGCTCGCCCAGCTGACCTGCCGTCTGCACGCCTACGAACTGCTCTACCTGTGGAACGCGCTGCCCTCCTGCCCGCCGGCCGTCTGGAGCACGGTGCTTGAAGGTTAGAGGCGCGAGCGCGCTGGACCGGCGGTCGTGGTGCTGCCCTCCTGCCTGCCTGCCGGCCGTCTGGAGCACGGTGTTTGAAGGTGAGAGGCGCGAGCGCGGGGGACCGGC
This sequence comes from Pollicipes pollicipes, assembly GCF_011947565.3. Taxonomy (NCBI): domain Eukaryota; kingdom Metazoa; phylum Arthropoda; class Thecostraca; order Pollicipedomorpha; family Pollicipedidae; genus Pollicipes; species Pollicipes pollicipes. The sequence goes on from NW_023597055.1 coordinate 24,112,266, forward strand.
GGTCGTGGTGCTGCCCTCCTGCCCGCCGGCCGTCTGGAGCACGGTGCTTGAAGGTGAGAGGCGCGAGCGCAGGGGACCGGCGGTCGTGGTGCTTGCCCTCCTGTCTGCCTGCCGGCCGCTCTGGAGCACGGTGCTTGAAGGTGAGAGGTGCGAGCGCGGGGGACCGGCGGTCGTGGTGCCGGTTCTCATTCAGCATCACGACCTTCCGGGTGGTGATGTCTCCAAAGCAGCATTGCGCTTCAAGGCTTCTTGTTACTTGTTATGATATTTTCTGTTCTTTCTTAAGAGGAGTTTGTTTATTAAGCTAGAATAGCCAGGGCGTTGGGAACGCTCGAGGGCTGAATCTGCTGCATTGCTATTTCGTCTTTTCTTAATTTCCAGTCCCCCCCACCGCCGGCCTGCCTATCATCACTCGTGATTGTGATAGTTGGGTCCCCTGCCTGGCGTGTGGCAGACGACGCGCTCTGCCTCCCCTCCACCCCGCCTCAGTGGGCGGGGCCGGGTCCGCTGGTGCTCCTCTGCCGCCCTGTTCGCTGACCCGCCCCCACCCCGCCCAGACGTAGGCGGGCCAGGCTGCTCCTCTGTGTCACCGGGCGGGTCCCGTTGCGGTTGGACGTTCTCTGCTGGTGCTCCTCCGCTGTCTGCCGCTTGACCCACCTTGCCCCGCCTCAGACGTGAGCGGGCGTCGCTGGAGTTACCCGGCGCTGGCGGCCAGTGGCGCACCTGGTGAGCGGCGGCGTGCTGGACAACACGAGCCTGCAGCAGGCGAGCGGCACTACCGGCGCGCGCTCGTGCTGGGCCGCGACGACCGCAGCCGGCCGCACGTGGCGCCGCACGCCAGCTACGAGCTGGCGGTCATGTACTGCGGCGACAGCCGCAGGTGAGGCGGCCCTGCCAGGCGGTCACGCAGTGGCGGCGGCACTGGGCACCATAGGCGTGGGGATGTCTCAAAAAGTGTGTGGGGCAGGCTCAGGGTATACTTAGTGAACTATTACTGGGAAGCAAGGCCGCCGCCCCCCCTCGATGACCAAGGGTGGGTGGGTGGATAATTAGATGTCATGTGTGGAACATGCCATATATATATATATATATATATTATATATATATATATATATATAATATATAATATATATATGTATATATATATATATGTATGGTAATATATATATATATATATATATATATCTTATATTAGTTGTATATATTATATATATATATAATATATATATATATACATATATATATATATTACATATAATATGTATGTATATATATATATATAATATATATATATATATGTGTATATATAGTTGTTTCCCCCACCTGTGCACAATCTTGCCTATTCGACTCGTCTGTGCCATTCGGAATATAGAAAATCCAGCTTTACAGTGTTATTCGTCTACTTTTCAACGTTGTTCTCTGGGGAGGCGAAATTCCACCAGCGGGTAGGCATTTTGGGTCATTGGTGAGGCATCTGCCTCCACAGAATAGATGCCAAGCACGACCTGAGCAAAGGCTGATCAAAACTTACAATCAATGGCCCACATGTGCCCGAGTTTTCATACGCCTAGGTTTCGCCGGTTGCTTTTCAAGGGATATATTTGTCGCAGCATGTTAGCTGCGAACCAATTCGGAGCCTCGAGTGCCAGCTGTCAAAACAATGTGGCAAAAACCATAAAACTGGAGTTTCTCTAGCAAGCAATGAAATCACAAAGTTAAGGGCCTTCTTTCAGGTATTCTTTATCTGAGCCCTGCTCCCGTAGCGCGGGTCGGCGGCCACTCCCGTGGCCCGGCTGTCCCCCGCATGGCTGACTACGATCTGATCGTACGACTGCTTTTCTGCGTGTTCATGGATCAACATCACTACTTATTGGTGACAAGCATAGATTGGACTCCTGCTACATCATCTGTTTTCGAATTTTCTGCCCTTTACACCACACCGCAGCAGAAAAACAAGCTTTCGGGTAGCTGCCTGCCTCAGGTATGAGTTTAGGTCCAGCGGGTATTCATTTGCCCCTCATTCAACATAGCTGATTTCATCTGCTTTTGTATGTAGGCAGGTCATAGCTGGAGCCATGCCAGGGGGAATGTTTGATAATGATGACACTGATTAAAAATGTCATGAATTGGTTTTAACTTGATGATAAGGACGGATTAACCTTCACGACACCGAGAAGTGGTGCTGGCATCTGGTGGGTGGAACTACAGGATCAAAAGTAGAATATCTACTTTCCTGTTGCTGTAACTGTTAATTCGACTTTGGAACATCCTGAGATCCTTTGGGTTGCTGAGATTGCGAGCGTGTGGGGCTTAAGACAGTTGATGTTATTTGTTTTACTAGTCGATTTGGGGAAAAACATTCTCAGGCGAATAGGGTGGGTGGGCCCTTTTCATTTTATAACCTCATTTCGATCCACTCCATCCAACACTTCCGAGACCCCTTGCGTAAGTAGAGCACTAGAGGACACATTATCATTACCAGGGCTAAAGGACCATTCAGTCGTAGCGTGGGTTATGTTCCGGCTGCTGTTCTGCATTGCTGTCATTTGCATTGTCATTGAATGCAAGTCATTGAATTCATGTCAATCATGCAAGTCATTGCTGACCATGTCTGATGAACGTGTATGTTGATCCCATCTCCGTCGACCCGTCTCTGTTGACTCCATCTCTGTTGACCCATCTCTGTTGATCCCACCCCATTAACCCATCTCTGTTTGACCCCATCTCTGTTCACCGGGCGTATGGTGACCCGTCTTCATTGACCCGTCTCTGTTGACCCCATCCCGGTTGAACCGGGCGTCTGGTGACCCGTGTCTGTTAATCCCGTCTCTGTTGAACCGGGCGTATGGTGACCCGTCTCTGTTGACCCCATCTCTGTTGAACCGGGCGTATGGCGACCCCGTGTCTGTTAATCCCGTCTCTGTTGAACCGGGCGTATGGTGACCCGTCTCTGTGACCCCAATCTCTGTTGAACCGGGCGTATGGTGACCCATCTCCGTCGACCCGTCTGTGTTGATGCCATCTTTGGTGACCCGATGACCCCTGTTGACCCGTCTCTGGTGATCCCATCTCTGTTGACCCGGGCGTCCGGTGATCCGTCTGTTTTGATGCCGTCTCTGGTGACCCGGTGACCCCTATTGATCCGTCTCTGGTGACCCCATCGCTGTTGACCCGGGCGTTCGGTGATCCGTCTCTGTTGATCCCGTCTTTGGTGACCCGGTGACCCGACCCTGCCCTCTCTCCGCACAGCGGCGGGCCGAGGGCCGAGCCCTGCTAGAGTCGGCCCGCGACGCCTACAAGGACTACGGACTTCGAGTCGCGGCTGGGCGTGCGCATCCAGTCGGCGCTGAAGCGGCTGGAGAAGGTCACCAGGGAGGAGAGGGCCAAGTGAGCTCACATCGGCCGGCCCGGTGCGCGGCGCCGCAGTCGCCAGCGCTTCAGGATCGGCGTGAGGGCCACCAGAAGGCGGTGCCGACTGCTGCGAGGCCCCGTGCCGAAACTACACGTAGGTCCCATCGTTGGAGGTTGCTCCTCAGGTGTGGGACAGCGGTGGGTGGTGAGAGGACGGCGGAGCACCGGGATACAAGACGGAGCCCGGATAACACCCTGCAGTGAGGCCTGGGGTCAGACCGGGCTGAGGGGTCGCGCGTCAGGTGTGCTGCGGTGCCGGCCGTGGCGCGGCAGGTGCCGGCCGTGGCGCGGTAGGTGCCGGCCGTGGCGCAGTAGGTGCCGGCCGTGGCGCGGCAGGTGCCGGCCATGGCGCGGTAGGTGCCGGCCGTGGGGCGGTAGGCGCTAGCCGTGGCGCAGTAGGTGCTGGTTATGGCGCGGTAGGTGCCGGTTGTGGCGCGGTAGGGGCAGGCCGTCGCGCGGTAGGTGCCGGCCGTGGCGCAGTAGGTGTCGGCCGTCGCGCGGTAGCCGCTGGCCGTGGCGCAGTAGGTGCCGGTTGTGGACCTCAGGCAGTGATAAGGGCCGCCGCGCAGTATCTCATCCTTGTTATCCGGCAATCGGCTGGCGTACCTAGAGTAGCTGAGGGAAACTGACTGATGTTGTTAGGCATATAGCGGACGCTGTTAGAGAAAGCAAAGTCGTTGAGTCATTGAAGATCATTTAGACATGTAACACTTTCTCGGCCGCAGCTGGAAATATCCTTGCCTCACGGCACACGTATAGTATTTTTTCCCCAGGGCCGTATACGGACGTGCGTGGTCGATCCCCGACAACAAGCGCGTGGGTTCTGGCGCCCCACCGCCAGCCAGGGCGCCAGCCGTCCTCTGCTGTCCGGAGCCGGCCGCGGGGAGGCTTGTCTACACGTTAGCGCAGCAGCTACTCCGGCCGCTGGCACCCTGCGCGGCGCCGCGGGGCTTTGGCAGCCTTGGGCGGGCGAAGGAGGTTGTAGATGCTTTGTTGGTCGAGTGAGGTTAGTTTTTGGGGATTCCCAAGTAAAGTTGTGTGTTTCGCCGAGCCAGGCAAACAACACTATAACTACCACTGGCCTGTGCTGTGTTGTGGAGGGTGAGTGATAGGTAGGGTTTTCTCGGGTCGCGTCCCATCGGCGTTTGACGGTTGTGCAGGGTGGCACGTGGGCTCGGTCCCAGGTGAGTAACGGTATTACTTCGGGTTTGTCGTGGTGCCTTTGTATTTCTAGTCAATGTCTCCATCATTTGGGGGTGATATCTTTTAACTACGGAGCTGATGAGTCACCGGACATCAGTTTACCTCTGTTGTCCAGGCTGACTGTCGTCTGGCGTTCCAGTGACGGTCGATATCGGACGATTTTGGGTATCAGCTGTTGTGCATAGTCTCGCCTCGGTCTTCGGCGTCGTCTACCAGGACATATGGCGTGTGCCGTAGTTTGTTTCGTCGCCGGGTGGCTTGTGGTTTCAGGGAGCACGTGTTGTTTTCACTCCTGCGTTTTTTTCTTGTGTCGATGGAGGGGCGCTGCGGCTATGTTTTAAAGTCATGATCGCATCTCCTCGTACAAGCTCAGTGACAAGGAGCGCATACAAATGCATGTTGTCTCCGTATTTGGGATTTCCACAACTTGCATCTCAAGAAAAGAAAACGCGTATATCTTGGTACGGTATGCCGCCCGGGAATCACGCGACACCGCGTCATATATGTACAGCGTGCCTAGACTAGCCCCCGCTGAAGGTACCTTGCTGTGTGTGTGCGCTTTAGCTTGGCGGTAGCCGAGGTGCGCCGAATGGTTAACTTGCGCGCAGGAGACCCGTAGGAAGTCTGCGGCAGTCAGCAGCAGTGTGTGATGTCAGCTAGAGCTGGAACGGATCTGCAATACTTTTGATATTGTTTTGCCTACACCAGCGCGCTTTTCGCTGTGTGCGGGGGTAACAAACAGCAGGTCGACGCCTTAGATGTGAAGCTCAGTGCCGACCAGTTTTGTGTTGTTCCGTGATTCTGGACCACGGTTGGTCAATGGTCCTCTTCTTGACCGATCGCGCCAGGTTCTGTGCTGCTGGGTTTCCTTCGTTCAATAGCTTGGCTATCAGTAGATACCCCTCGCTGTCATTGATTGAATGGCACATGCTAGCGCTGTTTGTCTTCTTCCCCGTTTGGTTCCGTCTGATTTAAAATCCGTCGCGTTGAGAGCTGACGGCGTCCAAAGCTCGCCGAGCTCTCCGGCGGCGCTGGTCTGGCTGCTCTGCGTGGCCCTGACCGCTCGTCATATCTAGCACCTGGCGTCGGTGGGCGTAGTGTAGCGTTGCCCAGCCGCACGGAAGGAGTCGTCGCGACCGATGTCACGTGACCGGTCTGATGCTGGGGCTCGAGGGGCGCCTCAGTTGTCCTGTTGCGGCAGACGACATTCAATAACTCCAGCTGTGAGGCGGTGGCGGTGGTCGTAGCTGTGACCTTTGATCGTTACGGTACTGTAGGCTTGTCTGCGATGCAATAAAAGTACTCTGAGGTCTCGTGCTGTTTGTGACCAAAACCACTCCGCCATCCGAGGTAGTTTGCTGAGGACATGTGCATTTAGTTGATGCTGCCGTCCGAACTAAGCTCTGAAAGGTGTGCGACGGAGAACGTACCGCGTAGCGGGTAAGAGTGAGCCCTCTTGGTTATACGCACGGAAGCTCCCGTGTGTAGTTTTTATGGGGATAGTCATCTGCCTGAGCTGAACTATGACCGCAGGTGGTTTGAACCTATAGTCAATTCGGCGGCAACTCCACGGCAGCAGCGTCGTGTGTAAATGGACATTTTTTTCAGATATTTTTGTTTTGAATCTTAGCATTTTTGAGACCCGCGGCGCGCCCTTTGATCCTCTGGTCCCGCTTCTTTTGACATGCGCTCGGGTGGGGGTCAACTTGACCCCCCCCTCGAAGGTTTTTTCCAGAATGGGTTTCCGAACTGCGCGGCACAGCCCCAATTTTGCATAGCTGTAGATAATTGAATGGCGGTTTGTTTAGTATCAAATTTGTGGATGTACCTTGTAAGGTCGCAGACATATGGGGGGTCAAAGTCAGGCCATGATTTCAGCGGAAGCTAATTTCCAGGGAATCGTTCAATCTGATGCAACAACGTAGTGTTTGGACAAAGGCATACGTCTCTGAAGTGCTCTCTTAGGCAACACATGTTAAATGGGGGAATTACGTTGACCTAAGGTCAGGTATGAGTGGCAGACCAAGGTCAAAACCGACCTGTTTTATTCCTCAGGCTTGCTGTAAGGGATAGTTTTCGGTGCTCATTTCGAATTTATTGATAGCAGGAACCGCATTGTACATATTCTATACACTTCTTAGAGGCCAGAATAGGTTAGTGACCGAAAATGACGTAGGCCGACATTTCGTTTTTGGAGACATACTGCCTAGCGTAATCATTGTCGTTTATTCAAATGCAAGACTGGGAACAGTCTTTTGTGATTTTGGTCACCATGACCTTCAAAAGGTCAAACAAGGTCGGTGACCTTAAATGAGCGTGTGACTTTTAGCTTAAAAACAGTTATCTAGGTTCTGGGGACACTTTGGAGACCAACCTGGAACTTGACCTTGTTTAACCTTATTTGACCCGAAGGTCATGACCTAGTTACCTTACACTTGACCTAAGTGGGTTCACGTACAGTTCAACATACCCTGTAACTTTGGTGTTCATCGTTTCACAGCCTGCCTTATTCAGCCTCGTGCCTGCCGTACCTTCAGGGGCGTCGCCATCAGGACTGGCGACACCGTGGGGACATGGGGTTACGCGCCTCTCACAAGTTTCGGAACGTAAAGGATTGTAGTCTGCAAGCTCGAACAACCTGTAATTGCCAGACACATGTATGCACGTCGTGTTGCGCCGTTCTGAAGCACACAATTTCACGTAGGGCGCGTAAGGAGTTTTTCATGCTTATTACAGCCAGTGGGTTGAAACAAACCAGTTTTCTTTACAAAAAGCGACGGTTTTCTTCTATACTTCCTGCATTACTGAAGCGAAAATTAAAATACATTGGGTCGATGAGCAGCGGAACGAATGAGAATTTGTCAGCAACGAGCTGCATGAGCAACAGGGGTGAAGTTTCGCGAAACGATGCGGGCTTAACCACGAAAAAAGTTATGCAACTGACCCGTAATATTTGCCAACAGAGTTTCTCTCCTCATTTGGCTCATCTTTCTATGAAAGCTGGGGGATGGAGACGAAGTCGGAACTGAAGCCCCTCCAACTGAATAGATAATTGCAACCTGTTGACGTATTAAATAGGGAAAGTGAATTCAGTGCGAGTAAATAGTTAAATGAAGCAACTGATTGGGCCGATTATTTATTGTGTGGAAACATCACATCGACTTCTGAAAACCCATTTTCAAAACTGGGTGCCTCAATCTGGTCAACGTGCCGAATAGTAGCACGTTGACAAATGAAAATGGGACATGGAAAATGCACCAGGGACTAAGTGGCAGTCCGCTCCGACAAATCCACAGCTGATCCCCTTTCTCGGCTTGACCCATTTTGAAATCAGTGCACAGTGTATTTCCCCCATGCGAACTGCAAATTACACCACGGACTTGACGTTGCCCGGTTTCTAATGAGCGCCCGTCGCCCGTGAAGATAAAAGGGCGTTACGTCTCTCATGCACTCCCGGCAGAGCCGTATATTAACTCCCCCTGGTGCCGGGACCAAGTGGCGTTTATAACGGGAGCGCGTGCCTTCTGTCGCCTCACCTAAATTCTGCGAACCAATGCACCTCCCCAAACACGCCAGAATATTGCGGACGGCGCCAGTTGTATGGGCCGCAGCCGGGAGCATGTACTGCGGCACAGGGTTTAAACCGACCAGATATTTAGCATTGATTAGACGTGTTCCCCAAACGGTATTTGAATGATGAAGGAGCCATCAGTGCAGATAAGGAAAGGTAGTTTGCGATTTTCTTTGTGAGACTCACGCAGATCTATTTGTCGCTTTCCTCAGGAAGGTGCAGCATGTGCAAGATATGCCCACAATAGAAACACTCGGCAGTCACGCACGTATTAGTGAAGAAATTGCTGCCACAGCTGGTCACCGTATGCTAAAAACAAAGATTTTAGCGGCAAGAAATGATCAAAAATCCGACGCCCAAAAAATCCATCAGGTGCCTTTTGTCAGGTGAAAATGCAGGTTTCTTACTTTAATGCTAGGCTTAGGACCATTTGCCTTTGTTGGAAGAAGCTTGCAAAAAGATCGTTTACGACCCTCCATCGTTAAGTAATTAAAACTTACACTCATATCCGCGGAATTTGGACTGTTACGCCACTGTTGGAAATAAAATTCCCTTTGGGAAGGGGGCGAACGATGAAGTTATGTCGACAGTGATGTAAACTTAGCACAGAGAACAGCTGACTACGAGACTGCCGGCTCGAGTGGTGAAGTCCTACTGTTCTGTAGTGCTGCTCGGCATCAAAAGTGACTACTCAGGCGGCCGCGAGAACAGCTAAATGTAATTAACGACCTTGCAGCGTACAATAGGTCATTGCATCGTTGATCGTATGCGACAAACAATGCATAAAATGTGGGAACATCGAATCAGGGTGCGCATCGTACAAACATCTCTTGTGGTTTCTTCTGAAAGTTGTAACAAGGCTCTGGGGCTGATATCAATGCATAGACAATGTTGTATATTCAGGCTAATTGATACTGCCCTCATGAATGAGCGACGTTGTAGACATTTCACCAGCTAAATAGTTTGTGTCAATTCAGGGACCTTTTTGCTACCTTGAGTTTGAAAGCGGGGCACACATCCTCGTTCCTTGTTTGAAGACTTAACAACATGATTGTAGGCGACAGCTCACCTGTGGGTGAGAAGCTGCGAATCGCTTTGTGAGGTCCATTGAGCTCCCCCAAAAAGACGTGAAGCTCGACTCCCCGACTGAGCTTATACCACCCGACACTCCACAGGTCCTGATCACCTGAATGGGACCGTGACCAACGACACCCACTCAAAAGGAACGGCCACGCCCCAACAAACCGGGGAACTGCGAGCCCCGTCAAACTGAGGCCTGGCTGCAGGATGATAGCTCTGTGGTGCTGTATACGAAGACTCTGCTTGAGACAGGTAAATCCAGACCACGCATTATTATAATTGCTAGACCAGACGTACACATGCCAGTTCTTAGCCCTGCCCGAACGGCTGTCCTCGTTCCATGAGCACCATCTTCAGGGCCACGTGTCGTACCGCTCCTGCGTGCCTCCGCTCTGCAAGAGGAGCCTGCTCCCTTGCGATGCCTTGACACCCTTCCAGCGCCTCCAGACGGCCTCCCGCGCCAGCGCCAGCGCTACCACCACGAAGAACGAGATGGGCACGCCGATGACTAGGTCGAACGCGAACAGGGCGGCGGCCGTCGGCTGCTGGTGCCAGTCGAGCACCGGGTAGAAGGCTGTGTGGCCGTGCCTCGGTGGTGCCCCCCAGCGTCGTGTACACAGCCGTGAAGCAGAGGTAGAGCGCCGCCACCGGCCGCCGGCTGCAGCACGTGTAGCGGACGCCGTGGCACCCTGCGGGATTACCGCATAGTCAGCAGGGGGGGAGGGGGGACAGGTCGGCGGTACAGCGAGACACCGCGGCACCCCGTGGGTGGTACTGGATAGTCAGCAGAAGGGGGGGGGGGGCAGGTCGGCGGTACAGGGGGACGCCGCGGCACCCTGCGGTGGATACCGGATAGTCAGGTGGGGGGGGGGGGGGAGGGGAGGGGGGAGGGCAGGTCGGCGGTTGCTGGAGACCGCCACGGCACCCTGCGGGAGTACCGAATGTTCAGCCGAGGGGGTGGGGTGAGGACGGCGGTACAGAGGGACGGCGGGGTGCCCTGCAGTTGCACGTGATGGTCAGCGGAGGAGTTACAATGACGGTACAGAGGGACACCGCAGCGGCCTGCCGGGTTAGCGGATAGTCAGCAGGGAGAGGGATGGGACGGCAGTACAAAGGGACACCGCGGCATCCTGCGGGGTTAGCGGACAGTCAGCAGGGAGAGGGATGGGACGGTAGTACAGGGGGACACCGCGGCATCTTGCGGGGTTAGCGGACAGTCAGCAGGGGAGAGGGAGGGACGGCAGTGCAGGGGAACACCGCGGCGGCCAGCCGGGTTAGCGGATAGTCAGCAGGGGAGAGGGGAGGGACGGCAGTACAGGTGGACACCGTGGCACTCTGCGGTCGACGGAGGCTCGGCAGAGGAAGCGGGTACGGAGCGGCAGGGAAAGTGAGTGCGGAGTGGCACAGGGAGCGGGCATGTACACCAGACGACTTATTCATCAGCTGGTCAAGAGGTATATGACCAAACCTAACCTCAGCAGAACTCAGGCCTGACTCTGAAGGTGTGAGGCCTAAATGTGTGGAGGGCCTGTAGCGCATCCCCTCCCCGGTTAAAGGTAGGAGAGAACGCGTCCCCAGCGCCCACGCGCGGGCGCTGTGTTCAGGGACGCACCGGTGGATGAAGAGGAGCAGGAGGACGTAGACGCTGTTGCCGCCGTGGGACGAGACGGTGAAGTAGCTGGGCGGCTGCTCCGAGTCCGGCTGGAACACGCTCGGCCAGAAGGCGATGGTGACGGTGAACACGAGCGCCGCGCTGATGTTGTGCATTAGCCAGCTCCAGCGGTAGCGGAACGGAAGGCGGCCAGCCTCTATCAGCAGGCCTTGAGAAGCAGACGATGTTATCATGCCTTAATGAGAAGGCCAGGTGATTAAGTTTGAGATTCTGTCTCATTGACAGATGTGCATGGAGCAGGCTGCTATCACTTGAACCATGGTTGGCTGTCGATTTGCGGGCTTCTTTGAAATGGAGTCAATATCTTATGAAGCGCGTGATGTATTCCATATGGCCAATATCGCCGAAAACATGGTCTGTTTAATAAGACGTCGACACTACTTCCTTGATGTCTGTAAAATCGAAAATCCAACAGATCAGCCCAAATATAAGTAAGGCGTCACGGCATGGCGTCGACATGCCTTTGCCGTATTTCCTATCACGCTATAAAAGGCTTCCATGTGTAATGTTACTAAAGGTCAAAACGTTCGACGAGAATGCAATGGACGTCGAGCGACGTACAGATGTATGCTCTGCACTGTTGACAGCCCACACGAACAGACCACTGTTGACCGGATGCATTGACTGTTGTGTATATCAACTTTGTGGATCTATGTGCAGCTGTGTTTGGTATAAATTTGGCGCCTTTTGTGTCTCACTATCAAACAGAGTGGAAGGTCGCGTCGGAGCCACGTCTATTGACCTGACCTGACCCACTGACCTTTCCTGACCCGGTACACGTGCTCGAGTGCCAGGCCGGCCGACACCATCGCGCTGTGGGCCAGCAGACACTGGGTCCAGTTGGTCAGGTAGATGATGAAGTGGGAGGCGAAGTGAGCGCCGTCCCACCAGCCACCGTGCTCTGCCGGCATCAACACCTGCGCCAGCCGTGGCCGGTCAGGGCGCGTTCAGCAGCTGCACCAGACGTCGGGTCCTTCCCAGGGACTGCAAGACCGCGACAAGCTTCCCAACGGATGGGACCATTGCCGGGATTGTCGTCCTCGTCTGGTGTGTTAGTTTACGCGTAACGTTTCGGCCACTTGTCACTCCAGCAGTTATCATGATGCCATGGATAACTGATTGATTTGCTTTATTACAAACGATTAGGGTTTATCAATGCCTTGCAATATCCCCTTTCGTCATGACATGAGGCAGATGCACGCGGATTTTTCGCGTTCACACAATATTTACAGATGCCAGTGATTATGCTGGAATATTGGCTGACATCGAGCCCGGCGCTAGTCCTGACAATTTCAGTGGACGAGAGCTATGCTTTTACGGACGCGTCTGTGGGTCGACCAGTGATGCCATCG
>NW_023597055.1:24125554-24158260 GCF_011947565.3 Pollicipes pollicipes
CGTGTGTTAACCACGCGCTCGGTGCGTCAATTTTACACCCCTCCAATGGTTTCCGAATTGTCTCCAAACGGTGCGGCGCAGCTGCGCCAAGTTTTGCGTGGCTGTGGACAATTGAAAGGCGGATCGTTGGTAGCAAAAAGTTTAGATGTAACTTGTAAGGTCGCTGACCCACAGTAGGACAGTCAGGTGCTAGGAAATCGTTCCATCTCATGCCACAACGGGTGTCAACGAAACCACACATTCCGAGTTTCTTATGGATCACAACAATTTAATGGACAAATTTCATTACCTATGGTCCGGCATTAAGTCAGACCAAGTCAAAACCAGCCCTGTTTTATTACACTATAACTTGCTGAGTGGGTTAGTTTCTGGTGCTCATTTCGAATTTTACTGATAACAGAAGCCGCATTCTACATCTCCATGGTCTTCTGAAGTTAGGTCACTGACCTAAAATGACCCAGCGCAACATATCGCTTTAGGAGCATGCTACTTAGCGTAATCAGATGCATGGGAGGAGCACGATTGTTTTGTATAGGGCTGGTTCGAATCTCAGCAATGCCAAGGATAACATTTGATTGTGATGCGTTACATGCCTATTGATGCCTGTGACGACGGGACATTAACTGTGTGCGCGAACAGAACCCAAGTAGCCGAAGCACTCTGTATAATGTACATCGAAGACGGGACATCAACCGACAAGAGCACAGACTACAGCCAAAACTCTCCAATTTCGTGAAGATACGGTATATTCCGTAATTATACAATCAGCGCATTGCGAATTAAAAGAAATGTCAAGCACAAAACAGATGAATTCCAACAAAATGAACTGGCGTGAGATTATCGGAACAGGATGACGGCGGGCCTCGGGGTCACCATCGGACGACCAAGCTTGAAGACGACCACAGAAAAATCCCAGCGGATTCGCGAAATGAAGATTGCTCTACGGATTTTGAGCACACAGATGTGACTCGCGGCCATTTAGATATGGATGGACCAGTAAAACATGTTGAACAATTCCCTCACACCGCCAACACAACAGGTGCCGATTGAATGAAGATGATGAGACAAAATAAATAAGGCGAAGCTCGCAAGCGGGTGTATGTACGTGACCAGCACCGCGAACTCCCCGGCAAACCGCCACCAGTTAAACTGCACAAGTAATAAATCTCTATACAACATCTCGTTACTTTGAGACGATGTCGGTGTCATCAGTAAATTATGCATGGAACCAAATTTTTGAAACTCCACCCGTTTGCGCATGTTCACTCATAATGTTCGTCTCATTCACAAGCTGCTACCCACACTAGCTGCCTGGGCTCCGATTATTCACAGCTGGCGCCCAGTTTGCGCAGTGCGGCGGGTTCGGCAAGGTAAGCCTCAAATTTGCCACTATTGCATCACCAAATCCCCAGCGCCCCACCTGAGCATTACACCCTAGCGATGGGCGACACCTGAGGCTGATTCGCAGACGACAATTTCCCCTTCACGAACCAAAGCCATTTCAGCCTTTCCCGCGTTCTGGGAGCCTACAGTTGGCCAGCATCAAACACCTGCGGCGCTGTGGAGGCTACATTGCCCAGGTGTCGTCGCTGTGCATCTTCAGAAAGTGCAGAGTCAGTGAGTCCGGCTCCGACCCGGCCCTGGCCACGTGCACCTACCGACACGCCCGTGTTGGGCGCAATCCGGTTGGCGTCCGCCTTCTTCAGGTTGCCGTGGTACGTCTCGAACAGGTGGCCGATCAGTTCGCGGATCAGGCAGCCGTGGCTGGTAACCAGCCACGCGCGTGCACTGATCGGACAGGTGGTGCTGGCACACGTCGCGGAAGAAGGCGCCGGCGCGCGCGCGCACCTGCTGCTGCGACTCGCCGCCCGCCGGCACGAACTGCGCCACCGGCAGGCCGGCGGCCGACGCGGCGCGCGCCAGCTCGCTCACCCGGCTGGTTCTCACAGACGGCCGTAGTTCTTCTCGCGCAAGCCCGCTGGTCTTCCGTGACGGGCAGCCCGCCGGCGACGACGTCGCACGTTTGGCGCGCGCGCTGCAGGTCGCTGGAGTAGACGGCGTCGAACGTGACGCCGCGCTCGACCAGGTGGTGACGCAGCGCCTCCGCCTGCCGCACGCCCAGCTCCGACAGCGGGTAGTCGGACTGGCCCTGGATCAGCTGCTGCCGGTTTGCCCTCTGACTGGCCGTGCCGCACGAGCGTCAGCAGCAGCGAAGGTCGCAGTTTCAGCAGCTTGCGGGCGCCGCCGGGAGCGTCGGCCAGGTTCATGGCGCGGCGCGGCTCAGCCGGACAGGAGGCGTAGGCGGCTTCGACCAGCCTGAGGACGTGCGCCAGGTGACGCGTTAGTGCGATGGCGTGCGATGTTTCGTTCTGAACATTGAAAAAGCGTGACATGCGTGTTATCGCAGCCGCGCCACATCTGCACATACCCGCACTTGACAAACTTGGTTTACCGGCATGTACGAAAAAACACTGCGCATCTCGATGGTACGGACGAATATTGCAATACGCTAAATAACGATAAGCAATTAGATGCCCAGTTAACGGGAAAAGTATTATGTAACAACAGTATAAGTAACAACAGGGTGTAAGTAACACAGTAAAAGTATATAAGTGTATAAGTAACCACAGTATGTTTGTGAAGCGGTAATAACATCTTTTAGAGGCAGCCAAGTGCAATGAAAATGTTTTCAAGATGTGAGCATCACAATTTTGTACCTTCCCAAGCACCACTATACCTCTCACTTAAGGAGACACGGTGGCACCTCATTCAGTTCAACCGAAGTACATTCCACCAAATACTAGTCATAGTAAGCCTTGTCATCTAAGGTCAGTTCGTAACATGTACAGCTGCTTTGGGATGAATCATGGGTGTGGTCAGTGTTGTTTCCTAATTGTCATGTATTTCCCCCAAAAGTATATCGATACCAGCCCCAGTTCAGGCTAGCTGTATCAGGTGAGATGGTGCCATTTTTTGCTTGGATTTCTGAGTGAAGGTGCTTTAATCAATTGCCGTGTTTCCAGACGTAGCCATGTGGAGAGCAAAGGGGTTATACCCCTGAGTCAACAAGGCTACACCAGACCCCGACAATGTCGCACAGTTTCGGCCAAATTCGCTGCATTTCTGAGAAAATTTGGCTTTCCATAAACGACAAATTTTGGCTAAGCGCATGGTGTCCTTTCATATGGATTAAAGAATAGTGGGCCATTTCAGCACAAAACGCGCTCCAAAACGTAAAAATATTGTCACCAAACATGAAGTCGGGTGAACAGCTCTCCCACAAAGCTATATGATAATCTGAAGTCATCTGATATTTGAGCTCGATCTGAACGACGATTCTGAGATAAGGTCACTATAATGTTTTACACCAGCAATCCGAGGGTTTTTTATGGTGAGCGGTTTGTTTCATGAAAACGGCAAAATGCACATACTTTATAGGTATGCAGCATGTAAAAATGATGTTTATCTATATACCATTGGAACATTCGTGAATTGGACATCGTAATGCCTATCTCAGTTTTAAATTTCAAACAAAAACCGAGCCGTGATCTCATAATCTGAAATTATTAAGCTGCCTGACCTGGTTACCCGCAAAATAATTTTTTTTAGGCCGTCGAAATAAAACTCATTTGTTGTGAGTAAGTCGTAAATGCTTACCATTTTGAGCCCCTCTCTATTTTATTTAAACGTCATGTCCGGTGCACACATCTTGTTTTATCGATGGATGCTCAGTGTTGCTGCAGGAAGCATGCACCAAAGCTGGCTTGTTTTCATGGAAATTTATAATACTGGTGTTTTAAACTTTCTTTGAAAAGTATAGAGGCCAAACATACTTATATGTAAGATGTTTTACAACTGCACACATGCATTCACTTCACTGTTGACATTTCTCCCTGTGAATGTTCCACAGTCAAAGATATCAAAGCATCAGATATAATGAAATAAGCCCACCTCTAGCTATTGGTATGCAAGTAAAAAGACTGCTCTAGACAACACAATTTCTCTGTTAAGTAAATCTGCTTCTAAATACATTCAATGTTTGATTGTCGCGACCTCTCGCAAGACACTGATTGAGAGCCAGATGACAGCTGTTAAATCTGGAAATCATGCTCACAAACACCAGACATGAATAACTCAACACTTTTTTACTGACCTTGATGGCTGCATTGCTTATAATGTGACACAACATGAATTATCTTATTATGGCAGAGATAAGCAGGTCTTATGATAAGAGATAACTCAGTAAACACCAGTCAGGTGACATCAGATCACCAGTTGCTCAAAACTGAAGGCACAACATGCATCATAATCTCCAAATTAAGAACTTCTCAGTGGGTTAAACCATCTGTGCTATCCTGAATTGTATAGCCCTCAAAAGGCAAGTTGTTAAAGCATTCATGAGGAACATTATTCACACAGATGAGACATTACTTATAGCCTTATTCCTGGGAGAAAAACCAGGAGAATGGAGATATAGATAACATAAGTATTTTGCAGCATGCCTTTATCAAAACAAATAGCAAAAAAAGAAAAAGAAAAATGACTAGCATCATTTCACACCATTAGCACCATTTTCCTGGCTTTTTGCTGAGAGATAGGGTTATCACTACTGCCTTAGCCCTCACAGGTCATTAAAACTGTGTGCATCGCTGACTTGTATCCAAGGTCTAAAACAGCTTGATGTCTGTTGGTGTCTGCTTTACAACAATACATTTCGCTCATACTTATCACCAAGCCAAATGCACAGTATTGTGCTTCAGCACAAACCTAGTTCATAGTTGTTACAGCTGTTATGGAATGTAGAACAATGCTGTTGAACTAATATGGTAGGTAGTAAAAATGGCCTTGCTATAATTAAGACAGGCACTAACCAAATGAGCCATCAATATAAATAATGACAAACAACAACAAGTATTAGCTTATCAGCCAGTAAAAGACTACCACAGCATCCATGTCACCTGTTTTTTATGCGCTGCAGATGTCATTCTTTTAATATCTATAGGACATTCTGACAAAATATAGTGCAAGCAAGGCAGCCAAAGGATCTTTTAATGCTCCAGATGCCAAATTCATTAATGATCAACAATTGTGCAGTAAGTGAGTGTACAGTCATAATTCCATCACACAATGGGTCCTAATGTGCATTAGGGAGGGAAGAGACACATTGATGTCCCTCAAAGACCCTGCAAACCTAGGCCAAATTTTTGCAATATCAGCTTGTGTATGGTACAAAATTTTACCTGATCTCCTCAACCATTACATGTTATGGACAGTGACAAAGATTTTCACATAGTAGCGGGTACATACCAACGAAAAACATCTTACAGCCACCAAAACAAGTCGTAATTACAATTTTCATTCAATCCGTGTAACTTCACACAACAAACAACGCACTCAAGAGGCCCAAAAGTAAAATGCATTGCTCTTATCGAGAAGTCACAGAGAAACTCGTACCACACAGTAACATGAACCGGTTGTTATAGGGCCCTTCACAAATCACACAACCTCACCGCCGTGAATCGCGATGAAACGTGACAGCCGGCTGTAAATGGCCTTGAGCACAACCGCACGCAACTCCTTGCATAAACACGTAACGACTGCGCCGGTTTCCGCCGTAGTGCGGACAGGGTCTAAAAAAACTGACATATAAAGCAGACACGCGCGATCTCTATAGACCCCTATCTGATCGCCTTAAAACCTTCACCAATCGATTTCGCGTAATAAGAATAGTTTTAAATAGGCAACTTTGAGACTTGAGCTGACGTCAAACACATTCTAAAAAGCGGAGGGAAGATTTGACATACAAATGCAGTCAACTCGATCCAAGAGCCAACGGGGAGCCATCATAAAGTTCAGGATCGCAGCGTCCAGTGTTCATATCGTCCAGGATCGGCGGCGTCTAGTGTTCATAAAGTCCAGAAAGCGTTCAATTCCGTGCCCATGGGGGACGTTTATAAGGTCCAGGGACGCAAAGTCCTGAGTCGCGAAGTCCAGTGTTCATACAGTCCAGTGTTCAAAACGTCCAGTATCCATGGCAACCGGGCTAGTTTGGACTCCTGCCGCTATATAACACTACAGAAGCATCTTTGAGTCCTGCCGCTATTCCCTTCTGTTGTCAACAGATGGCACAGTCAACCTGGCATTCCACTGATAATCACGTGATGCGTAGGGATGGGGATGGGATGCGTGATGCGTGATGATCAAGCATGGTTACTATAGACACCTGTCGGCCGTGTCCGGCCTGGGCGTGGCCGCGGGCTCACCGGCGTGGCCGGTCCCTGGGCTCACCGGCGGACTGGGCGCAGACGCGCCGGGCGGCGGCGCGGCCGGAGACATGGCGGCGGCGCGGGCTCGTCGGGGGCCGCTGCGCCTGCGGGATAAGCGGGCTCTCCCGCCGCGCCGCTGCTACCGGGACCCCAAATGCCGGGGTACACTCGGTTTCTCAGGAGTCCTTGATATTGGTATCGAGTTTTTGCATATTGGGTTCTTTCCACTTGCTTGGAGTACCCCGTGCTGTTGCTGGGGGCTCATATAAGGCGACGCTCCGAGGCACTCGATGCTCAGGGGCCCTCTTCATTGACCTATGGCTCTTTCCTCTTTTAAGCTTATTTGCTGAGGACCCTTCACTTGTCAGAGCACTCTCTGTTAACCTGCCCGGACACTCTTGATTACACAGGCGTGTTAATTCATGTACACTGATCTTCGGTTATTGCCCTTTGTTGAGGGGATTCTGTATTCCGACCGGGTCCTATATGTTGGCCTGCCGGAGTGCTCCCGATCGTTCAGGGGTCTCACCATATTGGTGCAAGGTTCTTCTCGGTCGTTATGAAGACCTTCACTGTTCACAGGAGCCTCTTTATTGGTCTGCCACGGCAGTTTCGATTGCTCAGGTGCCGTCCTTATTAATCTCTGGCTTTCCATATCATAAGAAGGCCTACGCCGTTGACGGGGACCTAAATCTTAATAATTTTTATTGAGGCTTTTCTTCCTACCGGCCGATGACTGAATTTGCGGCTGTGCTGATAACGCCGATGAACTCGTTCTTGTCATTGTTGATCAAAATAACTAACTAGGGAGCTCACAAAGTAAGAGGCCCTATTGAGTTTTCTAGCATTTTCGCAGTGTGCATGTGTGGAGATTTAGTTACCGTGAAGTTTACTGCTTCTGATCACTCCAATATGGTGTCGTGTTTGTTCTGGCCGGTGTTTTTGCCCGAATCGCAAAAGGCATTTAATAATGATGTATACATGCACATATGCATACATACATGCATACAACACACACACACACACACACACACACACACACACACACACACACACACACACACACACACACACACACACACACACACACACACACACACACACACACACACACACACACACACACACACACGCACACGATCATTTGCACCAAACCCTGTGAATAGCACAATCAACACAGTAAATCACAACACTGCATGCCAATCACCCAATACTCGCGCCATTCATCGGTGCCTTGTTCCCTGTCCAAGTGCGTTATTTGTGATGCTGCTCCAGAGAGATAATTCAGCAGTTTGATTCATTTCTTGCTTAGAAGTCGTTTGTGGTCACGAACGAGAAATGCATACAGAATGTTGAGTTTCATGGTTTTGTGTGCAGATTGCAGAACTGCAGTGTTTTGTGTAAGCGCTCGGCGCGCTAGGAGAGCATTGTGGCCGGGCTGTACGTGATTTCTTGGTGCCCCCTCCGTGAGGTGCTATGTGATACGTCGGAGCAAAAATGTTGTAGTTGCACCATTGCAGCATACGGAGCTTTGCAGCAACAGCTGACAGCGGTCAACAGACGGGTAGAAATGACCACGCATTGGAAATCGGTACTTTCCAAACGCTTTATGACGTCAATGGATGTGCGTGTAAAAGGTGTCCCCTTGCCGGATGTTCCATTAGTGCAATTTTTAGATTGGTATTCGGGACGGACCGCGGGAAGGCTCAATGAAGGCTCAATGGGAAGGCACAATGACGTAATCCCTCTTGCTCGTAACGCTGCAACGCTGAACCCGTGCAGAGAATCGACTGGTCAGTCAACGAAATTGCATTGCTAACACGTTCTGGTCAGCAGATGAAGGGCAGTACGTCTCATCTGGGGTTCCCAGTGGCTTTTAGTCCAGTGATACCCCCAGGACCGTGCGAAGACCCTTTAGAAGGATGCGTCACAACCGGTCCCCTCCTCGCTGCGGCTGGCCCTCTAACTGAGACATCCAGCAACGGATCGGCGCAGCGGCCCTCGCTGATGCAAACAGACTCTTTACTGGTACAGGAAGTCCAATCATTGGTATCGAGGCACTAATTCGCCTTATCGGTTCTGGTTGAAATGGCGCGGAGGATCCCTTGCCCGGTTCCGGTGTCCTGGCTGGCGCAGGCCTCTCCACTGTCTCACTGTACACGAGAACCCCCCTTTGTCATTTATCATGAATCCTCTCATTGTTAGAAGGGTCCAGACCAGGCGAGGACGATAGGCCCTTGGACATACAAGGGCCCATCATCATCCCTATTCAGCAAATGTGCTCCTGGCCGACCTGGGGCTTATTGCAGACACATGGTCTCCTGCTAGGAACTGTGGTCACTGACCAGCAATGTGGGTCGTTCATTGTTTCAGGTGTCCCGACCAGTGCAGGGTGCCCTCTAATTGGTATTTAGAGATATTGGCTTTGTCTCTACTCGGGAAATAACACCTAGGCCCCAGAATAGTACGGAACGGACCGTTCGATATGACTGTTCTCAGTCAGTTGCTTCAAATAGAGACACAGTCACACGGGTCTCCGATCAGTGATAGAGCTACTCTTACAATTTAGCGTCCGGCCTTCGGGCTGTGATCCCTCCATATAACCTCTGGCCTGCCCTTCGGACCCTTTCATCAGGCTCTTGATCTTCGGCCCCAAGGGACCAAAGAAGGACCTTCGGAACCCATGGGACCCTCAGGGCCTAAGAGGGAAGTGGAGGAATTCGTGCTTAAATCGGTTCTCCGCGAAAATTAGACTTTAGGGGCAATTTGAAGTGCCTCTGGAATCTTGCATCGCTTTAAAATGAATGTTTGAGCCGATTGTGGTGTTCCAATTTAAAATGGGGGCTCCTAAAAATAAATGTTTTGATGCCCCACAATCAAGGTACTTGCTGCCTTTTCACCGTAGCAGCCAAACCAAGATTTAAAGAATGTAACCCAGGGCAATTGTGCTGCCCCTGTATTTCGGCGTCCCTTGAAAGGGAAGTTTTGGAGCACCTTCAATTGTCCTTTCAATTGCCCACTTGCGTTTAGTGCCTCAATGAAATAAATGCAGTGCTGGTCCGAAAGAAAGGTGTCGCTTGGCACAAAGGACCGATGCAGGATTTCGTTAATGGAGACGCGCGGGCATTTTGATGACTCGTCGTAAAGCCCCAGTGATAACGTAGGCTGTTGTTGCCTGTTTCCCTGAACAGGGTGCTCCTTCCCTGAACGGTCTGATCCAGAATTTTTCCGAAGTGAAAGGCACACCGATTGTTATGCGGGTGGACATTGGTGCCCTTTTAAAATTATTCGCGTTTGGGCTTTATAACTGGCCCGCTTTTGATTTAGTACCCCGTGGCAATCAAGATGATGTCGCCCTGTAGAAACGGTTTCGTACCTCCTTGCCCAAGGGTCCGATCCAACATTTTATCAGGGCGGAAAGCTCAACATAGTTATGACCCTGGCATTAATTGCTCTTTCAGAATAAGGGGTTAGGGCCTTTCCGGTACTCACTGGAATCGGGTGCTTCTTGGAAACAAAGGTTATGTTGCCTCGAAATGAAGGATTTGGTGCTCCCTCACCTCATGGGCCGACGCAGGGTTTCGCCGAGGCCACGGCACGAAAGTCGTGGTGCCCCTGCAGTTCGGTGTCTCATAAAAATATACGTTTTGTGGGTCTGAAATGAAGTTATTGTTGCCCCTTCGCGATGAGATTTGGTGCCTGTTCGGGCACCAAATCTCATCGCGACCAAACTCTCTCTCAAAAAATCTCATCCAAACCTCCTTGAGCCCAAAGGAGAGAGGAATGACCCCATGGATCTTCTCGCTCTGGACCCGCCCCTGCTTTGTGGTTCCTCAAGAAATGTGTGCCTCTGGAAAATAAAAGCTAAGATACCCGGTAATCAAGGTTTTTTGGTGCTCCCTCGTGGAACAGGCAGACCGATAATTTTTCTAGGGTAAAAGGCAAATATATTTTGATGTCCATGGATTTTGAACGCTGTTTAAAACCAAAGCTTTGGGAAATTTGAAGTGCTCACTTATATGGGCTCTTTAAAATGAAGGTTATGGTGCCGCGAAATATAAGTTATGCTGCTCCAAACTGATCATTTTGGTGCTTCCTAGCCCAATGGGCCAATCCAGGATTTCGTCAGGGTAGGAGGCACAACAATGCTGTATCCCTGAAATTTGGTGCCCTTAGAAAATGGCGGGTTTGGCCGGTTATGGCGCATCCGAATTTCAGTGCGTGTCGAAAATAGATATTTGTGGTCATTTGTGGCGTCCGTGCAATTTTGGGGCCTTTTGAAAATAAGTGTTTTGTGGATACGAAATTAAGATTTTGCTACCCCTTCACCATGATATTTTGTTGCCCCCTCATCCCAAGGAGCAGGGGGCATAGCCCATCCAACCCCCACCCCTACCACTCTGGATCCGCCATTGGTCAAGGTCGTTTGGCAATACACATCTCATCGCCTCAAAGCGTGGCCCGTTATTTCTTTCCAGATTTGTCCTTCGGCTCCTCGCGTAAGCCCCATTTATGTAACTTTGGTGCGGATCTGAACATATACCGTGTTGTGTTTATGACTGCAAAACCCAATTCTATGTCCCGGAAAGTGTTGCTTGTACATGCCATGTAGCTGGTGCCTCCTTTGCACGAGATATGTGTATTTGGCCATGCTGCACCTAAACTCTCCCTACGCAGGCTCTAAGCCCATGTTTCCTTCGCGTCAACAGGCACCCACCAGCGGTTCAGGTACGCGCGCGAGCAGGTACGCACGCTGTGTTGCTACATACGGCCCGCTGCTAGACGCCTATTGCGTACTGCATCGCTCATCCCGTTACAAGAGCATTTGCAGTAAGTGCCGTTCAAAGTGCTCTCTGCTATTGCGCCGAGCACATGGTGTTCCTACCTCCATTACCAAGGACGTAGCAAAACAAGGAAACGAACTGTGCATATTGAAAACGATAGTTGGCACAATCCATAATGTATTATATATATATATATATATATATATATATATATATATATATATATATATATATATATATATATATATTATATATATCTCTCTCTCTCTCTCTATTCCTCTCTCTCTCTCTCTCTCTCTTCTCTCTCTCTTATATATATCCTATCTCTGCTCTCTCTCTAGTCTCGCTCCTCTCTCTCTCCCTCTTCCTCTCTCTCTCATCCTATCTCTTCTCTCTTCTCTCTCGCTCTTATCTCTTCTTTCTCTCTCTCTCTCTCTTCTCTCTCTCTCTCTCTCACTCTCCTCTCTCTCTCTCTTCTATCTCCTCTCTCTCTCTCTCTGCTCTCTCTCTCTCTCTCTCTCTCTCTCTCTCTCTTCTCTCTCTCTCTCTACTCTCTCTCTCTCTCTCTCTCTCTCTCTCTCTCTCTCGCTCTCTCTCTCTCCTCTCTCTTTCTCTCTCTCTCTCTCTACTTCTCTTCTCTCTCTTCTCTCTCTCTCTCTCTCTTCTCTCTCTCTTCTCTCTCTCTATCTCTCTCTCTCTCTCTCTCTCTCTCTCTCTCTCTCTCTCCCTCTCTTCTCTCTCTCTCTCTCTCTTCTCTCTCTCTCTCGCTCTCCTTCTCTCTCTCTCTTCTCTCTCTCTCTTCTCTCTCTCTCTATTCTCTTCTATCTCTCTTCTCTCTCTCTCCTTCTCTCTCTCTCTCTCTCTCTCTCTCTCTCTCTCTCTCTCGCCTCTCTCTCTCTTCTCTCTCTCTCTCTCTCTCTCTCTCTCTCTCTCTCTCTTCTCGTATTTCCCTTGGTCTTATGCGAAGTCTGGTTCACTGACTTCTGACTTACACTGTTACGGCCATCGGTTGCCTTGGCCGATCAGCTGACCGTTCGCGCCATTTTCATTCGCTCCAGCCTGCCTGGTGTCAAGCGCCTGAAGTTCGGTGCGCGGATGAAAATGTTCTCATGGCATTCATAATGGGTCGGACAGGGACGTTTTCCGATTTGAGTTTCTCAAGCGCCGTAGTCGTCTAGCACTGGACCCCAGACAGATCGCGATTTGTCGCGTGGGAGCTGGTTTTCGGAGGCAGGCTTAAGGTGAGATGAAACAAGGAGCAAGTAAATATGGAAGTAAGCAAACATTCTTGCCTCACATGGTTGCCATTGTCGACAAAATAAGGATCGTATTTTTACGAAACATCATTGCCGATATCCAATGCGGCAATAAGATAACGTATAAGGCAGCGAGAGTAGGTGCTTACACATGCGTACGACATAACACATGCAGACGGGATATCACCATCAACCACATATTCCAAGCATTACGTGATATGAATTCACACATTCGCACTCTACTTCTGGTGACACATATCTCCCGTAATATTACTCCGTTCACAACTAGGCATGATATGGAGACCAGAAAAAGCATGAGAAGAAACATCAGTGCACGGTATGCTGTATCTTAACCGAGACACGCATCAGAGCATGCCATGCCATGCCAGACACGCATGCCTCCGCCCGAAATGGCGGAAAAATCGAGTTAAATGGCAGAACCTGCCGCCACCCTACTGTCAACAGGCCACGTATCCGCTAAATACCGACAATAACATGATGTTCTGACATTTGTCTCGGTATTCCTGCATGTGATTGGCTGTTTGTCGCCTAACGCCTACACTTTTGCATCTCCCGTTTCAAGAGCATTTGTAGCATGCCCCACACACTGGGCTTGCCGTAAACGGACTGTGTGCTACTACATCCATGATCAAAGACTTAGCGAAACGATGAAATTGAGCTGGACATATTGAAAACTATTACGATCATATTCAAATTGCATGCCCGTATCTTTGTCCTACTTCCTTCGGCCTTGTACTTTCACTTCAATTCGTCTTACGCGATAACAGCGATCGGTTGCCTTGATCGATTATCTTATCGTTCGCGCCATTTTCATTCGCGCCAACCTTCGGTCGCCAAGCGCGTGCGAACAGTCTGGCCCGTCAATGGGATGTTCTCGTTGTTCGGGCCGGAAAGTTTCGCGAGCATCGGAATCTTTCGGCGCCAGCCCATGGATAGAGCACAACTTGTTGCGAGAGACTTGGTCTTTTGGGACGGGCTCAGCGTGAGGTCAAGCTAGTAGCAAGCAATTATGGAAGGAGGGCAAACATTATTTTTTCATGCTCTGCCCGCTATGGCTTCAGTTATCAGCAAAATGAGGAATATCGTTTCACGAAAAAATCGTTGCCGACACCCAACGCAGCAATAACATGACGTTTAACCCTCGCCATGATAGGCGGTGATTATGGCACGTGTTTTGATACCAAAACGTGCTCCTCGACTTTCTGGTTTCGGAGCAGCAGCAGTTTGTGATGAGCACTCCACGGGGATCCATGGCTGGCTCGGGCGGCGGGTGGCAAGAGAATTGCACTACAGAATGTATTCAGAATTAAACAAGACACACCCCAGTTTATGGTTAAGTGCGGTTTTCTGAAACATTCTTCTTTTGACCTGTCAACAGCATAAGAACTAGTGCCGATCGTGAAATCGTGTTCAGAACAACATACTGCTGTTCTCGACAAGCTCTACCTTTATAAGCTTGGAAACGCCGGTTGAGGGTCGCATCAACCCCCTTTCCCCCCATCAGTCCGAATTATGCAAAACGGCGAATCAGGGCGATGGCTAAGACATACAGCGAGCATTGGTACTTAAACATACGTACAACACACATGTAGAAGGGATATTACTATCAGCCACATATTTTCCTGAGCGTAACATTACACGAATCCACACTTTTGCACTCCGATCTGTGGGTGCCCAAAGCTCTCCCGTTACTGGTCACTCTGGTCATAATTCGGCTAGACATGTCCGGAGGCTAGACAATCTTCACAACAAACAGAAAATTGCACGATTTGCTGTCATTTTCACCGAAAGAGTCATCTAAATACTTTGTTCACCGTCAATCACGAAGACATATAAGATGCAGGTGAGCATTTGGCGTGGCAGTGTTTTTGAAATGTAGGTATTTTTGAAGGTGTATTCACATTGCCCTGCCATGAGACTGTCGTTAGTGAACGGGGACACACAATGAAGCTAATTTTCGATGACAAATCCGACCGACTTAAACTACGCTGACACTTTGTCTTGGCCGATTCTGGACCACAACCTGGCGCGAAATCTGATGCATGACTTAACCGCATGTCACGACTGAGCGGCCAGATGGGTTCACGAGTTTACCAGAGAGAGCTTCATGAACTGCTAGACGCTACTACGGTATTATCAGGATTTTTATTTGGCAATATTTTTGCTCTTCTCACCAGTATGGCCTTTTTTGGACTTCACGGCTCCGAAAAGAGCTCCTCCCAAGGGGTTCCTGGACCCCTCGACCTTCTCCCACCGCCTACCCTACCCCCCCCCCCCCCCCACCCTGCCGCCCCCCCCCCCCCGCCTTCAACAGCCAGACCCCAATAGAGTTTCCAGCCAAGGCTTGAGACCCATGCATTTCTCGATTGGGGCTGAAGGACCTTTCCGCCCTCTTTCAAGATGCCCAATGGGTTTACTATTACTACACATTATACTTAGGTCTCTCTCTGACGCCGAAGACCACTCTGATTGGGATGGTTGACCCTGGATCAACACGCGGCCACCCACCGTTTCAAAAAGGTCCCAAGAGTAGCGGGTGAAATAAATAGCACAGGCATCCCAGTTCGACGCCATTTGGGCCCTAGAGAAAAACAGGGCAGAGGGACCCTGTCCGGTGCTGGTTCTTGACTGGCATGGGGCTCTTCCCATTAAGACGTCCGTCAAGAAGGAGGAAGAGGGGGCTCCGGTCAAGCACGAGCGAGATCCCGAGATGTCCGACACTTCCTGATGTCGGTGTCCGCCGGGATGTGTACCGCGGCGAACGAGTGAAACCGAGTCAGGGACCTCGGGCTCTGACACGAAATGGCGGCGTGCCGACTGAGCTGGCAGCGTTTCGACCGCGGACGGGCTGCCCCACGAACAGGCCTCGCGCGCGTTTGGCGGGTTCGGTTCTTGGGCGAGGGACGGCGCGCGCGTGAATGCGTTTTTTTTGGCGACCGGGCTGCCTCGTCCGCCGGCCGACCGCGGGCGTGGCTGCCGGTCGGACCGTCGAGCTGGGCAGCCTGGGCTGGCCTGTGTGTTCGAGCTCCGCGTCCAACCCATTGCACATTATTATTCCCACATATATACACTGATTGAGCGGAAGCGTTGTCTGTAGATTTGGATGGCGGCGGTTTGTTTGTCGGACAGGGTGTAATGACGATTGGGACTTAACCGTTTCACCGGCTGCCAGAGCTATTTCGAGGCGGAACGCTTCTATTACGCATTTATCAGGTACTAGGTACGTGGGATGAGGTAGTGGTGTGGCCAGGACTCCATTCTAGGATAGAAAAGTCCAGAGATGAGCAGCCTAACGACTAAGTACCATGCCACATCGTCCCTTTGCGGCGCAAACTGCACCCGTCTCGATAAACTCCAGACTGGTGTTGCTGGGACCCAAAATTCTATACTTAAGAGGTTCTGGAAGCGTAGAAGGAAGAAAGCGTGTCAAGATGATGAAGTGCATGGCGAATACAAGCTCACGATTCTCCCCAATTCATTCAGCTTATCTATCGCAAACCAGCTCAGTGACATACACTCGGCTCCACCGTTCAGATGGTGAATCAACAGCGCATTGAAGCGCGGGTACGTGCCTAGTGTTTTGTGTGGTGTTTGGCAGGCAGTTTTGAATGCATTCACAGTCGACGTTTGCTTTTTTACTTCCTATTACTTGCCAACCAGGAGTGTGGTTCCCTATTCAGTTTCAGGGTTCACCCCCCCGCCGTAAACTTGGATGCAGCCTGCAGATTTGTGAGGAAGTGAGCCAAATTCTGAAAAAATAAATTCGTTGGTATATTATCACGGTTATCCTTCCTTGCACTTTTATCGCTCAGCCAACCAACTTACTTTGGTAAACCACGCCCGTTTAAAGTGTACTTAATCGAAGAAACGAATAGGCTGAGCCATGAACACGTCTCACCACGGAGTAGTATCCAGATTCAGCTGATAAGGCAGCCCCCACCCTCTCCCTTTGAGGGTAAAGGATGTAGAATTCAGAACAAGTCCCGTTTGCAGGAGCGTGTGAAAGAATTTGCAATTGGAGGAGGCGGGAAATCAGTCAGATAAAATCGCTAACACTATAGGTTTAGGCGGGCCAGGAGCTGGAGATCTATATGCGCGCCTGCTTGGAAGCAGACATTGAATCAGTCCAGTAAATAACGAAACCAAATACCGCGAAGAATCTTATCCGTTAGCGCACAATACCAAATAGCAGGCAACCCGAAAGTACTTTCCACGATTAACGTGCAGCTACTGCCGAATAACCAGCTATTTCCGATGCCACGAGCCAGGGATCAAAGTTTTCAATTCTTTAATGCGCCTGCTGCCAAGGGCGTGCTGACGCGGCAAAGTTTTGTGCGCTCAAACAAACGTTGTCCATATCCATGCGCAGTGGCTAACCGAGCAGTAACTGTACCGCATGGACGTCACTTGTCGGCTGAGACGGGCGAACTCGGCTCCGGTATCCTTCTATCCGGCAATATCCGAACCATTAGTTAAAGGGTTTGCGAGGAAATGGGATAATATCCCTAACCCGTGGATCTCATGCAACCTGGGCTTATGAAAGCTGGACTTTATGAACACTGGACTTTATAAGCACTAGACCTTATGAACACTGGACTTCATGATTCTCCTCTGTTCATGGGTTTTGGACGTTTTCTTCTGGACCTATGACCTGGATGCCGCGATTCTAGACTTCTTGACCACTGGACTTTATGAACTCTGGACGTTTCAATACGCATCCGAGCTTACTGCACTAATCGCCGTGTAACCTTCACCATTGGATGCCCGATGCATAGGCGTAAGAACTTTTCAAAAAGTGGGGTGGGGCTGGCTCATGGCGTACTTCAAGAACTTTTTCTGGAAAACAAGCCCGATGACCGGGAAGGGGGGGGGGGTTAGAGATGGAGGTTATCGCTCTTTAATCAAATGCAAAAGACTGCTGTTCTAGATATTGCATCTAGAGCTGTCTATCATTTCCTTTTGCAGTTGCAAATCTGGTCACCTTAGTTCAGGTCAAAAGGCGTCAAAAGTTCACGAAGTCCAAAATTCTTACTTGCAGACAACTCATAGCTCAGAACCTACCGAACAGATCGCTGCTAGACCTTCACCACCGGATGCCCCATACCTTATTTTCTCTAACAGTGGAAAATTTGGTTGAGTGTGGTTTGTTTGGCGTTAATCGTCGAAATTATGTTTCGCTACTTGACGCAAGGTCGATGTTATCTGGCTTCGGACGTTCTTTTGACGAACGCGGCTCTGGAAGTGAAAAGCTTAATTTGATGCGCGTGACTAATAGAAGCTGTCACGGAAACCTCCGGTTGGTAGCCATAAGGCGAACTGCAAAATGCAACGCAGCACTCGCGTTAGGCATGCTCGACAAGGATAATGCTTGTTTTGGTGGTCACTGTCGGACGGCCCGCCGATATTGGTTTAGTTGGCTGGTGTCGAATCGTCAAATTTTCCTAACTGCTGCATCGAATACTCACGTCGATCTGGAAGTTGGCCCCTTTTTCAACGGTTCTTTTCGAACGTTGCGAGAGAGGACTGGATGCTCAGGGGCCCTGCTTATTTTGATCGAGGGCTTTTTCCCTTTGATCTCGTTTGCCGATGCCTCTTCACTTCCATCGGGACTTTCTCTGTTAACCTGCCCGGGCACCTTTGATCACACAGGAATATTAATTATTGGTCTTGGATAACGTCTATTTGCTCAGAGGGACCTGTGCTCTGGCCGAGGCCTTGCATGTCAGCCTGCCGGGCACTACCGATCGTTTAAGGGTCCATCACGTTGATCTTGGGGTTCTTTTCACTTGCCCTGAGGACCCTATACTTGTTGACGGGAGCCCTTTTGTTGACTTCGCATGGCACCCATGATCAGGTTAGTTTCCGTCCCTATTGGCCTTGGGTGCCTCAGCCTTAGAGCACCAGCTGGATATGCACCGATAAATTCTAAAGAACAGTTGTCGCACGCAATTTTACATGCCTTCAACGTCGCGTGTGTCATTTCCCTTGGCTTGGGAGTATGTCACACTAATCAGACTTGCGCACCACGTTCTTAGCATGTTTTGAATGCTAGGATGTTTCGTACTTGTTATATAAAAAATGATACATTAGGCATTAGGCATTAGCCATCAGGCATCAGCGACTACGTTGCTCAGGCGGCTAGCCGTAAATAAGCTAGGAATCAAGTGCGTGCTTAGTTCTGATGGCATTTAGCTGCCAGCCTGAGTTTGTTTTGCCTGCTTCTCTGAAACACGTAGCCTTAAAATCACAGGATTTAACGTGATCTGGAGAAAATGAATGAGCTCTATGTGTGTGCATGCCGTAGCACGCCTAGCTTCATAGGGCTGCGCACAGTAAGATGGCTTCCTGTATTTACCTATATGTATATATATATCTATGTTATAACATATATATATAATATACATATATAGCTATATCTATATATATATATATATATATATATATATATGTATATATATATATATATATATATATATATATATCGCATTAGCCATTTATCTTATAAATCGTTAATTGTGCCGAAATGCGATAATTTTTTTTTTGAGGGGCCCAAACTCTAGGGTGACCACAACGTTGCGTGCCCCCCCCCCCCCCCCGCCACCCCTTGACGAAATCCTGGATCCACCCCTGACAGATGTTATATCGCAGTAATGTGCACCGCCGCAAAAAGCAAAACCAAAAATGCCCGCGCGCTTAAGCACTACAGAACAATTGCCTATGGCTCATAGAGGCGTACAAGGCGTAGAAACGTTGCAAAGAGTGGGGGTCAAAGCTCAGGGGGTACTTCAGGAAATTCTTCTGGAACGCAAGCCCGATGACGGAGGGGGGGGGGGGGTTAGAGATGGAGGCTGTTATCGCTCCTTCATTCAAATTTCATGGCTGCACCATACTAGAGAGGGCTATCCAGCTTTCCAAGATTGTTCTTCCATTTCAAAAACTGTATTTCCCGAGGAGGCCAAATTCCACGTGCCGGTAGGCATTCTTGGTCATTGAGGAGGCGTCTGCCTCCACAGTGAAGATGTGGAGTGCCATGCCACAGTGATATTATTAGCCATGCCACAGTGCCAAAATACGGTCTGAACATAGGCTGGTGAGAATTTTGAAAGCGAATCGATGGATAATGGTTTGCGACAGATTTTCTTGCGCCCTCATTTCGCTGGCTGCTTTTCAGCATTTTACGTGGAAACAAATGTGGGAGCTTGAAACTGCCAAGAACAATAAGACAAAAGCCATGAAACTGGAGATCCACCTTAAAAAAACAAGCCCCACCGAATGAAGACTTTTCTGTCATATATAAGCCTCACCTGGGCGCTACTCATGTCCACCGTTGACGGTCACTGTCCTGGCCTGTCTCCCCCATGACTGGCTGCGTACTGATCGTATGGCGCTTTGTTGCATATTTCTGGATCAGCATTGCTAGTAATTGGTGTGTAAAACATATTGGGCAGCTGCAATAGTATCTTTTTTCCGAATTGTCTCCCTTTAAACCGCACCAACGGAGAGGAAAACTCCGGGAAGCTGCCTTCCTTAGGTATGAATTGTCGCAACGCGCATTTTATTGTCCATCATTCAACGTAAACAACTTGATTTGCTTTGTGTGTAGGCAGGGGCGTAGCAAGATCCTTGTCAAATGGAATACATGGTTGACAGAAGCCCTCTAATGGTGATCCCCCCAAAGAGAAATCCCTGACATAGCTTATTTGTTAGCATGGGACACGGTTCCTTTGTTTTATTGTCATTTTACCTTGTAACCAGAACAGAAACCAACTAGTTTTTACCAGGAACCAGAAACCAGAACCCAGGAACATAGCTGAGAATCGATTTCAGTTTGTATTTTGAAGTTAATAAACTGCGGAAATCAGGCGTTGAACGGCCGCATGGATTAAATCACCGGCGCCCTTAGTTTACAATGGCTTTGGGGACTTTTCCTAAACCAAAATAATTCAGAAGCTTTATCAGATTTTTATCTGAGTTCCAAAGGCATTGTTAAGGACATCGCGAAGGTAGACTGTATATCGATATGTTTTATCGAAATTTAAGATGAAAATTTGATTGCAGATCGTGTGATCAACACTGTGTATTAACATGACCAAGCCCATGCTTGTCTAAAAAATGCTTCAACATTCAGTCAGGATCAATAAGTGATACAATTAATGTAGCGCGGCTTTTTAACATACCGCGCTCTCAAGTCCTAGCAACAAAACTCGACACTAGACGTTAAAGTCTCCATAGTCCGCGGAGCGTTCGCCCCAGTGCGTGAACTTTTAGCTGTCGCCCACCGGCTAGACGACACTGATGATGGTGTCTGAACTAATACCTTCAGCACTTAAATCGATTAGTGATACAAGGTCATGTGACGTAATTTGGAGCATTGCGCACTCGCAATTTTTTAATTTAAAAAATCCGGACACCAGACGCACAGTCTCCGTAGCCGCACATCGTTGTTCAGCAGTTAAAATACTGAGCCGTGCCAACGAATGGGCCGAAAGGATGACACTTGTGAAGAAGTATCTTTGGACACTTCAGGACATCAAATCTACCTCCTCAAGGCATTTGGGGGCATATTCTCACGTGTACGATTTTCAGACTGCTGATAAGCACGGACTGGTCTTGAAGCACCGCGAAATGGTGCTGGAACCTGGGGATGGACCTGGAAGGGTAACTGTAGAATCTCTATTTTCCCGTTTCTGTAACTCTTAATTTGTCCAAGGGACAGATTAACACGGTGCCTCCGTCTGGTGGCACTTGCAGTGGCCGACGCTGTTCGGTTTTACGGAAGCTGCAACCTGGGCCATCGCTGTCCTTGGTCTCGAGGTTGCGGGCGGACATGTTCAAACCTTTGGATGTATTTTGTTTCATTAATTCATTCTGAAAAAAACCAATGTTTTCAGGCAAACATTGGAAGGCATTGTTAGTTTTTTTTCATTTCGACCCACTCTACTGGACAGTAATGAGATCCCACTGTGCTCAACAATAATGAGACCCCTTACTTCCTTCCAAGCAATGGCCTCTTGAGTAGAACGCCAGGGACATATACCATTCCGGTCAAGGGCTGAACCCTCATTCCGTTCCATCGCGTAGTGTCTTCTGGCTGTCATTCTGGCGGCACGGGCGGGATCTCCTGGTCGATCCAGGGACCATTAGAAGGATATATCGTATCACACTGCCCCTCCGTACTCGTAAAGGCCTTCTGACCCGCACAGTTGGCGCCGAATCAGCACAGAAACCCTCACTGACGCAACAACATCCCTGATCGCCGCAGGTGGCTTAATGATCGTCTCATAGACTCCAGTCCATGCCTTCCTGTACCATTTAAAGGCATCGAGGACTTCCTGAACGTAGATTGCAGACGAAATAGGGTCCCAAATGTGGATTACCATGGTTAATCCACGTTCGTCTTAGAAAATTCAAGATTCAGGAGGAATTGATTGCTGATAAAAACCTATGTGATAAGGTTTTGGACATGCGCTTGCGGTTGCTTGAACTTGCAAGTCATAGCAACACTAGAATCGACCCCGGCGTTGCAGTCTCCAAAGGCGCCGCGGCGTCGGCCTGTGGCTGACACTAAGTGATGGCCAATGAGCAAACGACAGAATGACGCATGTCGAAAAGATGGCTGGTGAACTAGGTAAATCAGCATGTTTGTTTAATGTAGTGCAGAATAAGCTAATCACAACCTTAATCTGAAAAGGGGAGGGGGCAGTCAACACTGCTGCCCCCCCCCCCCCCACCACCTTGAAAAGTGGGCGATGGCCCTCCTGCCCCCCCCCCCCCCTCCCCCTCTGTTCCTACACCCATGGTATGGCCTCATGGCAAACGTTGGAGCTGCTGTGTATGCCCCATCGAGTAGTGAAGGTTTTGGAGATGATGGAACAATAGTTCCTGAATGTGGTTGTCTACAGGTATTGATTTCAGAATTTTGTGGAAATTTGACTACATTTGGTCAGACCTAAGGGTACCAAATTTTCAGCTTCACGCGGGAATCAAGTATGGGGCATCCGATGGTAGAAGGCTTTACAGCGATCGGTGCAGCAGGCTCTGAGGTCTGAGTTGTTTGCACTTGCATGTAAAACTCTGCATTCACGTTTTCGCGGTGTTTGACCGTCACGTTGGGTCCCGAGATTGCCTCCCCATGACGCGCCACATTGCACGGAAGCGATTGGTGAGTGTTTCAAGGCGATCAGACGAGCCGCGTGTCGAAGAACTGCTGTGTCTGCTTCATATGCCGGTTTTTAGACCCCGCCATGTTGTCTTCGTGGTTATCAACGGGAAATCATTTATTTCCCTGCCATTTCTGAGGACCATTCGCAGTAAAATCTCTCCTTTTGTGTTATGCGATGTGGTGCGCTATTTTATCCCACTTTGAGGCATTTTCACCCACATTGTACTTTTTCAGTGAAAATGTTGCCAAATACAGTAGGACACTCGGCTTTTTATGAATTTGATCCGAACCCTTTAAATGGATGGATTTCTGGAATCAGCGCTCACGCCAAGCATTGCTTGTTGTGTGAGCCCTGACCCCACCATCCGATCGCGCAATTCCAGGCAACGGCAGAATTTGGTGACGAAAGCTTAACGTGCCGCAATGCTCGGTACGGTCCGTCCTGCCCTCTCACGTCAACTGACCTTTAGCGCGACCCGCTGCTACCGACCGCAAGACCATACCTGTCAAGGGCAAATAGCGAGCGCCCTAAATCGACTCGAACCAACCCTGCCACAGGTGGGTGGAACGGAAGGCAGGCGCTCTAACCAACTGAGCCACCCAGGACGGACAAACTGAGCCACCAGGACGGACAACGGACCTCTTTCTTCGCCCTATTTTGCGCTCAGGCTGCATTTTTTTTCACTCAATGCGTGAAGCAAGGGTGATGAAGTTTTTCTATCTACGTGGGCGGAGGAAAGTCATTAGGTCGCTGCAGAAGTGATCACTGCTATCAGCGTCCGAATGGCGGACTTCAGGCTGAGACAACAGGCAGTTTATGCGATCTTGCGACTTATTCAATGATCTTGGCGATTGTAGGCCGACTCAATACGAAGGTAGTAGCCTCTACATGTAGATGAAATGATACCATTAATTTGCATCTCCACGCTTCTCAAAAACGTCGGCAAGCCGTCAGCCCCGACTTTCGCCCCGCACTTCAGCTGGCGCATCCTCGCTCTTCAGTCGACTTTCGCCGGCTCTCAAGCGACTGTTCGCCCGCTCGCCGACCGGCTTTTCGTTAGCTCTCTAACCGTCGTTCCCCGCTCTCTAGCCGACCTTCGCCCGCCGTTCAGCCACGTTCGTCCGTACTTCAGCCGACGTACCCCCCCCCCCCCCCCCCTCCTCTCCAGCCGACCTACCTCCGCACTCCAGCCGACGTCCACCTAATGTCCCAGACTGAAACAAACGATGGCGAAATATCCTGTCGACGGCAATCGGGTCGGAAAAGGACGAGAAGGGCTACCAGCGAGTACTGCGGGTACTTTTCGTCAAAGAAGCAGTGGATCCCTCCGAGCTGGCGAGCGGAAAAGCTGGCCTGCAGAGGGGGCAGCAATGCAATCTTCCCGTGTCGCTGCGGCTTGGTCCAAAGACGAAGTGGCAAGGCACCACGCTACACGAACGTTTACCCTGGGTTTGCACCAACGCTTTATTGGTCTGTTATGTTATCACTTTAAAAGATTATTAGCATCATATGCCTAGCCGGTTTGTGTTGTAACATATCTCAAGCGCAAGTGTCTCAGGCATGGCAACAGGTGGCTTTTGATTGGCTTACCGGTTCAGCCGATAAAATATGTGGTACTTGAGAGAGATAGAGAGAACAGTCTCAGGGCATTGTTCCATCGCCTCTGAGTTCTGCGCGGTATTTCCCGCTGCGCCTGACAGCGTGAGTTAAAGGCAAAGTGGGAGCGGTAAAAGACTAAGCATTATACCCAGCAGCTAGGGGACGGATCCAGGGAAGGCTACATAAGGGGCAGAGTCATGGCTCTCCTTGGGCCCAGAGAGGAGCCTAGTGATGGAAGGAGGTGCCCGGAGCAGGCGGGAACATCAATATTTTTTAAAAACCAGAACGCAAGAAAATTTGAGCTTCCTCTGGGCCTCCAAGCGGCCACAAAAACAGTCGCAAACGAAAGTAAACCTGCCCACAGTAGAGAAAAACCATACTTCGCTCTTTGCGGATTGTCGTGATTGTGATATCACAGGCCTTTATTACGCTGTCCGGAGGCGCTATGCTGTTTCCTACGGGGCCTATATGCCCACTGGCCTGGGTCGATTGCGATCGCTAGGAGCCTTCTCCGCGGTGCATTCACTTTTCTTTGCAATTGCTCGCGGGCTCTGGGTTGTCACCTAGGAGCCCTTCCTTGCCATCCTGTGCCGGGGTGTTCTTGTCAATCAGCGGCCTTCCACAAATTCTTCCCATTTGCCCGAAAGGCTCCGTACGCTACAGCCGGGGACCCCATATGTTAACCTGCCGGGTATTCTCGATTGTTCGGGGGCCCTTCACGTTAGTCGCGGTTAGCCTTACTACATACTCGCGGATTTGCTCATGGACTCTCTACATTGGTTCAGAGTGCTTCTAATTCCCTGTCACTTTCTTAGGCCCTACGCTGTGTCGGGGGCCCATGCCGATAACTGCTTGGGTTACACTCGGTCGTTCGGGCCCCTCCAAATTGGTCTTTGGCATTTTCATTCTCAATGGAAGGCCCTTCACGCTTGTTTGGGCCGACCACCTGCATAACCTGCTCGGGCACTTGGATTGTTTAAGGCCCTGCATATTGGGTATTAGAACTTTGCACCCCTACGCTCCTGTAGGGGGCCCATTGATAACTTGTTCTGGTACACTCGAACTTTCGGAGGCCCTCCACACTAGCTCTTGGGTACTTTTTGTTGGAGTGGAGGGCCCTATCTGCTAACCTCTCGGGCACACTCTTTCGTTGGGTGGTCCTCCATGTCGTGTGTTGCGTACTTCTTATTTGAATGAATGACTATGTTCTTGGTAGGGGAAACATTTAATTAAGCTGCTCAGGCCGCTGGCAGAATACAGATGGGGGGTGGGGGGGGGGTGGACGAAGGCACGGGCCCATGTCTGCCCCTGTGCCTTCTGCTCCGAAGGAGGCCATAGACCTTTGAGGGGCCCCATAGCTGGTCGAACGGAAACATTTTTTTAACACAAAGCAGAGCAAAATCGGATGCCCTTGGGCTACAGGCGACCCAAAAATAGTTGCAAATGAAAATGAAGAGCCAATTCCCAGACAAAGTTAAGTCTTCACGGATTGAAAAACGTGTGAATCGGGGAAAACTTTGGGCATCATTACGCTGTCCAAAGGCCTTACGTTCTTGTCCAGACCCTATACGACTGAAACCAAGGCCCTATTGTGCACACTTACCGGGTCAGTCAGATCGCTAAGGAGCCTTCCACATTGTCCCTGATATCTTTGCATTTTTTCGTAGGGCCCTACGCTGCTGTTTGAAACTATCTGTTTCGGGATGTCAATGTTTGTAAACTATTGGGGGGGGGGGGGGATGATAAACCGAAGGCCCGACAAGTTACCTCCCCCCATACTTTTTTCTCACCGTAATTTAGCCCACTTTATTTTGTTTAAACGCAATATGGTTTTCAACCTTCGCATAAGTCATAAAAGTCTCAAACTTAAGCAGTACAGAAGTCATGCAGGGTTGGATCCATGGAGCAGGCACTGACGCACGCGTCCAATCTTCTGATCAGCATGTAAAGGTGCCCCTTTAGAAGCCATCTTAGGGCCGGCCGATAGCGCTCGGCCTATGGCGGTCATGGGAGGCGGCACTGGAGTTTGGTTGTGGGAGACGGGGACTGGGTTAACCATGATGGATTTAGGCCTTTTCCATGTTCCAGAGCTTTTTACTTTAACCTCACAAAACCATTGCGCC
Source organism: Pollicipes pollicipes (assembly GCF_011947565.3). Lineage (NCBI taxonomy): Eukaryota > Metazoa > Arthropoda > Thecostraca > Pollicipedomorpha > Pollicipedidae > Pollicipes > Pollicipes pollicipes. The sequence continues at coordinate 24,151,767 of NW_023597055.1, forward strand.
AGGTATGTGAAGTTTTATTGCATTGTTTATCCGCTTCAAGTGTTACGATTTTTATCTTGAGTGAGAGCAACCATGACTTTCAGCTATAGAGTGATACGAGATGCCCTATGTGGAAAGATTAAAGAACATAGTATTTGTGTTATGATCATTTTCACGTTTTTTGTAGCATTCAAGCCAAAAACACTAGGGGACCAAGCCCATATTGAACGAGCCCAACTCAACAATGGGGGGGGGGGGGCTCACAAAAGAATACAAATGGACACCCTGACCTGCTTATATGCCTTGGCACTCTTGATAAATCGGAGTTTCCTCCACAGATTCTTCCTATTCGCGCGAAAAGCTTTACACGCTTTTTCCGGGGTCCCATATCCCAGGGTACACTCGTTGCTCAGGGGCCCTTCACATTGATGTTGGATTCTTTCCACTTGCTCGGAGGGCCTTGCGCCGTTGCTAGGGCTCATGAAAGGTAAGGTAGCAAGCCACGCGATGCCCGGAGCTCTATCCTTTGAACTAGGGCTCTCTATTTGATCTCATTGGCGGAGGACCTTTCAGTCCCGTCAGGTCCCTTTCTTTTGGCCTACGCGGATACTCTTGATCGTATAGGGACATGAAACCATTACTTGGCGTTCGGTAATTTTCCTTTGCCAGAGGGCCCTGTGCTCTGGCCGGGGCCCTATATGTCAGCCTGCTGGGGCAGTACTTGTGGTGTCGCCTCCACCAGCTAACACGACAGCCGGGCGCCAAATACGCCATTCCAGCCGGGGACAGCAGTCTGGATTCGCTCGCTTCATGCGTCTGATGCGGTTGGTTGCTGTGAAGATGGCGAATTGCTCTGAAGCAAACTGGGGCCGTTATCACTCACGAGCTGCAGCGGTAGACCCAGGCGAGCGAATATGTCCCGCAGCACCGTCCGGAGCTCGTCCGGGCTGCCGGCCGTGTCCCGCTGCTGGCCACGCGCGCGTCCAGCTGGGAGCGCAGGTGCTCTGACTCCGACTCCAGCTCCAGGAGCCTGCTCTGGCGGCCGTTCACTTAACATTCAAATGATTTCAATTAAACAGACATGTGGATCACGTGTTTAGGGTCACTATTACACGCATGAGCGATTGTAAGCAAGCACACATCACACATCAAGACACATATCACGTTCGCATAGTAATCGGCCATGGTGAGCCCTGCACGTTAAGGCCTGGTCGGCGACTTTTTATATGAAAATATTCACTTATTTTCCTGACTGGTGGTCCGTGCTCGGAAGATGATTTTGAACCATAAAAGGGTTGGGTCTTTACCTCCCTGGATTTCAGCCTGAGCGTGTTTTGGCAAAAAGTCACCGAAAGGGGTATTATTTCGTAAACCGCATTTTTGCGTATAAGCCTTTTGTAATCCAGACTTGCATAAATAACATCTATTGCCACCATATGACATCTATTGATGTCCAAAGGTATTTGCGACACATAAATCCCAATACCCAAAGCAGCGTGGCGTAAATGATCAGTTCAACGATGTCACATCACGGTGACACTCACAGTTTAAAAACCTCACACCTCGCTAGAAATCCTTGCGCATCGCTCAGAACACGCCCAGATCGCCCTCGGCACGGCAACGAACACATCGCTCAGAATACGCTCAGGTCGACCTCCGGCATGGCAGGTGAACACATCGCTCAGAACACGCTCAGGTCGACTCCGGCACGACAGGCGAACACATCGCTCAGAACAACGCTCAGGTCGCCCTCCGGCACGGCAGGTGAAACACTCGCTCAGAACACGCTCAGGTCGACCTCCGGTACGGAAGCGAAACACATCGCTCAGAACACGCTCAGGTCAACCTCCGGCACGGCAGGCGAACACATCGCTCAGAACATGCACATGTCGACCTCCAGCACGACAGGCGAACACATCGCTCAGAACACTCTCATTTCGACCTCCGGCACGGCAGGCGAAAGCATCGCTCAGAAACACGCTCAAGTCGACCTCCGGCACGGCAAGCGAGTCACACTTGACCGCCGGATTGGTCTCGCCGAAGGCAGGCTGAACGCCAGCGGCGTCACGTGAGGCAACAGCGGCCCGAGCGTGTCACACAGCAGCACCCGCCAGGCTCGTGTGGCGCACCACCTCGCGCAGCTGCACGGGCGAGAAGCTGTGCACCAGCTCGCCGTTGTCGTAGAAAAAACCGGTCGCCGAAGCGCAGGCGGAAGAAGGCGTCGCCCGATGATGCACTGGAACGTGGGACCGACCTGCGCGCGGTCGCGTGGCGCTCCAGGAGCCGCCGATGTAGAGGTCGACGTCCCGCGGACTGCTGTAGACCGTGCGCAGGCGCGTCACGTCCTCCTCCGGGATCAGCTGCCGCAGGCTGTACCAGGTGGTCAGCCGCAGGCCCAGGCACAGCGCCACCGCGTCCACGTACGGGCGAGGCCGTGGTCCGCGCTGCACGTTCAGGGCCGGCAGGTCCAGGCCGGACGGCTGCTGGCTGCGGAAGAGGTCGCCGAACACGGCGCGCTCCGAGTTGCCGTCCACACGCTGCGCGGGGCTGGGGGGGCCCGCGCGCCAGCCGCGCCAGCCGCTCCGGCGCCAGCAGCAGCGACGGCGCGAACAGCTCGGGCACCAGGTAGCGCTCGGCTACGCGCCGGAGCGCGAAGCGAGCCACAGTCGTTCTGTCGCACCTGCGAGTGGCCGTGGCGGAAGGCGGCCGTGGTGAACTCGACGGACAGCTCGGCTCGGCGCTGACCTCGTACGTCGTAGAAGGTGGAGAAGCCCTCCCTGAGCGGCAGCAGGCCGTGTCGCAGGCTGAAGTCAAGCCCCCAGCAGGCTCGGCAGGAACTCGTTGTGCGTGACGTGCTGCAGCTCCGCCACCGTCACCTTGCGCGCCGTTGGAAGAGCCACTCGTCGCCGGCATGCGGGTGCCGCCGCACGAGCGCCGCCGCTACCCGGTTGTGCTCGCGCACACCACAACGTGCAGCAGTGCCAGCGGCGGCTGCTCGTTGACGCGGTTTCACCTGCGTCGAAGCAGATGCAGCCCACGCAGCCCCGTGACAGGCGCTGTCGCCGCCCGCCGCCGCTGGTGCTTGGCCCGGGTACAGGGTCAGGCTCGCTGTACACGCGCTGGAGATCGGAGGCGAGAGACAGGCTGCTGGCGGCGCGGATTCAGGAGGGAGGCCTGAGGACTCCAGCTCATCATGGTCGGGTCCTGAGGACAGCTTTGAGATCGATACCACGGTTCCGTAGCGACAGGAGATTGCCGGGGACTGTGTGACGGTGCGGCGCGACTCGGCGACTCGGCGTCGACTGCGCGACGGTGCGACTCCGCGCCGTCGCAGTTGTCCTTGTTCGGTGGACTCAGCCGCGGGTCCCGCTCGGGCCGCCGGCCACCGGTGACGTCCCGGCGGACGGCGGTGGACGTCAGCGCGGCCTTGGACCTGGGCGGCAGCAGGCCGCCGTACTCCCGCAGTCGGCCGCCGCGGCCCTCACGCAGCCGCCGCTCGGCGTAGTGGTCGACCCCATACACCGCCGAGCCGTCCAGGTAGGCTGTGAGCGCGTTGAGCTGCGCCGCGGGTCGCGCCTCGCAGGGGGGTCGGGAGCGAACAGCGAGCGCACCAGGTTGAGGCAGCGGCGCCCCAGCGTGCCGTAGAACGGGTCGTCGGCCGCCACCTCGATCGGGAAGCACTGCGGGTGCACCGGCGGAGTGGGCGGCGCGCTGCCGTCGGCGCCGCAGCACTGCAGCCCCGTGTGCGCGTTGATCCGGTACACAGGCGTTTGTATGGTGTCGTGCGCGAGGAACTGGCCGAACGCCACCAGGGCAGCGGACGCCGCGTCCGACTCGGCGCTCCTGTCGCGCAGCACGGCGGCGGTGACGGCGCGCGCCGAGGGCAGGGCTGTGCCGCCGGCGGCGCGGCGCCGCGGCCGGAACAGGCCGTCGTCGTACGTGTTGGGCAGCAGGCGACCGAGTCCGGTCAGAGCGCGACCCCAGCGCGGGTGCTGAAACACGCGAAAGGGGGTTGTGATGGAAGCAGATGCGCTGTGCCATGAAGCCTACGTACAATGTGGCTCATTGTTGGAAGGCGAATGCATCAGCAAGCTTACAACCATATCCAACTTGTCAAATAGAATATGGGTATGATTATATGTATGTGAAGTATGGGTACTCCGATATTTTTCCAATGTCTTGAATCTTACGCAGCTACAAAGGACTTCACGTGTCAAGTGAACCCACGGCTACTCAGATGGAATGGGTGACAGGCTGGATAGGGTATGGATGTTTCGGATAACTAGATACAGATCATCGCCATTGAGGTTTTACAACGCATTCAGTTGATTTGGCTTTACGGCGCTGCCTGCCTGCCTGCCTGTCTGCTGCCTGCGCTCTCCCTAGCAGGAAGGGCGAGTAATACGGGAATCAGTAAAATGTCGGGAATAGGTACGTGCATGGATAAAATGTTCGCGAGATACCGAACATGTACATCGAGAATGTCTATACAATGTGGCAGCTTGCATTGCTTTAAGTCGTAGCTATATCTATTCACAGTACGTTTGCAGTCATAAATTAGAAATGTGAACTTTGGTCGCAACATTTTTTGAATTTGGCATAATTAAAAACTTAAATGCAGTGACAACAGATGCATGCGTGCTGGAAACTGCTGGGCCAGCTGATCAGAAATGGATCACGGGTGGATTCTGTAAAGGAAGTCTTGTCCACGAAAACCGTTAATAGCTACGTATTTCCATAATCGTGACACAAGACCACATCAGAAGAGACCTTCACAACGGGCTTACTGTTTGTAACTTCCTGAACACGATCGACGGCGCATGTAAGACCGTATTCTGTGCCGACGCCTCTACCCGAACCGCTCACCATCAGGTTGTTACACTCTCCGTCGCTGGTGCGGAACGGCCTGCTCCTCTGGCAGTGTGGGACAGGCTCCGGCTCGCAGTACGGCAGGTGGACCGCTGGATGCGGGCTCCTGTCCGCTCTCTGTGTCACGTTACCGGTGCTGTTGTCCCGGAAGCCGCTGCAGCCGCACAGCGTGAGTGATTGCCGGAGGCCGGCGCGGCCGAGCTCCTGAGCCTCGTCCGTGGAGAGCGCGTTCAACATCTGCTTGTAGGCGGCTGAGTTGGGCTGTGGCACCCGGCCCTCAGCCAGGAGCTGCGCCTCCAGCCGCTGCTCCGTCAGCAGCCGGGTGACGTTGACCTTCCTGGCGTGGGAGCCCAGCACCGCCGTGTCGCTGGGGAGGAACGGGTCGCGGATGCGGCCGCCGACCGGCAGCGGAGCCAGCTGGCTGACGTTCGCCGCCGCCGGCAGCGCCTCTAGCGGGTTCTGCCGGCGCGGGCCGGAGGCGGCGCACGCCGGGACTGTCGTCGAGCAGGCGGCAGGGCTCGGCCCCGCCGCCGTCGGCCAGCCCGGCGCCCAGACCCGGGTCGCTCGTGATTGGCTCGCAGTCGGAACCGCCCTTGTTCTCGGCGTAATGGCGGTCCTTGTGGTCATAGGTCACGCCGGCAGCGGCTTGGTCGCTGTGAGGTCGAGCACATCTTTGGTGTGAAAGGTCGCTGTGATGGGGACTGCCACCAACGACAGCAGAGTTGCCGCGACCTGTTGGTGATGAAAGCACCACGTGAAAATGCTGACAGCAGTACCTTGCTCTTTCCAAAACAAGTACTTTGCGCTCCAACCCGCCACCGTTCAGTGCTTCTCGCGGCGCATGCTGGCAGCAGGCTGTCTCGGTCAACTCAGCCCGGTCAGCGTGCCTGTCCACGCTGCCAACTCAGATTCACACTAATGCCGTACTGCATTATCCAAGGTGGCCCTGAGTAGTTCATGTTTGCTACTGATTTAGATTCAAAGTGGGTTTTAGGCTAAAGCGTGTTCCACAGAACATTAATTTCTTCCCAGTCCTGGAATTCTAGCGCTCATGGGATTCCCATCGTGATCGCGCATATGCTGCACTTGTTTCGATTTAGCGGTTGCGTTCATTCAGGTTTCAGCACCGAAGTAGACGAGAACTGCGCAGTCGATACATCTGGCAGATGATTGTGGGCGGGTGATGTTGAGTGGTTGGGTTGTGTTGTGCTCGTCGTGATAGTGTTGCGGGAGCATTGCGGCTGCGGGCGGTGTGCAGACGTTACATTGTGTGTGGCCTTCGGCGCTCAAACTACGTAAGGATCAAGGCCACGTTTGTTCGCGATGTTTTGTACGAATGGGCGCTGAGCAGATCGGTAGACTTTTTAGTGGTTATGGCAGTTCCGTGGTGATAGATATTTTCATTTTGATGATCTGGCTTGTTGAACTTGGCCGTCATCAAGTTAAACTTGGAACTTGGCATTTCGAAAGCCTATATTTGCAGCCAGTTACCACAACTTACTGCATTATGCAGTTAACAGCAACAGTGTTATTTGTCAAAGGTGTGCTTAATTTTGATCCATTCATTTTGAAGACATTTGCATGCTTGATATATAGGCTGGCATAATTTTCCTCCAAAATTACAATATATGGCCTATGCCCACAAC
>NW_023597055.1:24159260-24212829 GCF_011947565.3 Pollicipes pollicipes
TACATGCCGGTAAACCAAGTTTGTCAAGTGCGGGTATGTGCAGATGTGGCGCGGCTGCGATAACACGCATGTCACGCTTTTCATGTTCAGAACGAAACATCGCACGCCATCGCACTAACGCGTCACCTGGCGCACGTCTCAGGCTGGTCGAAGCCGCCTACGCCTCCTGTCCGGCTGAGCCGCGCCGCGCCATGAACCTGGCCGACGCTCCCGGCGGCGCCCGCAAGCTGCTGAAACTGCGACCTTCGCTGCTGCTGACGCTCGTGCGGCACGGCCAGTCAGAGGGCAACCGGCAGCAGCTGATCCAGGGCCAGTCCGACTACCCGCTGTCGGAGCTGGGCGTGCGGCAGGCGGAGGCGCTGCGTCACCACCTGGTCGAGCGCGGCGTCACGTTCGACGCCGTCTACTCCAGCGACCTGCAGCGCGCGCGCCAACGTGCGACGTCGTCGCCGGCGGGCTGCCCGTCACGGAAGACCAGCGGCTGCGCGAGAAGAACTACGGCGTCTGTGAGAACCAGCCGGTGAGCGAGCTGGCGCGCGCCGCGTCGGCCGCCGGCCTGCCGGTGGCGCAGTTCGTGCCGGCGGGCGGCGAGTCGCAGCAGCAGGTGCGCGCGCGCGCCGGCGCCTTCTTCCCGCGACGTGTGCCAGCACCACCTGTCCGATCAGTGCACGCGCGTGCTGGTTACCAGCCACGGCTGCCTGATCCGCGAACTGATCGCCACCTGTTCGAGACGTACCACGGCAACCTGAAGAAGGCGGACGCCAACCGGATTGCGCCCAACACGGGCGTGTCGGTGGTGCACGTGGCCAGGGCCGGGTCGGAGCCGGACTCACTGACTCTGCACTTTCTGAAGATGCACAGCGACGAACACCTGGGCAATGTAGCCTCCACAGCGCCGCCAGGTGTTTGATGCTGGCCAACTGTAGGCTCCCAGAACGCGGGAAAGGCTGAAATGGCTTTGGTTCGTGAAGGGGAAATTGTCGTCTGCGAATCAGCCTCAGGTGTCGCCCATCGCTGGGTGTAATGCTCAGGTGGGGCGCTGGGGATTTGGTGATGCAATAGTGGCAAATTTGAGGCTTACCTTGCCGAACCCGCCGCACTGCGTCAAACTGGGCGCCAGCTGTGAATAATCGGAGCCCAGCAGCTAGTGTGGGTAGCAAGCTTGTGAATGAGACGAACATTATGAGTGAACATGCGCAACGGGTGAGTTTCAAAAATTTGGTTCCATCTGATGACACCGACATCGTCTCAAGTAAACGAGATGTTGTATAGATTTATTACTTGTGCAGTTAACTGGTGGCGGTTTGCCGGGGATTTCGCGGTGCTGGTCACGTACATACACACGCTTGCGAGCTTCGCCTTATTTATTTTGTCTCATCATCTTCATTCATCGGCACCCTGTTGTGTTGGCGGTGTGAGGGATTGTTCAACATGTTTTACTGGGCCATCCATATCTAAATGGCCGCGAGTCACATCTGTGTGCTCAAAATCCGTAGACAATCTTCACTTCGCGAATCCGCTGTGGATTTCTGTGGTCGTCTTCAAGCTTGGTCGTCCGATGGTGACCCCGAGGCCCGCCGTCATCCTGTTCGATAATCTCACGCCAGTTCATTTAGTTGGAATTCATCTGTTTGTGCTTGACATTTCTTTTAATTCGCAATGCGCTGATTGTATAATTACGGAATATACACGTATCTTCACGAAATTGGAGAGTTTTGGCTGTAGTCTGTGCTCTTGTCGGTTGATTTCCGTCTTCGATGTGCATGATTGGTATTACAGAGCGCTTCGGCTACTTGGGTCTGTTCGCGTACACAGTTAATGCCCGCGTCACGGGCATCAATAGGCGTGTACGCACCACGATCAAATTGTCCCCTTGGCATTGCTGAGGTTCGAACCAGCCCTATGCAAAACAATCGTGCTCCTCCCGTGCATCTGATTACGCTAAGTAGTATGCTCCTAAAGCGATATGTTGCCATGGGTCATTTTAGGTCAGTGACCTGACTTCAGAAGACCATGGGAGATGTAGAATGCGGCTTCTGTTATCAGTAAAATTCGAAATGAGCACCAGAAACTAACCCATTCAACAAGCTATAGTGTAACAAAACAGGGTTAGTTTTGACCTTGGTCTGACTTAATACCGGACCATAGGTCAATGCAATCTGTCGATTGAATTGCTGTGTTGCATAACAAAATTAATAAACAAAATCACAAACAGCAAGCCCTAGAGTAATAGAGCAGGCTAGTTTCGAACTCCTGGCTTTAACCTTCCAGCTTCGTCTACCACTCCGTTCTTGCATCCGATTGAACGATGCCCTAGAAGCTGACTTCGCTGAATCCATGGCCTGACTTTGACCTGCCGTAGGTCAGCGACCTCACACGGTACAACTGAATTCTTGAAACCGAATGATCCGCTTTTCAATTTTCTGCAGCTACGCAAAATTTGGCCAAAATTCGCCACACCGTTCGGAAACCATTCCGGAAATACCTTAGCAGGATCAATTTGACTCCCAACCGGGCACGTGTTAATGCGAGGAGTGTTCGCGGATCGAGGCTTGAATACGCGCCCGGGCTTTTACTGCGGACCTAAAAATTAATGTTGGTGTGGTGGCATGTCGGCAACCAGGTTGTTATCAACATATGTATGAACTATTCTACCCGAAACGTGGATAATTGCAAATAAATAAATTGCAATAAATTGCGAATTCCCCACATGCGCAAAATGGACTCGTCCAAGCAACCACGGCAGTGGTTAAGCCATGCAGCCAATGATCGCGAGCTTCCTGATGCTGGAGACAAATTATGACCCTCGTACCCACAGACATTCGGAACTAGATAGGACAGCTGGAATGGAGTGGTTCACTTGCTTGTACGCAAGCCGATCAGCATATTGTTGCACGGATAGGATGTCGAATGTCTGCATAAGATGTCGGAAGCAAAAATGAAGCTAGAACCGATTACGAAGGACTTTACGAGATAAGTTCATATGCCAACCATCCTGAAGCATCCATTTCTTCTATTTCACTGTTCAGTGAGTTACCCGCATGGAGAAATCTCCGCCGCCGACTTCCACGACCGCTGCCTGAGCGGACGGACCTACGTGGTCGCACCTGGCGATGGTGGGGCAAGCTGCCTTCACGTTGACCTGGCGCTCTAGAACGCCGCGGGGTTGGCTGCAATCGTATCAGATGTTTACTGTTGACATCCATGGGGAAAGCCTGAGGAGCGTGGGCCCACCTCAGGTAACGACTGTCACGGCGCCGCCGCTGGCCCGGATCAGGCCCGGAGGCCCGCGCTGCTCTCCCCGAGCATCAGCGGAACTGTCGCTCTACCTGGCGTTCGTGGGGCAAGGTTTGACAGTGATCGGTTCGGTAGGTTCTGATAACTGAGTTGTCTGCAAGCAAAAATTTTGGAATTCGTGAGATTTGGTGAATTTTACTTGACCTGGGGTCACCAAATTTAAGCTGTACGAAGGAAAACAGGCGTGGCACAGCCAATGGGGGAAGGTTTCACGGCGATCGGTGCGCTGGTCCCCAGGATCTGGGCTGCCTGCTTATGCATACACAATTTTCCCTGCACATTTGTAAGGCGTTTGACCTCAGGAGAGGTTTTGATATTGTCACCTCATGGCTCATCTTGTTGCACTGAATCGATTGGTGAAAGTTTAAAGTCGATTGGACGAATGGTGTCGGAGAACGAGCGCGTCTGCTTCATATGTCGGCTTTTTAGACTCTGCCCGTTGCGTTTGCACTTGCGCTCAGTTTGGCGAATTTGGCGCGTTAGTTGCGTTGGACGACGCGGAAACGCCGGGAATCTTCGTCGCGGTGTAAACGTTGGAAACGTTTTTCGGGGGTTGTCCGGTTTTCACCGTTCATCGTGGGCTTGTAGCTGACGTTCTGCGATTTTAACGTTACAGGCAGGTGGCAGTTAATTCCATCAGCACAGCGTTGCCTAACAGTACCTCTGCTATGGCGTGACAGGCAGCATAGCAAGCAGCTTCGTAAGGGAGGTGTATTTGGCACCATTTGGCTTTGATTTAGTGTATCTCATGCCTATTGAGGGGAGAAGACCTTTTTACCTGTTAGGGAAAGTCCGGGACAAGTGATCATTTTATAATGCTCCTGCACCTGTTAATCCACCACTTCCCTGTGATTGCTGCTCTGTGCAGCATGGTTTTTGTGGGATTTGGTGTATTATCATAAATTATATTTAGCTCATCAGCTTCCTTACTTGTGAGACAGTTTTAATAAATATTTTTGTCAACATTTCATCTTTCCATCTCTTTCAGCCCTCAATGCATTACTCTTTCTGCAGCCTGATTACTAAAACTGGTAAAAATGCAATGCTTGGAACATATCCCTGTGGCAACTGCACTAGAAATTCATTACATACAAATGATAGATCTGAGTGGTCAGAGTTTGGCTGTTTGGCACATATTCAGCACTAATTGCAGTGCATAGAGAGACAATGTTTTTGGGAATTATGATGTTGGGACAGTATAGGTGAAAATGCTCTAAAACATTATTTTCCACCAGAATGATATGCAATTTTAGCTCAATTTGGTCTGCCTTGAGCTTTGTTCATGTGAGTGCCTAGTTCAGTGCACCAACTGGTCAAGGTGTTTGGGGCAGAGGTGTGACTTGTTGCGGACTGGACTGACTGCATTTGCAAGCAAATGAATGTATTGTAAACTTATAAGGCTGGTGTTGCTTTTGCACAATTTTATGTTTTTTTTTCATTTATCACAAGTAAAAGGACAATGTCCATGTTGATAAGGTTCAATTTCCATGTGCTTTCACATATTTCTGGCCTTTAGAGCCTGCATGTGAGTCGATTGGTGCTGCATTTTGAGTGATTAGAAACATGCTTCAAAAATGTATTTTCCCAATACTTTGATCATTACACTGTGTCATCTTTTCCACAGTGTTATATTCACTAATTTTGACTAGATGCAAATGGATGTACCAAATACGTTGCACCACCTATAGCAGACAGTTTTCAAACCTGGGCATCTTTGATATAAATAAATTTCTAAAGACATTTGGAAAACAGTTACAGGCATGTAACCAAGCTGGCTATGCAATAAAATGTCTGGGCAGTTGTAGCAACACTGGGTGTCAATATGCATATGGACATGTTTGACATGACCACATTGCCCTGTTGTGTTAGATGTGAGAGGCAGGAGTACCCAGTTTGACCAGTGGGCAGAAACACCAGCATAACACCAGCAGTTAGCTGAGTGGCAACCCAGCTACAACCCCTGCCCTAATGACCCTGAATTGCCATAGAGGGAGAGGCTTTCTCACAGCCAGCAGCTTCAGCAGACAGGCAAATGCATAAGACTGAGGAGGGAGCTCAGCAGCTCGCTCAACCCCTGGGCTGCAAGTTGGGGAATGGGGGTGCTGAAGGCCCCATCTCCAACTGAATATGAATCCTGCAACTTAAACCCTAGGGCAGAGTTGAGAAAAAACCTCATCAGCCAGCAATCCATAATGGTCAGGGCTTTATTGTCGTCACCAACTGCCAGTGTTATTTTGAGGTGGATCATTGAACCATTACAAGCCAATTAATGCCTCTGTTAAGAAAACAATCTTACAGACCCCTCTCCCTTAGTTCAATGTAATGAACTTGTACACTCATGAGTGATCAGAAGAAAGTGATTATGGTGAAAAAGAGTGAACTACAGTACCATATGTTCTTTTCCCTATTTATTTTTCAATCAAAACATTGTGATGGATGGATGTCAGGAATCAAGACTTCATTCTAACCAGTGTGTGTTGTTGGGTCCTGACCCCTACAGTCCTGATTGCACTAATCCAGGTCAAGGGCAGAATTTAGTGGTGAAGGTTTAACATGCCACGATGCTTGGCACATTTCCTCCTGCCCTCTGACATCAACAATTGGATGCTTTGGGTTTATCTTCGTCAAGGTTCTCGGCCCTGGTCTCCCACGACAACGCATCGGGTGCGCTGACCGGACCCGCCGCTGTCCGCGCCGCAGGCCGAGTGGGTGCGCCATGGCCTCCAGCATAGAGTCCTACGTGGGCCACACTGTCTCCGTCATCACAGCAGATGGCCGCAACATCGTGGGCACGCTGAAAGGCTTCGACCAGACCATCAACATCATCCTGGATGAGAGTCACGAGCGTGTGTACAGCCAGAGCGCCGGCGTGGAGCAGGTGAGGCCCGGCTACAGCGGTACGCCGCCCCCGAGCTCCCAGAAACGCTGCATTTTCCACCGAGACTGACCAGACATCAGGCCTACATGTATATGTTAGCAAGACGAAACATTACGAGATATCGCCTTTCGACATGCAAAATACAAGACCGACCACAAGATAGGCATTATCATTTATTATCGCAGAAGGAAAATCTCTAAGTTTCTTATGAGAAACAGCCCAGACCAACCCGTTGAACTAAAATGCACCAACGTGGTGTATCAATTCAAACGCAATACCGAAGGCTGTAAACTTCGTTCCATACACTACCTTGGTGTAACCACAACGACACCCTCACGACGGCTGTCAATGTACTTTTTTATGGCAACTTCAAATTTGGGAAAACATGTTTTTTAACGATGCCATCTCCGTGGTCTGGGGGGAAGATGCTGGCCTCGTAATCCAGCGGCGCTGGGTACGAGTTCCAGAGCGGGCGCATTGTTTGGCCCAATTCAGATGGAAAAGTCAGCTGACAACTGGCCAACGAGCGTCGACTCTGGCCCGGGGCGACCGTGTCGCAGCATTGTGCGGGACGTAAAACCATTCGCATTCCTGTCTGGCGCAAGGGCGGAGGCTAAGTTATCCGGTGATCTGGACAGTACGGCTTGAGTGGTGGGTTCAGGGTGCACGGAACAAGCCATGCTTGGCAGACACTATGAACCCAAGGTCACCCATACAAACCATTCGGAGTAATTTAAGGGAAGCGAACTCACCAGGATGAAATGGGCAAGGAAACTCTCCCACAACCCTTGAGTTATTAAGTGGTTGGCGGTGAGTATCATAGATGTGATTGTGGTAATGTGTTGATGTCTGTATTATCCCATCGTGGAGGTATTTTATATTAATTAAATTCCTTATAGGATTCTGTCTTACTGCAATTGGTCATGCTTCATTTGTTTTCTCTGAACTTAAATATGTTTTTCATACAGTAATGCACAACTTGCATTGTTACAATTGTAAAATTTATTTATTTTGCCTTTAGAGATCTCTGACGGTGAAGTAAGATCTCGAAACGTAGATAAATATAAAATAGACATTTAAACATTCGTAAATGGTTACATAGGTTACAAATTTGTATTCCGGTCGTTTTCCCCGCTAGAAATAGATACGGATATGACATTCTAGACTGGATGAAGGTGACTTGTTTGGAACGATCGCATTGCTTTTGCATGTGAATAGAAGTAACGTTGGTGAACCATAACGACAACGGTTGTGACCAACTACTATCGCCTCCCTCCCTCTCCAGGTGCTGCAGGTTCTGTGCCTGATCCGTGGTGATCACGGTGGTGACCAGACCTTCCCCCCAGGTGGTGTTGGGTCTGTACCTGATCCGTGGCGACAACGTGGTGGTGATCGGCGAGATTGACGAGGATCTGGACTCGCGCGTCGACTTCCAGAACGTGCACGCCGAGCCGCTGATGTCGATCGTGCGCGGCTAGCCGGGCACGATCGACATCACTGCCGGACGCGGCTAGCCGGGCCGGGCAGTGTGGCCTCCGCCGCGCTCGCTCCAGTGCGGTACGTGTCATCCCCGACCATGGGCTCGCCCGCCGGCGGTGACGCCCGGCCGCGGGACGGCACCGGCCAGGGTGGTGGCGCCGCCCCGCACGGGGACGACGCTACAGAGAGTGTTGGTGACCTCGCCCGGGGTTGTGACGGCGACCCACCGGGAGGTGACGCCGCGAGGCATGCTGAGTACGCCTGCCCGGCGGCGGGCAACGCGGCGCTGACGGGGGAGGACGTCACACTGGACGATGCCGCCAGGCGGCGCCACATGGACGCGGCGTTCGCGGCGGCGCGCGAGGCGCTCCGCCATCAGGAGGTGCCCGTCGGCTGTGTGATGGTGCGCGCCGGCCGCGTGCTGGCCACGGGCCGCAACACCGTCAACGCCACCAAGAACGCCACGCGCCACGCCGAACTCAACTGCGTGGATGCCATCTATCGGCAGTGCGGAGCGGCTGGCGTGCCGGCAGCGGCCGTGTGGGGCGCCACGGACGTGTTCGTGACTGTGGAGCCGTGTGTGATGTGCGCGGCGGCGCTGGTCCAGCTGGGCGTGCGCTCTGTGAGGTACGGCTGCGCCAACCAGCGGTTCGGCGGCTGCGGCTCCGTGCTGAGCGTGCCCGGCCGGCTGCTACCCACGGACGCCACGTTCGTCCAGGACGCCGAGCGAGTGGACGAGGCGATCGCCCTGCTCAAGGAGTTCTACAAGGGCGACAACCCGAACGCGCCGCGTGCGGAGTGAGGGGTTCGGCGAGTGCATTGACGCGTTTTGCCTGGGGCAGTGCACATCGTGACTAAACTGGCACATGTCGCTGCCAACCTAGCGTTCATTTGAGTGGCCGGTTTGGTTCGCATTCACGTTGGGGCATGCGTATTTTGGTCTCGGAGGGGGGGGGGATGCTGGTTGTACAAGCAGCCCTCTTCGGAGGACTGAGCCACTGTCCGCCGCTGCAGTGTCGCCGGGTGACGGTCGTCGGCTCGGGCCGCTGCAGTGTCGCCGGGTGACGCTGTCGGCTCGGACCGCCGCAGTGTCGCCGGGTGACGGCCGTCGGCTCGGGCCGCTGCAGTGTCGCCGGGTGACGGTCGTCGGCTCGGGCCGCTGCAGTGTCGCCGGGTGACGGTCGTCGGCTCGGGCCGCTGCAGTGTCGCCGGGTGACGGTCGTCGGCTCGGGCCGCTGCAGTGTCGCCAGGTGACGGTTGTCGGCTCGGGCCGCTGCAGTGTCGCCGGGTGACGGTCGTCGGCTCGGGCCGCTGCAGTGTCGCCGGGTGACGGTCGTCGGCTCGGGCCGCTGCAGTGTCGCCGGGTGACGGTCGTCGGCTCGGGCCGCTGCAGTGTCGCCGGGTGACGGTCGTCGTCTCGGACCTGCACATCGAACGTTCGACGGACATGCCAGATGGCCGGCCCATGTGGTCGCTTCAGGCCGGTAGCATAAAATAACAGCCAGCGTGCTACAGATTGTGGGAGCACCGCGATACCAGGCCATATCGAAAACGGTGCGCCGGGGAATCAGACCTGAGGTGTAGCCAGTCGCTCTAGCAGTGAGGAGCTTTGTAGGTTTTTTGGTGACATTGTGTCATCTGTAGTCCGGCTGTTCCCGGAAATACATTGTCGTTGGTAGATTGTCGGCGGCGTCGCCACGTGAGCGGCATGGTGTAGGCCAAACCCTTGACTACACGACAGCGCACCTGATCACGGTCTGATGACCTTAGGCTCTCGTAATGCGTGATCCATGTCCGAAGAACTACACAGATGTTGGAGGGCTGCTGAATACGGACTACGGCATCCTGGAAGAGCACGTAAGAATATATGTGACTGAATAGCGATAGATCAGTTCCTGGACTGGGCTCGTGTCGTTCTCAGAATTACAGGCCTACCTGAGTCCCCGGTAGACGAGCCGGTAGCAGCCGGCGGACTCGCAACCAAGCGCGCTACCGAACCCCGCTATATTCATTGGGTGGGAGGAAAGTAGACAAATCCGCTCAACGACGGAAAAGTCACGAAATCTGCACGCACGCATGTCTGCTTTTTAGAGCTGCTTATGAGGCGCAGCAGGCAAGTGACTCGAAGTTGCACAATTATGAGGCGTCTGGTGTTGATCTAAGGACAATTTCATCCCACTCATGGTGTAGGTGTGGGCGGCTCAAACGACCAAATGCGTTTGACGAGATCGCTCGCAAAGTCCACTCTCAGAGTAATGTGGACCGCTCGGGTCTTCTCTTCTGCCGCTCTGACCTGATCTCAGTGACTGTCCGCAGCTACGTTCATAGACGTGGTCTCTCAGGTGTCCCCACAGAGAGGAGGCGACTGATCCACTTATCACCGGTGATTCTGAAACCACTCTTGATCCTTGGGAACAACAGGCATGGCCCCTCCTATTGAAGCCATTGCGAATGGCGCGCTTCTATGTGCGTACCTGCCCAGATGACACCAGGGTTTCTCCAGGACTCCGATATACTACCATCATTTTCCTTGAACCAGACTCGTCCGACAAAACCATGGCTGCGTATCGCTATCCAAGCGGTTCATTTCACTGTCCACAGCTACGGCTGCGGCGTGTCAAATCTCTGCCCGCCGCCGACCTCATGTTTTGTGTGGAGCTGTGGTGGAGGGGGGAGGGCAGCGTGCGAGCCGGCGGTTTCTTGCGGCTTTTGGCACGGCCGCTCGTTCTGGACATGCGCGCCAGGATGGTTAATAGGGGTGCCCCTGTGATACGCCAACCCCATCGGGGGAAAGGCTACGTCCATATGGATATTCAAACATTTACGGCGTTGAAACTTTATCGGCCTAGCGCACCGACAGCTAGGCGCTCGGCGCCTTCGCCTCTACGCCATGTAAAGCCGGCGGAGGAATGGTGGGCATTTAGGCAGTTAACAACCCTGACCCTTTTCCATGTGCATATAACTTTGCCTTGCATTTAACGCAATTTCAGGAAATGGAGCTCTTGAGAAATTTTGAGATAACACATTCGCACATCAATCCTAATTATTCGTTATATGTCGTACTCCCTCCGTACTGGCATCGTTTTGTCTCAATATGCATACCTAATATTCGAGGGTGTCACTTATAAGTGGTGTTAAGACGCGTGCTGGCCTTAACTTGGTGTTCCTCTACGTGTCTAGCGATCAATTTATTGGGAAAAGCAGATCGATCAATGCGTAGCCTCAGAAAGCAGGTTAAGTCAGGTTAAGAAGGACGCGTCGTAGTTGGGTTCATGTTTCGGTAACGCCTTTATCTTGCATGGCATCTCTACGCATTCCGTAAGGGCTACTAGAAATTTCTCATGATTTCTCATGATCATTTCTCATGATCATAGAAATTTCATCGAGTTTTTTTCTCACGGCGAGCCAAGTGCGCCACAGGTGATTTAACCAATGAGTCCTGGCGGGCAGCGATGGAGGCAGGCCCACACGTTGCGTAGGTGAGGGCTCCTCGCGAGCAGCACGAGAGAAAGTCCTACGTGGCACGTACGCAGCTTGTATGGCCTTGTGCCGAAGGTCCCTTTCCAACAAAAGCAAGGGAGCTGGCTGCCAGTCGATCTCTCCGCGACCAACAGATGAGATAGGAAACACTTTTAAGCGTCGCTGGCTGCTGGTGAGAGAAGCGGTGCAGCATGTGCTAGGTACAAGATTCGCGACTCTCAGAACGTGAGATTCCATTCTCAGTTGGCTGCCAGCGACTACAGAAGGCGAGGTTCGCACGTATGTTTCCGAGAAAAATGACATAAAATGAGTGGAAATAACCTGAAGGTGATAGCACGCAAAGGATATAGCGCACAGAGCACATGGCACATAAAGCACATACCACGTAAATCTAACAGAACAAAAAGGCGACTTTGTGGCAAATATCCTTGGACATGCCCGCACATAATTTATTCCCCTTCATGCGTCGCTACAATTTCGGCGCAAATGCGACAAGTTCCGCCGAAAGTCACTAAAATAGCTCTCATTGACTTCGGCTACCGAGGCATTGGTTTTGGTTTTGCACTTGGTGGGCTTCGTTAAGTTATTTTGCTGTTTCGGTTTGGTTGGGAGTGGCTAGGTAATGCTGAGTACTTCATCGAAAGGTTAAGGTGCCCTGCGTTGAATATGTGATGCCTCGTAATATGAGTGAAACATTTGTGCCCATTTGGACGCTTTTAATTTGGAAGCGCATGTCTATGGAGTACCTGACAACCCCACACTTGGCGCCTGTGCGATAGATCAACATCAAACCATCCCCATTTTATCCTGATTGGCCAAAAATTCATCCTGGTGTGAAGCCAGTGACTTTTGGTCACACCAAATCCTCCCAAAAATGCAAAACCAAGAACAAAAAAGGGTTGCTGAGGGCCCCATACCACAATTCTTCAGGACATCACCAGATAATCTTGTCCAGTTAATGTTCCATACTTAACAGAAAATGGTGACCTTGGCTGTTGTGGATTGGGTCACATAACCAAAAATGCCTGAAGCCATAGGCAGATGTATTGGTTGAAGTGTTAGTCTACATATATGAGACCAAATAAACTATTGTACAGGCTAACCTATGGCTCTTTTGATGCCCTCCTTGTACCCATAATATCCCAAGTTTTTTCCTTAATTAAGAATTTGTTTGCTTTGATGGACTGCCGGGCAACAGCATGCATGATGCCAGTGACAAATTTGGCATATTTCATGTTGGCACATGGCTGTGACTCCCATACAGCAGAAGTGATGTGACAAGGGCTGTCTGATCATTGTTAACCCACAGAAATGAACATGGAGCTAGCAAGGGAAAGCATTGATATGTTTCTGAACAACCGTGTGGTGGAAGCTGAAGAACTCTTCCGTCATCACGATGAAAACTGGCATGTCAGGATGGCACAGTGTTATGCTGCTGTCATGGTAAGTGCCCTTGCTGCTCTTTGGCATAATGATGATGCAAGTAAGGACAGAATATATTATGATCCAGTATTGTAAAATAATGTTTTTTATGGCAGTGGTTGAGCTGATTTGTCATGCCAGTAAGACTGAGATATTTTCTCAGTCAGGAAACATTACTGGATTTTCTTGTGATATGAAAAGTAGGCCCATATGTTGTATGCACATTTTTCAAGTCTTATGTCATTCATGAAATTAATTACATGATCAATATCTCAGTTTTTAAGGTTTGCCTCTGTCTTTTGATTGGATGGCTTTTTATATCAGAGCCAATGTTGAGTGGTGTGTGGCACATCAGTCTGATCTCACTAACTGATTATCAAAGTCCAGTACAATTTCATAATGCTATGACAAAAGCTTAACATGCTGTGGTGTTTGGCACTGATCCTTCTACCCTGTGACATTACCTGACCTCAAATGTGAATGTTACCACTTTTTGTGGTGCATCTTGGCATCTAAGGGGACATGAATCTACCTGGAACTAATCTTGCCACATGAATCCAAAAGGCAGTGCTCTAATCATACAAACTACCAATCTAGAGACTCTTCTCTGTACAATATTGATTGTGCTAGGAGCGTAAGCTATGAGCTTAGGAGCTAGGAGCTGAGGAGCTTAAGTGGGGCATTTCTACCATCTTTGAGTGATGAAGTGTTAAAAGTCTCCTGAAGTCATGGGGTAGTCATCTGGAACTATTTACAAGACTAGGGACTACACCACATTATTTATGTGGGTTAGTGGCACTCATCCAAGTTCTCATCAGTGAATAATCTGGGTTGATGTTTTACCAACAGAGTGCTGTTGTGACATTTGAAACAGCTCAGCTGGAGCAGACACTGCAACTGCTGAAGGTGACAGAGAAGGCTGTGGCACCTGGCTCTGGCCTTGTCAGCCAGCTAAAGAGCAAGCTGAAGGGCACTGAGCAGCTCCAGGCATGTCACGTCTTCTGTTGCGTGTGATCACATCATCCCACTCAACATCCCCATAAAGAGGGTCCCATTTTGTGGACACCGCATACCACAGGCTGCCACACAAGTGCCGCAGGCTGCCATAGGCTGCTTCAGACAGCTCAACTGTTTATCATAGATGGGCTTAATGGGAAGGAGTTGGTGCAAACCTTCACAGTCTGTAGTGTATGGCTGAAACAATAGCATCCATCCAGCCCAGCAGGCTTGGTCCTGTCACTGGAAACTTCCATTGGCAGGCTCACACTAAGGTGCTGCAAAGCTGACAACATAGCCCTTCCATTGGTAACCACTGATGTCGTCCGTGGCAGGAGGAGGAAGTGGTGGAGCTGCTGGAGCGGCAGATCGTGGTGGCCGATTGCCAGGTCTGTGCTGCCGTCCTCAACTTCCTGCAGCAGGTGAGGTCAGCAAACAGCAGTTAGCTGCCAAGGTCCTTCACTGGGCTGCTTGCTGCCACATCTTGTGCTTCATCTATCCCTTCATCTTTCCCTTTGGCACCAATAGTTTGGAGAGGATTGCACTTTATAAGCTTTTGTTGGATGACATAAGAAATATGCACCCCAGATGTGTGGCTACCCTTAACCATTGTTAAAGAAGCCTTGCAGTTGCTTTATGATGACACTGGATCTGGACTTCCAATTTGTATCTGACAGATGCTTGGCAGAGGCAAAAACAAATGTCCTACATAACATGTAGACAAAGCCATCTTGAAGAGGGTGCTCCTTTTTGAAGATGTAGAAGCAAGCTTCAGATGTGGTGAATTTAGTTCACTTTCGACTTTTAGCATACTGTTAAGTGGAAAATACTGCTCTATGTGACACAAGTTCTCTAGTGAATATGCCCCCTAATACTTCATGGTGTGATTGTGTCATCACACCTGGCACAACATTGTGTAAAGGGAGCGTTCCACATTTATGCGGGGTTTCAAACTGAAATAGCTATCTCGAAGACATTTGGTGCCATCCACAATCCTGCCCTTCTGAAGACGAAAGCCCGTCTAGTTTCTGAGCCGCACGCCCGCGAAAATGGGAAAGGTATATCGGGAAGAGTATTTCATTCAGCTTAGCACTCATGATGTCATAACGACGTCATTCAAATTCTACCATTCCATTTGCCATGCGGCGATCAAGGCCAATACAAATATCATTGTCGAGGCGTTCATGTCTGTTGTTCGTGACCGCGATCGTCAGATATAACGGCCTGCTATTGGCTCACAATCAATGTTGTGCAAGGTGCGACGACGTAATCAAACCATGACACATTGAGGAGCATATGTACTAAACAGACAATTTTGCGGTCTTGAGTGGTCCTCTCCACTTGAAAAGTATACCAATCGTTGTAAGTGAGCTTGCTTCATCATATTTCATGCTTGCTTCAATATTTTCAAATTTGAAGCATTCCGAACAGCCTACGGACGGCCGTTATGTCTGAAAATCGTGCTAACGAACGTTAGATATGGACGACTGGACAGTTATATATTCCGAGGCCTTGATTGCTGCATGGCCAACGAAATGGCAGGATGGAAATGTTATCATTATGGCGTTATGGATACCTGGGTGACCTTGAAATAGTTGCACTCATGCACTTATGGGCTCATCAGCTCAGAAATAGAGGAGCTTAAGTGGGGCAGCGCTGCTAACTGCACGGAATGATGTTCTAGGTAACTGTTTCAGTTGAAAACTGCATACAAATGTGGAACACTCCCTTTTAGATCTTTTGTCTCTGTTCTGTTGGAAGTCTTCGCCGGGGTGCTGGTAGTGTAGCGTCTGGAAAACCAGGAGCATGGGCTTTGATTCCCCGCGGTATCCGCCCTTCCTGCCAGGGTGAGAGGCAGGCGATGCCATGTAGCCTTAGCAGCTGAGCGCGTCATTAAGTCCCGGGAAGTCTCCTCTATGGTCCTCTCGGTGTTGTAAGCTGGTACCTTGGGGAGGCCCTCGCCACGCTTCTCCTCCCCCGGTGTAGTGAGTCGGTCCCCTCCGCTCTGGCAGGACCTGGGCAGCTGTGTGAAGGGCAGCTGGGGACTGCGGCGCGCCTGGAAGACCTACGACAGGATCTACGGCCAGATCAGCGCCATGTACCGGCAGGTGCAGCAGGAGGTGCCTGTGGACGGTGAGCGCCCGTCGCCCGTCTCGTCCGGGCCGTCCCGTTACCAGCGTACCTCCGCTAGACAAGTGTTCGCGGGCTTCTGATCGGGGCTGTTATGAGAGCGGTAGTCTTATTTGGTTTGCGTCAGTCAAGTTT
This sequence comes from Pollicipes pollicipes, assembly GCF_011947565.3. Taxonomy (NCBI): domain Eukaryota; kingdom Metazoa; phylum Arthropoda; class Thecostraca; order Pollicipedomorpha; family Pollicipedidae; genus Pollicipes; species Pollicipes pollicipes. Next base: position 24,175,078 of record NW_023597055.1, read on the forward strand.
GCAAGGCAGCAGCTGTCGCTAGCAGCTGTATCATTTAACTCTTGCGTAGGAAACTCAACGGTTGTATACCACGGTGCAAGCGTATATACGCTAACGCCCGTGAGAACGACTGTTACAGCAACAGTCGCGGCGATTGGGCGAAACAGAGCCTGTCATCAGACTATGCAGGAGCAAGCGTTAGGCTTTCTGATGATCTTTGTGCATGGGCCGGCGCGGGTGATGGTAGGGCCGTTGACGTCGGGGGGCACGTGTGTGCTCCGTGCGGTGTTCCGCGGTTATCGTAGTTTTTGCTGCAGTCGCATTCCCGTTGCTTTTGCTTACTCAAACGCTAGAAGCGTTGTTTGAACGGTGAGACGGCCGTTGCCGTACGTGTGGCTGTCGATCAGAAGCCCCGAGCTGTCGATCTTTCGCCTGCCTCACCGATGATTTCACACGGGAGTGCATGGGCGCTGCATGGCCTTCAGCAGTCGATGCGCCCTAAAACCCCACATCATCATCATCATCATCATCACACAGAAGTGCGCGTCGGACACCGGCGTGTTTCCCCCTCCCCCTCGATGCTCTGTCCGCGACCCGGCGTCGGTCGCGTAAGCTTCACACCCCCTCGACGATTCCACATTGATGATACAATTTCCGTGGGCTGTCCCGATACTGTTGGCACGACTCCTGTGCTGTGATGACGCCGTTGGTCCGGTGCTCGGTCGTTGACCCGGCACCATTGTCGTCTCAAGCGGCCGAGCCGGGTGAGCCGGCCGGGTGTGAGCCGCCGCCACTGCCGGCGCGCCCGCTCCTGCCCACGTCCTCCTCCTCACCGAGCCTGAGCGCGGGAGCGGCCGCTGGCGGCGGCGGCGGCGGCCTGCGCCGCTCGGCCACCCGGCTCCGTGTGGACCAGCCGAGGTAAGGGCGGACGCTGGAGAGAAAAGGGGGAAGTGAGTGTATCTGAGGTGAGGGAGGACACCGGAGGGGACAGGGGGAGTAAGTGTAGCTGAGGTAAGGGCGGACAGCGGAGGGGACGGGGGGGGGGGGGGGGAGGGGAGTGAGTGAGTGAGTGAGAGTAGCTGAAGTGAGGGAGGACACCGGAGGGGACAGGGGGAGTGGGTGTAGCTTAAGTGAGGAAGGACACCTGAGGAGACGGGGAAAGTGAGTCTAACTCAGGTGAGGGAGGACATCGGAGGGACAGGGTCCGGGAGGGGGAGGGGGGGGGAATGCGTGTAGCTGAGGTGGCGGCAGTCGCCGGCGGGATCGGGTCCCGCGGGAACATGTACCTTTGGACGGGAGCAGAGTGTGAACTAGCTGGATTGAGTGGGATAACTGCGAGCCCGGCTCGATAGATGCAGACCTCTTGGGGAATGTGTGGACTGTTATGGATGCCCTGAAAAATTGGCTCGGAGCACTGAATATTGGACAGAAAGGGCGGTATGGACCAGCAGTAGTGAGCGTTGCATTGGCCGTGAACGCGGGGTAGTGGGTATGGTCGCGGGGATGGGACCACGGTTTGAAAAAGAACGCATCGGTCCGGGGACATACGTTGGAAGGGGAAGCGTGGACCAGCGTGAGCGAGTGTGAGCCATCACAGTTGATGCTGGTATCTGGAGGGAAAGTGGGGCAGTCGGTGGTCAGGGAAGTTAGTGTTGACAAGAGCGGTGGCCTGCCGTGACATCTGTCTTGCGAAGGGCCCGTCACCGAATGGAAACCCACGCGCAACACTACGGCTCGGCTGGGGTGCCGGGCGGCCGCGGGCGCCCAGGCGTTCCTGCGCTGCGGGTGAGGTGTGTGAGGTGTGTTTGTTTGTGTGTGTGACGGGCGCCGCCGGCTGTTGCAGCGCGGTCTCGGCGGAAGCTGTGCGCGCCCTCATGGGCTCCGTGTCGCTGGGCTACGGTCTGTTCCAGCTCTGCGTCTCACTGCTGCCGTCCAAGTTCGTCAAGGTGTGGAGCCGCGTGCTACTGCTCGCCCCCCCCCCCCCCTGCCTGATGTTTTTAGCGCGAGCACGGCGGCCAGCGCGGTGCCCGCGGACTTGATCTTCCGCCGTAGCGTTCAGCTGCTTGGAACTCAAGCATTTGGCCGTTTGGTGTTTGCTCAGCCAGCATTCGTACCCACCCAGTGAGCTGTTGTGGTGAGAACATTCAGAGGAGGCTTCCGGGTAGCCATGATACAGGGCTCTTATATACCTCATTTTGTGTCCCACGTCTACGGAATGATGCAATGACGGCACTGCTTTTGGGCAGCTCTAAGTGCTCACAACAGAGTGGCGCTTGTTGTCGATGGGTGGTGGTTGAAGCCGAATGCAGCTCAGGCATCACGATGCTCGGATCAAGACGCTGCAGACCGGCGCGCCGAGCGGAGGTGACGGGCACCGCCTGACCTGACTCCGAGCGGCGTTTTCTCCGCAGGTGGTCCAGCTGCTGGGGTTCCAGAGTGACCGGTCGGCGGCGCTGGCGGCGCTGATGTTCTGCAGAACCTCGCGGGACATGAGAGCGCCGTTGGCCAGGTACCTGGCCGGAGAAATCGATACTACTGTCGTCCTCATCCGTGTTGGGATATTATTGGTGTGACAGACGTTAGTCGGAGGGGACATTCGCCATGCGATGGATTCGTCGGGCGATAGAGCTGTGCTGATGACTTTGACTGTCATGCTGGTTTTTGGACGGTGTTATGTGATCTTGTGATTTGGTTAAACAAAGTGATCGGGCAGCACACGTTAGTCCGGGCATCTCGCCCGCTTTCTCCATGCCCGGACATCTCGCCCGTTTCCGTCCGGACGTCTCGCCCGTTTCCGTCCGGACATCTCGCCCGCTTTCGTCCGGACATCTCGCCCGCCTCAGCCTGACGCTGCTGTGGTACCCCTGTAGTGGTGTGTCTGACCACCTCCTCTGGCGCTGCTGTGGTGCCAGTCGGTGATGTGTTTGACCACCTCCCCACCCTCTAGCCTGGCGCTGCTGTGGTACCCCTGTAGTGGTGTGTCTGACCACCTCCTCTGGCGCTGCTGTGGTGCCAGTCGGCGATGTGTTTGACCACCTCCCCACCCTCTAGCCTGACGCTGCTGTGGTACCCCTGTAGTGGTGTGTCTGACCACCTCCTCTGGCGCTGCTGTGGTGCCAATCGGTGATGTGTCTGACCACCTCCCCCCCCTCTAGCCTGGCGCTGCTGTGGTACCACTCGGTGGTGCGGCCCCTGCTCTCGCTGGACGGCCGTAACGTGGCAGCCGGCGTGGCCACCTCCGAGCTCCTGCTGCGGGAGACGGCCGGTCGCTACGGACAGGCGGCGCTGTTCCAGTTCTTCCGCGGCCGCGTCCTCCGCCTGCAGGTGAACACCGGCGCCAGCACGGCCCCGTCAGCCGCGTGTGGGTGTCACGCAGGACATTGCTAGCCTTCTAGATGCAACTGTGTTGATCATGTAGTCGCTCCCTGGTTGTTGGACTGCCCCGTTACGTCAGATCTGTGCGTGAGAACAGCCCTGGCGTTGCAGTCGGATCTGGAGGGCGCCATCGCAGCCTATGAGGTGGCAGCTAGCCAGGGTCAGCAGCAAGAGGTGCGACTGCTGTGCCTCCATGAAATAGGTCAGTGCGACGAATGCGACATCTGTTGTGGGAAAACGGGACGATGGATTACCCCCAGACACTTTGTGGGCTGTGACGCGTTTGTATTTGTTTTAGACAGCTTGTAATGGATAGCCCTAAGGTAGCACGTAGCATCGTCGAGGCCGTATAATTTTATTCGGATGCCCGATTTTGGAATTTGTGACAATTCGGATTTTTCATCGCGATTTTGGCTCAGCTCACTCCCACGTCGGCCATGCGAGGTGTTCTGTGAACAGCCCGATGGCGCGTGTTCATTGGCACCGGGCCGATCGGTCGTGCCAGTTGGTGACGCGCCTGACGTCTCTTCAGGCTGGTGCCGGCTTCTGCAGCTGGACTGGGTCGGCGCGTTCGTGGCGTTCTCCGAGCTGGCGCAGCAGTCCCGCTGGTCCCGCGCCTTCTACCACTACTTGGCCGCTGGTGAGACTCCTCCGAGCGCCTGCTGGAGGTCCGGGGGGGGGGGGGGGGGGGCTCCACTCCCGGTCCGTCAGGATTCACTCGAACACACCCTCGCACTGTGCAGCGCTATTCGCTATCTCAGTGCGTTAGTCAGCCCACCTGCACGTACGTTTGGCATGCGGTATGAGATGTGTAGATTTGAAATGTTTGCCTGCCTGCTGGCATACCTGGGTATGGTTCTGGCTTCCGGAGTGGAGTTTAGCCATTCGTTGTTATGTGCTGCTGGTGCCAGGTATGTGATTGTCATGTTTGGCTAGCCTGGCTGACAAGCACAGTTTTTTTCTTCGCTTCTGCGGAGCTCCCAAACTACTGTCATTAATGAACTCATAGTGGGTGATATATAGACTGCCAAATCAGATATTTGGTTGTTATTGTTAGAATATATGCTGGCCGTCTACACCTAGACATGCTTTCCCTTGGCCTTCTTGAAGACGTTACATTACTGTGCGGTTTGGGTGCCAAAAGTGTTTGCACGCCCGTTTTCAACGGTGCTTCGCTCTGAATACGGACGTTTTACCGCCAGCTATTCCGTTACCTTACCGACTGCCAGTCTTCCTCAGTCTGCCCCCAGCTCTCACGAGTGCGTTCCGCCTTGGTGACGTCAGGTCAGGTCACCCTGTCGGCCGGTCTGCCGTCTCCCCGCCCCCTCACGCCCTCTCCGTGTCCCTCCCCCAGTCTGTTCGGGCGCCTCAGGCGATGTTACCCTGTCGGCCGGTCTGCTGTCGGCCGCGCTGCCGCCGGGCGCCGGCCGGCCCGACCTGGACGCCTTCCTGCAGCGACGCACGGCGGCGCTGCGGCAGCCGGCGCCGCCGCCGCTCGCCCAGCTGACCTGCCGTCTGCACGCCTACGAACTGCTTTACCTGTGGAACGCGCTGCCCTCCTGCCCGCCGGCCGTCTGGAGCACGGTGCTTGAAGGTGAGAGGCGCGAGCGCGGGGGGCCGGCGGTCGTGGTGCTGCCCTCCTGCCTGCCCGCCGGCCGTCTGGAGCACGGTGCTTGAAGGTGAGAGGCGCGAGCGCGGGGGACCGGCGGTCGTGGTGCCGGTTCTCATTCAGCATCACGACCTTCCGGGTGGGATGTCTCCAAAGCAGCATTGCGCTTCAGGCTTCTTGTTACTTGTTATGATATTTTCTGTTCTTTCTTTAAGGAGTTTGTTTATTAAGCTAGAACAGCCAGGGCTCTGGGAACCCTCGAGATCTGAATCTGCTGCATTACTACTTCGCCTTTTCTTAATTTCCAATCTCCCACCGCCGGCCTGCCTATCATCACGCGTGATTGTGACAGTTGGGTCCCCTGCCCCGGCGTGTGGCCGGACGACGCGCTCTGCCTCCCCTCCACCCCGCCTCAGTGGGCGGGCCGAGTCCGCTGGTGCTCCTCCGCTGCCTGTCGCTGACCCGCCCCAGACAGTAGGCGGGCCAGGCTGCTCCTCTGTGTCACCTGGCGGGTCCCGTTGCGGTGACGTTCTCTGCTGGTGCTCCTCCGCTGTCTGCCGCTGACCCCTGCCCCGCCTCAGACTGTGAGCGGGCGTCGCTGGAGTTACCGGCGCTGGCGGCCGTGGCGCACCTGGTAAGCGGCGGCGTGCTGGACAACACGAGCCTGCAGCAGGCCGAGCGGCACTACCGGCGCGCGCTCGTGCTGGGCCGCGACGACCGCAGCCGGCCGCACGTGGCGCCGCACGCCAGCTACGAGCTGGCGGTCATGTACTGCGGACAGCCGCAGGTGAGGCGGCCCTGCCAGGCGGTCACGCAGTGGCGGCGGCACTGGGCACCATAGGCGTGGGGATGTCTCAAAAAGTGTGTGGGACAGGGTCAGGGTATACTTAGTTATTACTGGGAAACAAGGCCGTCCCCCCCCCCCCGATGATCAGGGGTGGGTGGGCGGATAATTAGATGTCATGTTTGACATGCCATATATATATATATATATATATATATATATATATATATATATATATATACAGTTGTTTCCCATCTGTGCACAATCTTGCCTATTCGACTCGTCTGTGCCATTCGGAATATAGAAATATCCAGCTTTACAGTGTTATTCGTCTATTTTTCAACGTTGTTCTCTGCGGAGGCGAAATTCCACCAGCGGGTAGGCATTTTGGGTCATTGGTGAGGCATCTGCCTCCACAGAATAGATGCCAAGGCACGACGTGAGCAAAGGCTGATCAAAACTTACAATCAATGGCCCACACTGTGCCCGAGTTTTCATACGTCTAGGTTTCGCCGGTTGCTTTTCAAGGGGTAATATTTGCCGCAGCATGTTAGCTGCGAACCAATTCAGAAGCCTCGAGTGCCAGCTGTCAAAAACAAGGTGGCAAAAACCATAAAACTGGAGTTTCTCTAGCAGGCAATGAAATCACCAAATTAAGGGCCTTCTTTCAGGTATTTTTTATCTGAGCCCTGCTCCCGCACGCGGTCGGCGGTCACTCCCGTGGCCCGGCTGTCCCCCGCATGGCTGACTGCGATCTGATCGTACGACTGCTTTTCTGCGTGTTCATGGATCAACATCACTACTTATTGGTGACAAGCATAGATTGGACTCCTGCTACATCATCTGTTTTCGAATTTTCTGCCCTTTACACCACACCGCAGCAGAAAATAAGCTTTCGGGTAGCTGCCTGTCTGGGTATGAGTTTAGGTCCAGCGGGCATTCATTTGCCCCTCATTCAACATAGCTGATTTCATCTGCTTTTGTATGTAGGCAGGTCATAGCCGGAGCCATGCCGGGGGGAATGTTTGATAATGATGACACTGATTAAAAATGTAATGAATTAATTTTAACTTGATGATGAGAACGGATTAACCTTCATGACACCGAGAAGTGGTGCTGGCATCTGGTGGTGGAACTACAGGATCAAAAGTAGAATATCTACTATTCCTGTTGCTGTAACTGTTAAGTCGACTTTGGAACATCCTGAGATCCTTTGGGTTGCTGAGATTGCGAGCGTGTAAGGCTTAAGACAGTTGATGTTATTTGTTTTACTAGTCGATTTGGGGGGAAAAAAACATTCTCAGGCGAATAGGGTGGGTGGGCCCTTGTCGTTTTATAACCTCATTTCGATCCACTCCATCCAACACTTCCGAGACCCCTTGCGTAAGTAGAGCACTACAGGGCACATTATCATTACCAGGGCTAAAGGCCATTCAGTCGTAGCGTGGGCTATGTTCCGGCTGCTGTTCTGGCATTGCTGTCATTTGCATTGTCATTGAATGCGAGTCATTGAATTCATGTCAATCATGCAAGTCATTGCTGACCATGTCTGATGAACGTGTATGTTGATCCCATCTCCGTCGACCCGTCTCTGTTGACTTCATCTCTGTTGACCCATCTCTGTTGATCCCACCTCCATTAACCCGTCTCTGTTGACCCCATCTCTGTTCACCGGGCGTATGGTGACCCGTCTTCACTGACCCGTCTTCATTGACCCGTCTCTGTTGACCCCATCCCGGTTGAACCGGGCGTCTGGTGACCCGTGTCTGTTAATCCCGTCTCTGTTGAACCGGGCGTATGGTGACCCGTCTCTGTTGACCCCATCTCTGTTGAACCGGGCGTATGGCGACCCGTGTCTGTTAATCCCGTCTCTGTTGAACCGGGCGTATGGTGACCCGTCTCTGTTGACCCCATCTCTGTTGAACCGGGCGTATGGTGACCCATCTCCGTCGACCCGTCTGTGTTGATGCCATCTTTGGTGACCCGATGACCCCTGTTGACCCGTCTCTGGTGATCCCATCTCTGTTGACCCGGGCGTCCGGTGATCCGTCTGTTTTGATGCCGTCTCTGGTGACCCGGTGACCCCTATTGATCCGTTTCTGGTGACCCCATCGCTGTTGACCCGGGCGTTCGGTGATCCGTCTCTGTTGATCCCGTCTTTGGTGACCCGGTGACACGACCCTGCCCTCTCTCCGCACAGCGGCGGGCCGAGGGCCGAGCCCTGCTAGAGTCGGCCCGCGACGCCTACAAGGACTACGACTTCGAGTCGCGGCTGGGCGTGCGCATCCAGTCGGCGCTGAAGCGGCTGGAGAAGGTCACCAGGGAGGAGAGGGCCAAGTGAGCTCACATCGGCCGGCCCGGTGCGCGGCGCCGCAGTCGCCAGCGCTTCAGGATCGGCGTGAGGCCACCAGAAGGCGGTGCCGACTGCTGCGAGGCCCCGTGCCGAAACTACACGTAGGTCCCATCGTTGGAGGTTGCTCCTCAGGTGTGGGACAGCGGTGGGTGGTGAGAGGACGGCGGAGCACCGGGATACAAGACGGAGCCCGGATAACACCCTGCAGTGAGGCCTGGGGTCAGACCGGGCTGAGGGTCGCGCGTCAGGTGTGCTGCGGTGCCGGCCGTGGCGCGGCAGGTGCCGGCCGTGGCGCGGTAGGTGCCGGCCGTGGCGCAGTAGGTGCCGGCCGTGGCGCGGCAGGTGCCGGCCATGGCGCGGTAGGTGCCGGCCGTGGGGCGGTAGGCGCTAGCCGTGGCGCAGTAGGTGCTGGTTATGGCGCGGTAGGTGCCGGTTGTGGCGCGGTAGGGGCAGGCCGTCGCGCGGTAGGTGCCGGCCGTGGCGCAGTAGGTGTCGGCCGTCGCGCGGTAGCCGCTGGCCGTGGCGCAGTAGGTGCCGGTTGTGGACCTCAGGCAGTGATAAGGGCCGCCGCGCAGTATCTCATCCTTGTTATCCGGCAATCGGCTGGCGTACCTAGAGTAGCTGAGGGAAACTGACTGATGTTGTTAGGCATATAGCGGACGCTTTTAGAGAAAGCAAAGTCGTTGAGTCATTGAAGATCATTTAGACATGTAACACTTTCTCGGCCGCAGCTGAAATATTCTTGCCTCACGGCACACGTATAGTGTTTTTTCCCCAGGGCCGTATACGGACGTGCGTGGTCGATCCCCGAGAACAAGCGCGTGGGTTCTGGCGCCCCACCGCCAGCCAGGGCGCCTGCCGTCCTCTGCTGTCCGGAGCCGGCCGCGGGGAGGCTTGTCTGCACGTTAGCGCAGCAGCTACTCCGGCCGCTGGCACCCTGCGCGGCGCCGCAGGGGCTTTGGCAGCCTTGGGCGGGCGAAGGAGGTTGTAGATGCTTTGTTGGTCGAGTGAGGTTAGTTTTGGGGATTCCCAAGTAAAGTTGTGTGTTTCGCCGAGCCAGGCAAACAGCACTATAACTACCACTGGCCTGTGCTGTGTTGTGGAGGGTGAGTGATAGGTAGGGTTTTCTCGGGTCGCGTCCCATCGGCGTTTGACGGTTGTGCAGGGTGGCACGTGGGCTCGGTCCCAGGTGAGTAACGGTATTACTTCGGGTTTGTCGTGGTGCCTTTGTATTTCTAGTCAATGTCTCCATCATTTGGGGTGATATCTTTTAACTACGGAGCTGATGAGTCACCGGACATCAGTTTACCTCTGTTGTCCAGGCTGACTGTCGTCTGGCGTTCCAGTGACGGTCGATATCGGACGATTTTGGGTATCAGCTGTTGTGCATAGTCTCGCCTCGGTCTTCGGCGTCGTCTACCAGGACATATGGCGTGTGCCGTAGTTTGTTTCGTCGCCGGGTGGCTTGTGGTTTCAGGGAGCACGTGTTGTTTTCACTCCTGCGTTTTTTTCTTGTGTCGATGGAGGGGCGCTGCGGCTATGTTTTAAAGTCATGATCGCATCTCCTCGTACAAGCTCAGTGACAAGGAGCGCATACAAATGCATGTTGTCTCCGTATTTGGGATTTCCACAACTTGCATCTCAAGAAAAGAAAACGCGTATATCTTGGTACGGTATGCCGCCCGGGAATCACGCGACACCGCGTCATATATGTACAGCGTGCCTAGACTAGCCCCCGCTGAAGGTACCTTGCTGTGTGTGTGCGCTTTAGCTTGGCGGTAGCCGAGGTGCGCCGAATGGTTAACTTGCGCGCAGGAGACCCGTAGGAAGTCTGCGGCAGTCAGCAGCAGTGTGTGATGTCAGCTAGAGCTGGAACGGATCTGCAATACTTTTTGATATTGTTTTGCCTACACCAGCGCGCTTTTCGCTGTGTGCGGGGGTAATAAACAGCAGGTCGACGCCTTAGATGTGAAGCTCATTGCCGACCAGTTTGTGTTGTTCCCGTGATTCTGGACCACGGTTGGTCAATGGTCCTCTTCTTGACCGATCGCGCCAGGTTCTGTGCTGCTGGGTTTCCTTCGTCCAATAGCTTGGCTATCAGTAGATACCCCTCGCTGTCATTGATTGAATGGCACATGCTAGCGCTGTTTGTCTTCTTCCCCGTTTGGTTCCGTCTGATTTAAAATCCGTCGCGTTGAGAGCTGACGGCGTCCAAAGCTCGCCGAGCTCTCCGGCGGCGCTGGTCTGGCTGCTCTGCGTGGCCCTGACCGCTCGTCATATCTAGCACCTGGCGTCGGTGGCGTAGTGTAGCGTTGCCCAGCCGCACGGAAGGAGTCGTCGCGACCGATGTCACGTGACCGGTACGATGCTGGGGCTCGAGGGGCGCCTCAGTTGTCCTGTTGCGGCAGACGACATTCAATAACTCCAGCTGTGAGGCGGTGGCGGTGGTCGTAGCTGTGACCTTTGATCGTTACGGTACTGTAGGCTTGTCTGCGATGCAATAAAGTACTCCGAGGTCTCGTGCTGTTTGTGACCAAAACCACTCCGCCATCCGAGGTAGTGTGCTGAGGACATGTGCATTTAGTTGATGCTGCCGTCCGAACTAAGCTCTGAAAGGTGTGCGACGGAGAACGTACCGCGTAGCGGGTAAGAGTGAGCCCTCTTGGTTATACGCACGGAAGCTCCCGTGTGTAGTTTTTATGGGAATAGTCATCTGCCTGAGCTGAACTATGACCGCAGGTGGTTTGAACCTATAGTCAGTTCGGCGGCAACTCCACGGCAGCAGCGTCGTGTGTAAATGGACATTTTTTCAGATATTTTTGTTTTGAATCTTAGCATTTTTGAGACCCGCGGCGCGCCCTTTGATCCTCTGGTCCCGCTTCTTTTGACATGCGCTCGGGTGCGGGTCAACTTGACCCCCCCCCCCTCGAAGGTTTTTCCAGAATGGTTTCCGAACTGCGCGGCACAGCCCAATTTTGCATAGCTGTAGATAATTGAATGGCGGTTTGTTTAGTATCAAATTTGTGGATGTACCTTGTAAGGTCGCAGACATATGGGGGGTCAAAGTCAGGCCATGATTTCAGCGGAGCTAATTTCCAGGGAATCGTTCAATCTGATGCAACAACGTAGTGTTTGACAAAGGCATACATCTCTGAAGTGCTCTCTTAGGCAACACATGTTAAATGGGGGAATTACGTTGACCTAAGGTCAGGTATGAGTGGCAGACCAAGGTCAAAACCGACCTGTTTTATTCCTCAGGCTTGCTGTAAGGGATAGTTTTCGGTGCTCATTTCGAATTTATTGATAGCAGGAACCGCATTGTACATATGCTATACACTTCTTAGAGGCCAGAATAGGTTAGTGACCGAAAATGACGTAGGCCGACATTTTGTTTTTGGAGACATACTGCCTAGCGTAATCATTGTCGTTTATTCAAATGCAAGACTGAGAACAGTCTTTTGTGATTTTGGTCACCATGACCTTCAAAAGGTCAAACAAGGTCGGTGACCTTAAATGAGCGTGTGACTTTTAGCTTAAAAACAGTTATCTAGGTTCTGGGGACACTTTGGAGACCAACCTGGAACTTGACCTTGTTTAACCTTATTTGACCCGAAGGTCATGACCTAGTAACCTTACACTTGACCTAAGTGGGTTCACGTACAGTTCAACATACCCTGTAAATTTGGTGTTTCTGGCTCTCTTAGGTTGGGGGTGGGTGGCTTCGGCTTCTCTGGCTTTGCTCGGGTGGGGGGTCAAATTGACTCCCGGGCGAAGGGTATCTAGCCGGCCACCCGGGCGCGTGTTAAAATTGGAACGTCCTTTTTCAAGACGTCCTCGCCCTTTTAACACGTTTGTAAGTCTCAATGACGTCATTCTGTTCTTAATTTTTATTTTCATCCCTACAGCATGTTTTTTTCGTGTGCCGGGAGCGCTCCATGGGCTATTGTGGGCACCCCTCCGGGTTTGGGGACACCATATTCTTTAGGTCGTTATTCTCGGCCTCGAGGCATAATTTCTCACCTTAGGGATATCTATTGCGTCCTCAGGGACGTCCCTCTTTGGGCTAAGGCGTCTTTCTACTATCAAGGGCAGCATTTTTCCGGATTGGGAAATGTTCTCAAGCAACAAGCACCCCATTCTGCCCCTCAGGCATGCTCCGTCAATATTTGGCGCATTTTATTTTTGAAATTGTCCTTTTAAAAGGGTCTTAGACCTGGTGGTGCGACAAGTTTTGGGCGCTAGTGGCGGACTTTGAGCCCCCCCCCCCCTCCCGGGCTTAAAGGAATCTGTTTATCGTTTAGGGCTTTGCTGTTTTGCTGGCCGTCGGGACGTATCTGCAAACGTTTGTTGACCGTTTTAGCCATAGGGCTGCTTCCAGCTGTTGGGCGCCCTTTTTATTATAATGACTACTCCTTTCGTCCCCAGAGTAGACGACGGGGGAGCCGAATGAGTCCTCGTGGGGGAGGGACATCTCATCTCTGGGGAGGGACATCTCTCAGACATCTCCTTTCTTCCCGCCAAGGTTTGGGACAACTTTGAGTCTTCATCGTTTCACAGCCTGCCTTATTCAGCCTCGTGCCTGCCGTACCTTCAGGGGCGTCGCCATCAGGACTGGCGACACCGTGGGGACATGGGGTACGCGCCTCTCACAAGTTTCGGAACGTAAAGGATTGTAGTCTGCAAGCTCGAACAAACCTGTAATTGCCAGACACATGTATGCACGTCGTGTTGCGCCGTTCTGAAGCACACAATTTCACGTAGGGCGCGTAAGGAGTTTTTCATGCTTATTACAGCCAGTGGGTTGAAACAAACCAGTTTTCTTTACAAAAAAACGACGGTTTCTTCTATACTTCCTGCATTACTGAAGCGAAAATTAAAATACATTGGGTCGATGAGCAGCGGAACGAATGAGAATTTGTCAGCAACGAGCTGGATGAGCAACAGGGGTGAAGTTTCGCGAAGCGATGCGGGCTTAACCACGAAAAAAGTTATGCATCTGACCCGTAATATTTGCCAACAGAGTTTCTCTCCTCATTTGGCTCATCTTTCTATGAAAGCTGGGGGGTGGAGACGAAGTCGGAACTGAAGCCCCTCCAACTGAATAGATAATTGCACACCTGTTGACGTATTAAATAGGGAAAGTGAATTCAGTGCGAGTAAATAGTTAAATGAAGCAACTGATTGGGCCGATTATTTATTGTGTGGAAACATCACATCGCTTCTGAAAACCCATTTTCAAACTGGGTGCCTCAATCTGGTCAACGTGCCGAATAGTAGCACGTTGACAAATGAAAATGGGACATGGAAAATGGACCAGGGACTAAGTGGCAGTCGCTCCGACAAATCTCACAGCTGATCCCCTTTCTCGGCTTGACCCAGTTTGAAATCAGTGCACAGTGTATTTCCCCCATGCGACTGCAAATTACACCACGGACTTGACGTTGCCCGGTTCTAATGAGCGCCCGTCGCCCGTGAAGATAAAAGGGCGTTACGTCTTTCATGCACTCCCGGCAGAGCCGTATATTAACTCCCCTGGTGCCGGGACCAAGTGGCGTTGATAACGGGAGCGCGTGCCTTCTGTCGCCTCACCTAAATTCTGCGAACCAATGCACCTCCCCAAACACGCCAGAATATTGTGGACGGCGCCAGTTGTATGGGCCGCAGCCGGGAGGATGTTACTGCTGCACAAGGTTTAAACCGACCAGATATTTAGCATTGATTAGACGTGTTCCCCAAACGGTATTTGAATGATGAAGGAGCCATCAGTGCAGATAAGGAAAGGTAGTTTGCGATTTCTTTGTGAGACTCACGCAGATCCATTTGTCGCTTTCCTCAGGAAGGTGCAGCATGTGCAAGATATGCCCACAATAGAAACACTCGGCAGTCACGCACGTATTAGTGAAGAAATTGCTGCCACAGCTGGTCACCGTATGCTAAAAACAAAGATTTAGCGGCAAGAAATGATCAAAAATCCGACGCCCAAAAAATCCAACAGGTGCCTTTTGTCAGGTGAAAAATGCAGGTTTCTTACTTAATGCTAGGCTTAGGACCATTTGCCTTTGTTGGAAGAAGCTTGCAAAAAGATCGTTTACGACCTCCATCGTTAAGTAATTAAAACTTACACTCATATCCGCGGAATTTGGACTGTTACGCCACTGTTGGAAATAAAATTCCCTTTTGGGAAGGGGGCGAACGATAAAGTTATGTCGACAGTGATGTAAACTTAGCACAGGGAACAGCTGACTACGAGACTGCCGGCTCGAGTGGTGAAGTCCTACTGTTCTGTAGTGCTGCTCGGCATCAAAAGTGACTACTCAGGCGGCCGCGAGAACAGCTAAATGTAATTAACGACCTTGCAGCGTACAATAGGTCATTGCATCGTTGATCGTATGCGACAAACAATGCATAAAATGTGGGAACATCGAATCAGGGTGCGCATCGTACAAACATCTCTTGTGGTTTCTTCTGAAAGTTGAAGCAAGGCTCTGGAGCTGATATCAATGCATAGACAATGTTGTATATTCAGGCTAATTGATACTGCCCTCATGAATGAGCGACGTTGTAGACATTTCACCAGCTAAATAGTTTGTGTCAATTCAGGGACCTTTTTGCTACCTTGAGTTTGAAAGCGGGGCACACATCCTCGTTCCTTGTTTGAAGACTTAACAACATGATTGTAGGCGACAGCTCACCTGTGGGTGAGAAGCTGCGAATCGCTTTGTGAGGTCCATTGAGCTCCCAAAAAGACGTGAAGCTCGACTCCCCGACCTGAGCTTATACCACCGACACTCACAGGTCCTGATCACCTGAATGGGACCGTGACCAACGACACACACTCAAAAGGAACGGCACGCCCCAACAAACCGGGGAACTGCGAGCCCCGTCAAACTGAGGCCTGGCTGCAGATGATAGCTCTGTGGTGCTGTATACGAAGACTGCTTGAGACAGGTAAATCCAGACCACGCATTATTATAATTGCTAGACCAGACGTACACATGCCAGTTCTTAGCCCTGCCCGAACGGCTGTCCTCGTTCCATGAGCACCATCTTCAGGGCCACGTGTCGTACCGCTCCTGCGTGCCTCCGCTCTGCAGAGGAGCCTGCTCCCCTTGCGATACCTTGACCCCCTTCCAGCGCCTCCAGACGGCCTCCCGCGCCAGCGCCAGCGCTACCACCACGAAGAACGAGATGGGCACGCCGATGACTAGGTCGAACGCGAACAGGGCGGCGGCCGTCGGCTGCTGGTGCCAGTCGAGCACCGGGTAGAAGGCTGTGTGGCCGTGCTCGGTGGTGCCCCCCAGCGTCGTGTACACAGCCGTGAAGCAGAGGTAGAGCGCCGCCACCGCCGCCGGCTGCAGCACGTGTAGCGGACGCCGTGGCACCCTGCGGGATTACCGCATAGTCAGCAGGGGGGAGGGGGGACAGGTCGGCGGTACAGCGAGACACCGCGGCACCCCGTGTGGGTACTGGATAGTCAGCAGAAGGGGGGGGGGGCAGGTCGGCGGTACAGGGGGACGCCGCGGCACCCTGCGGTGGTACCGGATAGTCAGTGGGGGGGGGGGGGGGAGGGGAGGGGGGAGGGCAGGTCGGCGGTACTGGAGACGCCGCGGCACCCTGCGGGAGTACCGAATGTTCAGCCGAGGGAGTGGGGTGAGGACGGCGGTACAGAGGGACGGCGGGGTGCCCTGCAGTTGCACGTGATGGTCAGCGGGAGGAGTTACAATGACGGTACAGAGGGACACCGCAGCGGCCTGCCGGGTTAGCGGATAGTCAGCAGGGAGAGGGATGGGACGGCAGTACAAAGGGACACCGCGGCATCCTGCGGGGTTAGCGGACAGTCAGCAGGGAGAGGGATGGGACGGTAGTACAGGGGGACACCGCGGCATCTTGCGGGGTTAGCGGACAGTCAGCAGGGGAGAGGGGAGGGACGGCAGTGCAGGGGAACACCGCGGCGGCCAGCCGGGTTAGCGGATAGTCAGCAGGGGAGAGGGGAGGGACGGCAGTACAGGTGGACACCGTGGCACTCTGCGGTCGACGGAGGCTCGGCAGAAGAAGCGGGTACGGAGCGGCAGGGAAAGTGAGTGCGGAGTGGCACAGGGAGCGGGCATGTACACCAGACGACTTATTCATCAGCTGGTCAAGAGGTATATGACCAAACCTAACCTCAGCAGAACTCAGGCCTGACTCTGAAGGTGTGAGGCCTAAATGTGTGGAGGGCCTGTAGCGCATCCCCTCCCCGGTTAAAGGTAGGAGAGAACGCGTCCCCAGCGCCCACGCGCGGGCGCTGTGTTCAGGGACGCACCGGTGGATGAAGAGGAGCAGGAGGACGTAGACGCTGTTGCCGCCGTGGGACGAGACGGTGAAGTAGCTGGGCGGCTGCTCCGAGTCCGGCTGGAACACGCTCGGCCAGAAGGCGATGGTGACGGTGAACACGAGCGCCGCGCTGATGTTGTGCATTAGCCAGCTCCAGCGGTAGCGGAACGGAAGGCGGCCAGCCTCTATCAGCAGGCCTTGAGAAGCAGACGATGTTATCATGCCTTAATGAGAAGGCCAGGTGATTAAGTTTTGAGATTCTGTCTCATGTGACAGATGTGCAGGGAAGCAGGCTGCTATCACTTGAACCATTGGTTGGCTGTCGATTTTGCGGGCTTCTTTGAAATGGAGTCAATATCTTATGAAGCGCGTGATGTATTCCAGATGGCCAATATCGCCGAAAACATGGGTCTGTTTAATAAGACGTCGACACTACTTCCTTGATGTCTGTAAAATCGAAAATCCAACAGATCAGCCCAAATATAAGTAAGACGTCACGGCATGGCGTCGACATGCCTTTGCCGTATTTCCTATCACTGCTATAAAAGGCTTCCATTGTAATGTTACTAAAGGTCAAAACGTTCGACGAGAATGCAATGGACGTCGAGCGACGTACAGATGTATGCTCTGCACTGTTGACAGCCCACACGAACAGACCACTGTTGACCGGATGCATTGACTGTTGTGTATATTCAACTTTGTGGATCTATGTGCAGCTGTGTTTGGTATAAATTTGGCGCCTTTTGTGTCTCACTATCAAACAGAGTGGAAGGTCGCGTCGGAGCCACGTCTATTGACCTGACCTGACCCACTGACCTTTCCTGACCCGGTACACGTGCTCGAGTGCCAGGCCGGCCGACACCATCGCGCTGTGGGCCAGCAGACACTGGGTCCAGTTGGTCAGGTAGATGATGAAGTGGGAGGCGAAGTGAGCGCCGTCCCACCAGCCACCGTGCTCTGCCGGCATCAACACCTGCGCCAGCCGTGGCCGGTCAGGGCGCGTCCAGCAGCTGCACCAGACGTCGGGTCCTTCCCAGGGACTGCAAGACCGGCGACAAGCTTCCCAACGGATGGGACCATTGCCGGGATTGTCGTCCTCGTCTGGTGTGTTAGTTTACGCGTAACGTTTCGGCCACTTGTCACTCCAGCAGTTATCATGATGCCATGGATTAACTGATTGATTTGCTTTATTACAAACGATTAGGTTTTATCGATGCCTTGCAATATCGCCCTTTCGTCATGACATGAGGCAGATGCACGCGGATTTTTCGCGTTCACACAATATTTACAGATGCCAGTGATTATGCTGGAATATTGGCTGACATCGAGCCCGGCGCTAGTCCTGACAATTTCAGTGGACGAGAGCGATGCTTTTACGGACGCGTCTGTGGGTCGACCAGTGATGCCATCGCTTCATGAGTTCTAGACGGCGTGTTTGCTGGTCAGCTGGTGTGATGTTTATACCTGATCTGGCTTCATGAGTCTAGACGGCTTGTTTACCGGACTGCTGGTGTGATGTCTGCACCTGGTCTGGCTTCAGGAGTTTTAGACGGTGTATTTGCCGAACAGCTGGAGTGATGTCTGTACCTGATCTGGCTTCATGAGATCTATACGCCGTGTTTGCCGAACAGCTGGAGTGATGTCTGTACCTGATCTGGCTTCATGAGATCTAGACGCCGTGTTTGCCCAACAGCTGGCGTGATGTCTGTACCTGATCTGGCTTAATGAGATCTGGACGGCGTGTTTGCCGAACAGCTGATGTCATTTCTGTACTTGCTCTGATCGCCTAGACCTGACACCAGACCTACCCAAAATGGTCGGACCCATGGTCTGCGTAGGCGAACGCGTGACCGGCTGACAGCGTCGGCTCACAGCCTGTGCATAGGTTTTGCCAGTACGTTTGGTTCAAACTATTTCACCTGCATAGTTTTTGTGTTATATCGCTGCGATGTCTGGCCGACCAAATCAGGGCTTGTTTTGACCTGTTTCTAAGCTGTTCCGTAATTTGGAAAACTTATGCCCCCGAGTTGATCGAATGAAAGATTCAACAAACGATTTGATGCAGCGTTATTCGAACTTTTTTAGATCTGCGGCAAATACCGTAATTTATTTCCGATCGTCTTTAGAGCTTCCTGACAAAAAAGAACTGTGCATCGTTTCCTCTGTACTACCTACCTTGCCTGAACGCGCCCTGAACTCCTACCGACGACGAACAGTACCTTCACTAACACCTCGACGTTGAGGAAGAGGGCGCTGCTGACGCTGAAGAAGACGTAACTCCAGGATATGTCGGAGCGCTCCTGCCACTGACTGGTGCCGAAGTCGGCCGGGCTGCCGGCGTCCAGCCGGTACTGGTTGTAGAAGCCGGTGTGGGAGGGCGCCGATGACATTCTGCGGCGCAGCCGAAGACGAGCATTGCCAGGATTGCCAGAGATCACATTACTGCATCAGTGCTTGAAAGCGGCTTGAATAGGCTCCAGTGAGCATTCGGAGGTCCCCGAGTTTGGATGTCTGTAAAGACCTGGAGGAGCTTTTCAGAGATCGGGCTCGTCCCTCAGAAAGTCGTGCAGCTGTTACCGTGCACAGCATTCATACGCGAGTACCTAGCTGTCACATAAATTACGGCACTATGACAAGACCTCCCAGATGTTTAGCTTCAAGACGATTTTTAAGAGGCCCGATCCATTTAAACCGACTTGTCTCTGAAACAGCTGTTAATGAAGATTTGAGAGCAATGCCGTGTGACATACCTGCCAGCCTTGTGCGGGTACCGGCCGTCGAGCACGAGTGTGCCGAGCCTGCTCCTGTGACTGGTTCCCGGCTGAGACCGGGCGTCGAGCACGAGTGTGCCGGGCCCGCTCCTGTGACTTGTTCCCGGCTGAGACCGGCCGTCGAGCACGAGTGTGCCGAGCCCGCTCCTGTGACTTGTTCCCGGCTGAGACCGGCCGTCGAGCACGAGTGTGCCGAGCCCACTCCTGTGACTTGTTCCCGGCTGAGACCGGCCGTCGAGCACGAGTGTGCCGAGCCCGCTCCTTTGACTTGCTCCCGGCTGAGACCGGGCGGCAGGCCACCTGGCATACAGGTGTGGCGATGGATTATCATGCGCCGAGCATCAGCTCGTGCAGCGCGGCCACACGCGCCCGCTGGGTGGTGCCCTCCGACCCCGACCTCTGAGATGGCAGACGTTGTATTGGGTCACGCGTCCTCGCGGTATATGCTTGCTGTATGCTGTTCACGCCCGACCGACCGTGGGTGGTGCCACCTGGCGACCAAGTCGATGAATATGCGACAGCGTGCGATCTCGGCCAATGGTTCAGCTGTCGTTTCGTGGGGCGTAAATGTGGTTGTTTGATCCCTGTCGTAAAAACCGAAACGTGGCCATTTATTTGTGGATGGCGGCGTGAATGCCGTAAATTTTGTGGATGTTGTGTGGTATAAAAGTGTGCCATATATCTTACTATACGTGTTTAACAGAATGCGAACCCGTGGTAATATAATTTCAACCTTCTGAAACCTATTGCTGACTCAAATGGTTAAAGCGGAGGTACCCGGTACCAAGAAAATATCTAGCTTACTGAGGTCAATCACTTCGCAAACGAAATGGCAGGCGTAGCAAACAAATGCCAACGAAATTTAGCGTGTATTATAATCTTTCTCAATTAACTAGCAATCTCTTGCCCGGGAGATACGGCTTTTGCTGCTCCCGTCGTGCGAGTGAACAGAGGCGAAGGAAACGCCTCATCGCGACCTACTTGGCGCCTCTTCACCCCTTACCTGAAGTCTCAGGCAGGTAATGCAACAACTGTTTGTTGCGCTGAAAACTAACTTAACCGTCCCGTGTAGTGTTATATATGTACTTTCTAAGTTGCTGCTGCAAGCTGCCCGAAATGTTGGCCAATGACCTGACATGTTAAATGACTATTGCGGGTTCTGCGAAAATTGTGTGATGGTTGTTGGACGTACGTGTACGTCTATTTTTAGATGCATCGCGTGGATACATGTGAGTAGGCCTGATGGTCACACAGCTATGCTTGCGATCATAATTATAAACATGGGTTGTGTAAGACTTGCCCGGATGGAGCCGCCCGAGGCATGCTCAGGCGGAGGAACAGGCGCAGGATCGTGCGTGATGCAGTGTCTGGAGCAGACACGCCCCCAGCGCATCGCTGGGGGCGGCTACCGCACACGCTGAGGGCTTCGCATCGGTCCGGCAGGGCGCCGTCGCCGTCCCTCCCTCCTCTGGGCAACAGGTACAGGCCCCCTGGTCGTCGGCCCATAGTGGAGTTCCGCGACGGTGAGGTGACAGGCGCGGGGGAGCCGCGCACGGGTGTCACGGATGGCAAACGGGGCGGAAGTAAACCCCAGGACTGTGCCAAGCTGGCATTCTCCAATACAAGCCACCTAGTTCACGCTTTCTGTACTCTGCCATTGGCCACACCGTCTCAGATCAGATTGTCCAACACCCGCACGTTCTGATGCGCCCGCCAATGTTTGAGGCATGGTGAGAGAACCACAGCCGGCCGGGCGATCTCGTATACACGGACGACTCGAGGCGCCGGATCAGGGGTCAGGGAGGACCGGCAGACCCGTGGGGCGAGGCACAGCTCCGCTGGTGATGAGGGTCCGGTCCTGGTGACAGCGGCAAGCCCTGCTTGTCGTGGGAGAATAGCCGAGAAGGCTTATAAAAATGACAAACGCAAGCGGTGAAATATGTACTTGCGGAGTCAAACGCTTTTTTCCAAATCAGCAGGACCATATCATTGATGCGGTTAAATGTAAGCGATACAAGTGTGCAGTTTAGCTCAAGTTATCTTCTGTGAAAAAATGGTAGCTTAAACATTTCCGTGTGCAATTTCGTTTGAGTATATATCTGTTTTGTAGTGGGCTCGTGCACTTCCTGGCAGCTTAGTGATTCCTGTATAGTTGCTTTATTCTCTACGGGCGGCACGAGGCTCTGACGCCTGCCGGGCAGCTCCAGCTTGGAGAATGCGGAGGTTTTCAGCGCAAGATTGAAGAGGACGCTGTGATCGCCGGGGATACATGAGGGTTCAGCATGCGCTGTAATTGCCGGATCGCCGTGAGGGCTCAGCATGCGCTGTGATCGCGAGAGCTCCATGAGGGCTCAGCATGCGCTGTGATCGCGAGAGCACCATGAGGGTTCAGCATGCGCTGTGATCGCGAGAGCACCATGAGGGCTCAGCATGCGCTGTGATCGCGAGAGCACCATGAGGGCTCAGCATGCGCTGCGATCGCGAGAGCACCATGAGGGTTCAGCATGCGCTGTGATCGCCGGGGATACATGAGGGCTCAGCATGCGCTGTGATCACCGGATCACCATGAGGGCTCAGCATGCGCTGTGATCGCCGGGGATACATGAGGGCTCAGCATGCGCTGTGATCACCGGATCACCATGAGGGCTCAGCATGCGCTGTGATCGCCAGAGGACCATGAGGGCTCAACATGCGCTGTGATCGCCGGAGAAACATGAAGGCTCAGCATGCGCTGTGATCGCCGGAGCACCATGACGGCTCAGAATGCGCTGTGGTCACCGGATCACCATGAGGGCTCAGAATGCGCTGTGATCGCCAGAGGACCATGAGGGCTCAATGCGTTGTGATCGCCGGAGGACCATGATGGCTCAGCATGGGCCGTGATTGCCAGAGGACCATGAGGGTTCAGCATGTGCTGTAATCACCGGAGGACCATGAGGTCTCAAAATACGGTGGTCGTTTGCAAAGCCATGCCTTTATCAGTTAACACATGTTGGATGGGAGACAGTCTTGGGACCAGGCTGACCCCAGGAAACAGGCAGACGCCGGCCAGCGTCTGTCGTAGGGTAGTCCAGTGTAGATTGGCGGCTTCCCGACGATCAACCGGTCTAGGTCAGGTGTCTTCACAAAATATTTCGGTCCAAATGATGCGTCTTCAGAGAGTTGGTTGGTCCAGCTTGGCGACGCGAGATGTTGGTTCGGTTTGGATCAAGTGACGCCATAACTGTGCAGGTAAGGTACCCGGCAGCCCAACAACCCAGGTCACGGGGTGACCTCGGGAAACGGGCCGGCCTGAGTACACTGACCTCCGCCAGGGGCGGCCGATCCAGGGTGGTGGGTGAATACTGGTTCACACTTCGGACCCTTCTCCACCGTACAAGGCCGGCCCGGGTTCACTGACCTCCTACAGAGGCAGCCGTTCCAGAGCGGTGGGTGCATGCTCGTCCTTCTCCACCTCGGAAAGGGGCAAGAGACGCTTGGTCACCACGATGGCGCCGATCAGGACGCCGAGCACCGAGCCGAGCGCTATTCCGATGCCCAGCGCCAGTGACCAGTCGCCCGTCCGCGGCGATAGGTAGCGCTTGTCCTCGGTGCCGTGCAGCATCTGCCGCAGCTCCAGGAAGGCGGTGACGACGGCGCTCCGGATGGACGTCGTCATCTTCAGCACCCGCTTGGACTCCTCCTGGGAGTCCTCTCTTTCGGGACCGTTGGATATGCCCAGAAGGCCCTTGATGATGCTGGGGTTGGTGGCGTTGGTGCGGTGGGACTCAGAGACGGATGAGTTTGGTGTGGGGCTGGAGTTGTTGCGGGCTGCTTTTAGGTGCGTTTTGGTCGCCCCCGTTCCTCGTCGATTAGCGTTCTTCCTGTTTTTGGCGATATTCCCGGGATAGAGGCGGCTGCGTGCGACGGCTGGCAAATTTTGTGCGGGTGACAGTGACGTCGACATTCCGGTGCGGTCGCTGAGATGGTCGGCATTTTGTGCTGCTTGCCTAAGCGGTCTGTCGTTAGACCTGAGCTTCTGAACCGGATCCAGTGGGTTCGGGACAGGAGTTAGAACGTGATCGATGGCCTCTGAGCTTCTCTGCCTTCCTCGTGGTGACGGGAGGTCGTGTTCAGGAGCCGAATCACCAGCTGAGTGTGGGTGTTCTCGTCCATCACTCGCACCATGTTTTGGCGCGTGATTGTGAACCTGGAGCGATGCATTGGTCAGCAGAGTGGCCTGACCACTAAGAAGAAACGCGAGAACTTGAAACCAAATCAGGGTTTGCATCTACAGCTTGATATAGTGGAGCATTTCATCAATGGTCCTAGGTAAGCGCATTGAAGTTTAGCCCAGGATGAAATGCTCTCTTGCGTAACGCTTACGGCAAATCAAAACATGCGTCAAGCTCTTCTCTTGTTGGAATTTATCAAATGCTGCAAATGGAGATCAGCAAGCGCACAAATTTAGCCGGGCAATCATCACAAATTCATTGGAACGCGAAACGGAAAAAGTTACTTGAATCACACGTGCTGCTGATAGAAGCTGGGCTTCGAGTTAAGAATCTCGTAAGTCCGCATTTGTACTCTCGAAAACCGTCCACGAGGTGCCTTTTTGGGTCTTCGTCTCGCTACAATGTTCGTTGGCTTCGGTGGGCTACATCACTCATTCACTCGTTACAACACATTACATAAAACTTTAAAAGAAAATGTTACCAAATATGCTATAAAATATTGTATTACGACCTAGACTATACAACATGAAACTGCAAAATACGTTACGATAAAATATGATATAAATGAACGATGCTTTGAAATACGTACGAAGTATAACGATGAATCTGCAAGATGTTTTAAATTGATTATAGAATCTGCCAAACGCAGCGTACACACAGAGATGAATGAAAATACAAGGTAAGTTCATGGAATACGCATTGACCACAAATAGTGCACCTGTTCATACGTATGGGATACAACCATACAGATAACCAGCATGGGCTTAAAACTAAGGCGCGTGGCCTAGCATTTGCGTTTGAAAATGCGAGTTTGTAATCCCTCAGAAGTCAGCGATGAAAACATAGTGGTGGTCCGAGGAAGACGGTACCAGGTTTCCGCGGCACAATAAGCAAAGGCTCGCTTGCTGGCTTCCAACAGGCACCTGGTCAGGTGGAGAGACATTGACATGGAGGAGCACGTCTCCCTCAGGGAAACAGAGGAAAGTGGCTTAAAAAGGGATTTTCTTTGCATATGAGGAGTTTAAATATTTCCAGCACGTCCTTCTCTTTTATCGAGTCATCGATTCGTGGCCATCCCAGAGATTTCCGAGTGGGTGTCATATACAGGCTGCGTTTCAGAGCAGAGACAATTCTTGCACTTTTTTAAATCCCCTGCACCTGGCACTTGATGCGCCATCCCATACGCGCATACAGTAAGGTGTGCGTGAAAAAACGTAGGCGTCGATAACAATTTTGGGGAAATCAGGGAATGCAGTAATACCTTAGTCGGTGCAACGATGTTAGAATTCCGTTACGTTTTAGCACGACTTAAACGACATGCGTCTCCCACGAAGACGTCGCGTCTACGACCTCACCGATAAATTCGATGTGCCGTAAGGTGAGATAGCCTTTCTATTTATCCTGAAGTGAAGATCACAGAGCGTCATCTGTAAATGAGATCAGGCGTCCATGTGACAAGTGACTGGGCAAGTCGTTTGTGAAGAGGGCGAATAATAGCGGAGCGGGCATCCGTGGATCCCTGGGGCACGCCGTGGGTTACCGGTAGGGTCGTCAGTCCTCCACGCACCACCTGTCTCCAACCACGTCTTTGTTTGCGTTCTAAAGCTTCTACAATGCATGGCTGCTCTAGTGGTGACAACACGTGATAATCATTGACAGAGATCACATGGAACTAGCGGATGTTCGTGGGGTGATAAAGATATCGCATTGTTGTACGTGTAGTGTAATTCATTATCAGCTCTCACCTTTCGCTTAAACAAATGCATAGTATTCACAGATTGCAGGCACGTAATTCTCCAATCACCTCCTAATGTGGTTTTAAGTCCCAGGCATGGAACACAATGAATGTGCTCAGCCGTTGCAGGAAATTATCGCTGGCCGCTCTTTAGGAGTCCTAGTAGCATCGCACCAGTATTTGTAACAATGCAATCCTACTGGGGAAGGAAACTTCAATGTTCAACTTCTTCTTCCACTTCGAATGCAGAAAGTTGAGGATATAGGCCCATCAGTGAAAATCTATGCAAAGAATACATTTTTTCCTGCAAGAATGGTATAATGACTGGGGTTGTTCCTCTCCTTCCCGACGATAGAGGGGAAAGCGTCACCATCCGCGTCCCCCGGTGGTGCCACCCTTGTTCATTGCAGATAGTGCACAGCCACGTGTAGACTTTCCCGAATTGCCTGCGTTACAAAAGAACCAATGGTTTTATCGGTAACGTGTAAGAAGTATTTGGAAATTACTTAAGACGTTAGTTACGGACTGTTTACTACTGTTTCCATTGTTTCAGGAATTTATTATTATTTACAATAGTTCGGCTTGTGTTTGCAAAGCTTGGAGATGCCATTATTGTTGGTCCAGTAGTAACACAACAGAAATGTGTATTACATCCGTTTTTCGAAAGCTGTAACACAATATTCGCATTGCATACCTTTGTACCTTTCCTCTTGTACCCAAATCGTGATATTGACGAATGTCGTAGAGAAAACTCCTTGGGACCATTTTTATATCACATTTTTTCGTACTCACATATCTGGTCTACACAACTTCTGATACGGTTTTCTTGTGGTCATATTAATATGCAGATGTACAACGGTTTTCGTGCCTGTGGTGTATTGCATCTGTCATTTCCATCTTGCATTTCTTTATGCACACCTTTAGTCAACTCGTAAATGCGTCGTACCAATTGGTTCGTACAAGTTTTTAGTAGGACGCCGTACACCTGGGCAAAAACTTCCAAGAGACATGCAATATTGCTTCATTGAACTGCCAAAAATATGCTCACTGGCTTTAGCATATTCCCCTGTTGATCAGCAAGATGCAAATAAGCTTTGCTAGAGGCGCCAAAAATGTCGGGGCTCGCCTGAAACCTGCCTTTATCAGGACCGAGGACCAGAGACGCCGCCTCAAATCTGGACACATATTTTTTTACAGGCTGTTTTAGATGGGGCTTCACTTTCGTGGTCCGTTACGACTAGGACACTCTTGAAGAGAGCAATCAGAGCTTATTGAACCGCGGAGCTTAAAAGTGACTTGCTGGTGGAAGAGGTTGCTGCCCAGTTCAGTCCAGTGAACATTGAAGCTGGCGGCGACTCAGTTATGCCATGCTGACATGCCATGGCGTGGTGTAGCCCAGTGGTCACCGCAGCGTGTCGCCCCGATCCCCCATGTTCGCTGAGCTATGGCGCTACCGATCACACCTCCGGGACGTGGCTCTCTCGCTCCCGCTCTTTGTTTCTTTTTTTCTCTCTCTCGCTCCCGCTCTTGTTTTCTCTTTTTTGACTCTCTCCCTCATTCTCGCTTTTATATATATATATATATATATATATATATATATATATATATATATATATATATATCTCTCTCTCTCTCTCTCTCCTCTATCTCTTCTCTCTCTCACTCTCTCTCTCTCTCCTCTCTCTCTCTCTCTCTCTCTCTCTCTCTCTCTCTCTCTCTCTCTCTCTCCTCTCTCTCTCTCTCCGCGCTCTCTCTCTCTCTCTCTCTCTCTCGGTCTCTCTCTCTCTCTCTCTCTCTCTCCCCGGATGTGAACAGCGGGAATGCCACCAGAATGTACGTAACCGATGAATGACCGATATTCTGCCACTAGAATAGCGGGTTAAATCACATCTCGAACTTTCAATGTAATAACGAGTTAACTATCCACCAGCCATGAACCACTCATGTTACACCTGTGGGTGTCGTAAGCTGCGGGTACACGTTAAATGTTGACACAGCTGATTCCTCCAATAGTAACAAAACGACAACCTCACGCAATCAATTGCTGGAAACATGACGTAGCATGCGCATGCTAGCATATCTCCCGCCGTTTTGGGAGGCCAAATTATAATTTCATTACTTCAAGGGGGTCATGTCCCCTTTGCCCCCCCCCCCCCTCCAATCCTCCCTTGCATTTGTTGGATTACACAGAGTGCCGATGAGTGTTCGACCCAGATGTGAAGGTAGATCCGGCTGTTGTGACACCCCGACCCACCAGTCGTTAAGTCTTCCGCTTCCGTCTAAGCATTTGCATCCGATTCCCTTCGCTGTACCGCTTTCCTTTCGGCAGATGCGTCAGAATTTCGGTGCAACATCCTGGATGGAGAAGAAAACTGGCGCTTGTCTGCGGTGTGCTCTGCGGGCTTGCGGGCAGGTTACACGGCTGTGCTGGACGCGGCTCGCTCCGTCACTTCCGTGCACTACCGGTCTTCTGCTGCCGGAGAATCCGCTTGCTCTCCTGCTTACAGGCCGTCACCCAATTCCCAGCCGGCGCCCGCCCGGCGTGACGAAAGCCATAGCCGTCACAGCCAGCGCCGGACCGAGAACTGGTCAGCTGGAGCGGACGCTGGAGTGGCAGTCTCTGTTTGACAGGGAAAAGAGTGGGTTGGTAGATTTGCTACTGAAGCGGTAAAAATACATCGTTCCAGGTCAGTCCGAAGCGGCCGCCAGTCGGGTGATTGAGAAGTGTGTTCTACACGTTTCACTCCTCATAGCCTATTTGCGTAAATTGTCGGCCTCCTTGTCGCCTTATCTCCACTCCGGTGGAAGTCTGTCACTGTGCGTTGGCGCCGTTCTGTTCTTTGCTAGTGTGCATGACTAGCTGGGCATGCGGCAGGCAACCAGGAGTCCTCCGAGAGGAAAAATCGGGCTGGTGGGGGCCGACTTGCAGCCGCAGCACTGCTGTGCACCCCGCATGCACACCGCATGTAGGGCGCACGCGGGGTGCACGGGGTGCAAGGGGTGCACACTGTACTCGGTGGCGTCGAAATCCGGATTTGCCTGAACGTGTTGATTATTCTGGTTGCTCAGATTTAGGCCCATGCTAGACTTTGTTCATAACCTCGCACTGATCTGCAGCCCATGGCGGCCTAACATGCATAACTGCGTCAGACGTCAAGTGCGGAACACATGAGACAGAAACGAGCATTGCAAACCAGCGGGATGCCACCTTGCTGGGCGACACGAAGATCACGAGTCGTGATCGGCTAGAGTCCGCCCCCATGCGTTGCCCCAGCAACGCTCCAATCACTCTCCAACTTAAGCTAGCTGGGAACGGTCATGATAAAGGCCGAACTCGTGCAGTTGGTGCTTCGGGGGCGCGGGGCGCCTGTTGTTCATTTCATAAACAGACTCTATACAACCTAATAAACAGCCTCTGTGGTGCACGTATGTGTCCGGATTGAAGAGCAAAGGACGTAACAGCAGAACATTGCTCCTGCGTCTTTCATGTTGGTAATGCACAACCAGCAATGCCCGCAGTGTTTAGCGCGATAGGACTTATGCAAGCCTAGCTGGCTGCCAAAGCTTGCACAAAGCCGAGTTTGCAGTCTTTTGTCGTTCACTTTTCTTGCTGGTGCTGGACTCCACGCTGCCTTCGTGTTTATGTGTGTTGTATGTTTCAGCGAGGGACAAATCCAATGGCACGCGCTATACTCAGTGCTCTGATCGTCTGTTTCAGTTCGCAGAATGGCCACCGCTGTGCAAGCTCTGTGGCTGGTGCTTCTGTTGATCGGCATCGCCAGAGGTGCCGTCAATCACAGAGGCAGCTGTCCCACGCCGAATTCCACGGTGACAGACTTTGATCCGGATAAGGTGGGTGTCCCGCGTCAAATTCCACGGTGATAGACTTTGATCCGAATAAGGTGTGTGCGCCCCACGCCAAATTCCACGGCGATAGACTTCAATCCGGGTAAGGTGTGTGTCCCGCGCCGAATTCCACGGTGATAGACTTCGATCCGAATAAGGTGTGTGTCCCGCACCGAATTGCACGGTGATAGACTTTGATCCGGATAAGGTATGTGTCCCGCGCCGAATTGCACGGTGATAAACTTCGATCCGGATAAGATATGCACATGCGAGGGTGTGAGTGCAAATGCGCCACATTTTTAGCACGGCGACTTAATAATTGTGTTCATAGCTGCAGCGTCACACAGAGACGTGAATGCATTTTGATTTATCGTACGTAGATGACCTGAAGTTACAGGAGCGTCACTTCTGAGCCCCCCATGCTGACTGGACCCCCCAAATTGCTCCTCTGAACCCCTCAATGTATATGAACAAAGACGAAATGCCGGACTTAGTAAATACAGAGCAGTTATTTTAGCTATTGGTGTATTTGGTAGTAGGTACATGACCAAATCATGCAGATTATTAATATCATGTCCAGTTTGTACAAGACGGTATACTGCGGGTACCTAATACCTTTTGTTACTCTCAAGGTCCTATAAAAATAATGCAAACTCCTTCATCTGTTAAGCCAGTCTGCAAATGTTAGGCAAGTTTTCAAGTGGCAGCGCCTAGATTGAGATCGAGAACAAATGACTGCAATATGCGGCAGCAAAGTTCACGCATGCATTCCTTAACAGTGGCAAATGGGTTCGTCGCATAATTGTAGCTATGGTGGTTAAACAACACGATCAGCGACAGCTACAGTCATCAGCCTAATCAGTCCTCAGTCCAGTCCTAATCAGTTCTCACTAAGATTGAGAAGGATCTTTTTTTCTTTCAATAACGCCCAATGCAAATTGTTCCCACAAAAAGGTGGGTCACATCAACTCGAAATGGAAGTCATTCCTCAAAAGGAAAGAACTGTAAACCAACGTAATATCAACACAAGCTTTCTTATTTCTACATGAAGGGCACACACTTACGAAGCCGAAATCCAGCGCGAATTCAGGATTTGGGGGCTGGTTCAACTTTTCGGCTGAGCCCTCAAACGATTTTGGAAAGTGACATCCCTGCAAGGCAATCAGGTTGGTCTCGCGTGACTTATATAAGCAACGACTTATATAAGCCAAGCGTCACATGACTTATATGAGTTCCATATGGCTGGCTCGCATGTCATAGTGTCGTGTTAACCAACTCCAAATGCTCCTTGGTCTGTAACCTTCACAATCCTGAACAACAATCACTGCGTTACATACATGGTATCGGTATGAAACATCTTCCACCCTGTCGCTGCCTGAGGTGTTACAGAAGCCTTTGCTTTTTGAGGGAGACGACTTTCATGTTCCTGCGCATCTTCGTAAAAAGGTGTTCGTGTGGACATTTATTCAAGAGGTTATGAAACCAAATGAGCCCCGGATGAAGCGCAGTCAAATGAGGGGTCCAAGGAACCACCCCCGCCCTTCCTCCTCCGGCCCGCATTTTTCACAGAAAAAAGACTTAGGATAAACAAGGCTAGAGGGCTTTGGACAGACAGTCAAAATTCGCGTAATGCGTGCTTACTGAGTTCCGGTCGCTCCCCTCAGGGAAATCCTGGCTGTGCTGCCTACCCCCGCGAGAGGGCTTCACTTTCTACTGCAAATACAATGATCAAGCTCCGTGTATGTTTGAGAAGGTAGTGCACGAAATCGGTGCGTGATTATCGGTAAGATGCAGCTGCTTGGTCGTCCTATTAGGGAATGGCATCACATAAGTCCCATAGAACACGCTGTTCACGAAATAGCGTGGGTCTTAGAGGTATCCTATGACAGACGGGCGTGCTTATCTAGCTTGTGCGTATTACATCGTCACTCGCATCACATGATAATTCAGATTGACGATGCCCAAGTACATAGTGCGTGGTGTTACGTCACGATTGACACTGTTGGAGGTGTACATGCACCCTCCTGAGAACACACGTGCAGCGTGCTCGAGCAGAGTACTTACCCTGCTTTACGGCGGACTCGCGGGGCCTCGTACACGTGCAGCGTGCTCGAGCAGAGTACTTACCCTGCTTTACGGCGGACTCGCGGGGCCTCGTACACGTGCAGCGTGCTCGAGCAGAGTACTTACCCTGCTTTACGGCGGACTCGCGGGGCCTCGTACACGTGCAGCGTGCTCGAGCAGAGTGCTTACCCTGCTTTACGGTGGACTCGCGGGGCCTCGTCCCCATGAGGGTCCCCGCGAGAGTGGCGACGGGGCAAGTCTCCACATGTTGCGGAGTTACACGTTATGCTTAACGTTGCTTTGTCAGAAATGTTTTGTGCTGCTCAGTGCATTTACGAGGAATATTATACACATAGATGTGACAGTGCTGTTAGCCTTATTCCTCCCGTAGAATAACCAGGAGGAAGAAGAGATAGATGTATGCGATCTGCGTAATACATTTATCCCTCCTTTCCCTTTCCTTCCAGTTGTCTAGGTCGGTTAATATAAAAGATTGCAGTCAATGCCAGTGAAAAAGGTAAAAACTGCTCAGAGGTTGATCGACGGCGGATCGCCCGACAGACAGGCCTGGGGAATGTGATTTCGTTTGGGGTCACGGTTCCGCTCAGTCTCGTAGTTCCGGCACTCACCGATTGCGTGAGCGATGGACAATGGTGCTCTGGCTCTGCGGCAAAGAGGCTGAGCTTGCCCGGAGAGCAGGTAACAGTGCGTCTCGTGTAGCCTATGCGCGGCCAGCACAGTTTTACTTCGTCAGTTTTTTCAAGCATGATGATTTCCATTCACCGATCTTTGTGTTTACGATTGGGAGCTTGTTTGCGCTCCGGGTGACATCGGTAACCTTAATAAGGCTACACATAAGGCCGGCATTTCAATAATAAAAGCAATGGGATCATGCAATGTCTTCTAATGCATCCTTACCAGGCCCGTAATGATAACGGCGCTCAAGATTCTCTAGATTTCTTACAAGCTTTCCCTACGCTCTTCACAGAACTTGTCGAAGATTTCTCGAATCTTCTGAGTTGCCCTCAATTCTACGACTAGTCAAGTGATCACAAACCTGACCACGGCTGGCCACTGCCGCCGGCTTGCTTATCAACCTCAAAGCCTGACCTACAAAGCCCGTCCCACGCTGCTCTGGCTGAACGCTGCACACGTACAACGGGCGAGGCCGGTCCGACTAGGAGAGGGGAGGGGGAGGGGCAGCCCCGCCGCAGGTCCGGTTAGCTGACCGGTTGTGGCCGGAATCGCTGACTGGTGTGGCGGTGGAGCCGGTGAGGGGAGGGGGAGGGGGCGGCCTCATTCTTCTGCATGTGGAGGGGGCGCCCAGTGCAAGGAATCCACGGCCAAGCCAGAACAGTCACCGGTCAGTTCCGCTGATCCTCCAGCAGGCGCGTGTCAACGCCTGGATCTCTGAAACGGACACCGCGACTTAGGATCCTATCCTGCCGTCGAATAATTCCATGGAATTCGGGATTACCATTTAAATTCCAGACGCTTGTCTGCGTACCGAATCCTCAGCTTCTGATTTCACCGACCGGTATCTTCCGCGCAATGTTCCAAATCACCCGCGATGCCTCGACACCCGGTTCTGCAGGGACCGGCGCGGCCATAAACACGTGTCCCTGCTTTATCGACCGATTTGATGTTGTATGGCATGTTGCTACAGCGGGACCTGGACATTGCTGCGGCATTTGTATTTTACCGTGAAGTCGGTTGAAAATGAAAAGCGATTTAAACGTAAGGTAGACTGGGGAATGCTCCAGGATTGCCAATGTTTCCTGCGTTCGGACTGTGTCGACACGGGACGGTACGGACGGGCACGGAACGAGTATTACATTGCGCACAGCAAGGGGCGAAGAGGCCTTGTATGTTTGCGTCACTCATCACTCGAGGTTAGGAATGCCATGTGCTTATCTGCATGTGCAGTATATGATTGCATACTTGTAGGCAGCTGCTCCCGTCCTTATGTAGTTTCCGAGCTTAAAGTACTGCATGACCCGATTTGCTATGCTGCCACCTAAATTATGTCATGTTTACCCTGCTTGCTAGTTTTGAGATCTAATTTCACCACCCTTGAAACATCACGAAAATAATTTGACGGATGATCCATTTTTAACAGCTTACGATCATACCTCCAACTGGTTACAAGACGCCCGTAGGTGTATTTGTCGCGCAAATAGCTTGGTAACTTACGTGTGCTAATAATGAATCCTTGTGCCGCACTGTATGGTCTCCGCAGTCCTCTGTGTTAGCTGACATCTATCACTACGCCGTAACTTTTGAGGATATAGGAGAAAATATAGGAGAAAATAGGAGATATAGGAGATACTATTTCAACCGGTGGCTGCTTCTTCTCCCATCACATCGTGTAATCCCCTCACTGGCTCCTGGCTGGGGTTAATGCTAACATCCCCTCAAACCCGTGTGGCATAAAGTTACGATCACCATCATCGAGTGTATCCCGGGATTCATTGCCACACATCGGCCCGTTGACGTAGCAGCCTGGCCGCCGCTCCGAGCCCGCGTGACCCAGCCCTGGCCGCGGGCACAGCTGGCCAGCCGCCTCCTGCACTGCAGCCTGGGTCGCAGCTCACCGGCGCTCGTTGGACGCCGTGGGTGGTGCGGAATCCTCCCACGCAGAAGGGCTGCATCAGGGCACCGTCTCCGTCGGCTGGTTTTATGCAGTGTTTCGCTGTCTCGCATGTTGCCACAGACATGTCTGCTCTAATACCTCTGATGGTTCGAAGTATGTAATCGTCAAGTCTGCTAAAGCGTCACTTGGTTGCGGCGACTGATACCGGTGCGAGATGCAGTCGAGTATTCAGAGGCCCGGAAGCACGGCCATGATGTGACGCCAGGGGTCACGCTGTATCACCCCCGCCGCGCTGCACCTCACCGTTTCCGATGGTTTTCGTCTGGCCTCTCGCTGACCCTGACCCCCCGTCCACCACCGCAGTTTCTCGGCGACTGGTACGTGGTGAAGAACTTCGACCCGGACTCCTCGTGCATGAGCTTCAGCTACACCGAGTGCGGCGCCCACTGCATGCTTGTGCAGGAGCAGAAGCAGCTCAACCTCATCAGCAGCATCGGCCTCTCGAACGTGTACCAGACCAAGGGGGAGCTGAAGTCTCCCAGTGGCGACGCGGCTCGTATGACCGCCAACTTCGCTGACAGTAAGTCGGACGCTGAGGAGAACAACACATTTAGTGACGGCAAATAGTACCCCTCCGGTTCTTGATAACTTATACCCTTTTACTTTCTTGCTAACCTTGCGTTTGCATGCTGTTGCCAATTGCAGGTACCATTGTTGGGGATGCGCCTTAAGCCTTTTTTAATATTGGTCTCCATATGTTGGGTACAATCGACTCGCTGCCTTTATGCAGTATGTGAAATACTCATATGACCGGCAGTAGCATTGTCTAACCTGGATGGTGGAACGCATCAGAAAATTTGTGGTGGAATTATATTGATCTTCGGTACAGGTAGACTTCCAAGCATAAATTATATCGTAAAGGTCATTAGCGTTCCCACAATCAATTTTATTTCGTGCTGCACCCCACGCTGGATCATACCTCTAACGAATATGTTGTATGGCTTTATTTTCGTCCTTCTGACCATATTTCTTCATGCAAAGGACAGCTGTTTCTTGCAGTGCGTCAGTAAAGTTTCTAGTGAACATGCAACATGAACATAGGCGGATACGTAGGGACATTTAGCTGCACCAGTGTGTTTGCATGTCGTACCACCACCATCGGCCCACGTGCCACGGTTTTGCTGAAATCTGCACTACTATCACATTCAATGTATTAGATACGTGCCAAGATTCACTAGTGTTGACAAAATGCTCGCATCGCCATATCAGGCCCCGATTCCACACCGCCGGGACTGCGGCAATCCTGTTTTTTATAGCTTTTAGCAGCTCGGAGGATGTCGTGAACAAATCGCCGCCAGCGTGTTTGTACTGCACCCGTCTGCCACCGCTAAAAGGGTTACCTGTGAATTGGGATATCTAAATGAAATCACCGACAAGGGGACAAAGGGACATGCCTCTCGCTGTGGGGGCTTGGGTTCACCCGGCTGTTTTTCTGACGAGGGTGGGTATCGGCCACGTGAGGGGCAAGGCTCCGGTGATTTGCCTGGTGCCGGGGTGACCAGTGCACAGCCTGGTGGCCGACTGTCACCCTGTCTCCTCGTCCGCCGTCGCGTGTATCGCCGGACACACGGACCGTGCCACGCGCAGCGTTACTGGGTTCCGATGTTGGAAATAACCGACACTCAAGATACCGTGGGTGTCAGGATGTCGAATCCTGCCATTCCAGAAGCCACGAGGTGATCAAGGCCAAGAAAATATTATGATCGAGTTATTTATATCTGGCGTTCGTGAGCACGATTTTCAGGTATAACAGCCGTCATTTGGTTTTCAATTAATTTTGTGCAAGGTACGATGCCGTAATCAAGCAATGACGTATCAATAAGCATAGTTCCTAAACGAATAAATTGTGCTGTCTAGAGCAGTCCTTTCTGCTTCAAATTACATCAATCGTTAAAAGTAGCTTGTTTCATCATATCTGTTGCTTGCTTCTATGTCTTCAAACGTAAAACATTCCCTTTAAAGGGAATGCTCCACGTGCGAAGATAATGAAGCATCAGATGTCATGAAATAAGATCACTTTTTTTGATGATCACTTTTTTCACTTTTTCAACTTAAGATCACATAATTTATATACTTTTAAGTGGAGAAAACTGCTCTGAACGACAAAATGTCTCTATTTAGTTAATATGCTCCTCAATACGGCACTGTTTAATTACGTCGTGGAACGTTTGCATGACGTCGAGGTACTGCCAAGCTGGCGGCGCCAAATTACCGTCTTAGCACTAGCATGCAGCTCTTCAACTCGCCGAGAAGTATCAGTGGCGATACTCGAATTGTTCGCTGAACCAAATATCTGCATGTGCTCGTGTTTTGGCCCTTTTCGGGGTGTTGTAGCATGTTTACCCATGGGTTTAAGAAATTTTCTTGTTATCACGTCCTTGATTATGGCGCTATTCTTGAGCTATATTATTATTGCGCATGTACCAAAAATGTGGCTACTGCGTGGCTAGTGGAACAAGCATGTTCCTACAGGAAAACACGTTCAAATTTCATTGAGTTGGATATATTGATACGACCAGGAGTGTAGTTTCCCATTCAGTTACTGGGGGATGTTCATCCCCCCATTTTCAGAGCAATGTGAGCCAAATCTACAGTCAGACCCGTTTGGTGGCACTTCTTGGAGACGAGCGTCTTTTTTAAGACAAGACAATTATTCTCTGTTCAGTCCCCCTTCTCAACTCATTTTGCGAGACTACGCTTCTGGCGCAGCCACCGTCACACCTGTCTCATCGCATGCGTCATGTCCCGTCATGGGAGGTATGCTGATTCTGAGAACCTACTCGATCGCGTGCTGCCAGACGCGTGGGACAGCTGTGAGTCCGCTAACCCGTCTGACCTTCGTCCCCAGGCTAGAGGGCGCCGGGTCCACATCGACACACGTGCCGGGGTCCTCCTGAACCTCGGGGGGGGGGGGGAGGGCGGTGACTGTCTGTGGAGCTCAACAGACAAACGGGGCTCACAGCTGCTTGTGCCGGCTTCCCGCGCCCGCTGGACACCCGCCGCTGGTCCCGAGGAGGCCGAGACGGGGTCTGGACGCGACCCCAGTTCGACGGACCCCCGCCGCCGAAGCTATTGTGATCACGTTTGTGCTGCCGGTGATACAGAGACTAGCAGGCGTTGGCAAGAGGGATCCTAGTTTCGTTTAATTCATTTCTGACACCATGCCACCACTTACAAACATTTTTGGGGAAATTTTACGCACATCGCAGGGAAAGGGAAGTGTAGCAAAGCTGGAAGCCATGCCACATCCGTCCGCCTCCTTTACTCTGCAGGCAGCGGATGTAACTGGTGTCATCAGAAGCACAGCAAGTCGACTTCAGCCTTTCAACTCGCCTGTTCTTGAGCTAGTCATGATGACTGCGGTGCCCAAGTGTCTATCTGAGCGTTTTTTATGGTTTGGCCATTTAACTAGATCTTCAGCGCCTCTTCATTTGCTTTAACCGCTCAGTTTCGAATCGGCTATTGTTAACATGTATTTCGCTTCGTTTTATTTTCGTTAAACGCGACGGCGTACATGTTTGACGGAGTCTCCGTCGATCAAAAGGCCGTCTTTAAACGAGGGCTGCTATTTCCAGCTAGCCAACGCTCCACTCAGTTTCTCCGTAGGGCAGTGAACAAAATGCACTCACGGACTTTGAAATTATTCCTTCCCGAAAACGCCTTTTACACAGTCATACATCATGTCCGTTCCATTGAAACTGGCCCGTTGATTCTAACAGCGGTGCTCTTTTTCGTTCTACGCACCGACACCGACACCGACACCAACACCGACGCGACGACCGACACCGACACTGGCACCGGCACCAGCATCGACACTGGCACCGACACCAACAACCGACACCGGCATCGGCACAGACACCGACACCCTACACCGACACCGACACCGACACCGTCCCCCTACCCCGGCTGTGCTGTCTTCCACAAGCGATCGAATACACAGCACCCCCGTCATCTCCCCAACCCCGGCCGTGCCCCGCCGTCAGGTGAGCGCATGGCCAATTACAAAGCATCTCTGCCATCTCCCCAACCCCGGCCGTGCCCCGCCGTCAGGTAAGC
>NW_023597055.1:24213285-24244174 GCF_011947565.3 Pollicipes pollicipes
CGCGTATATCTTGGTACGGTATGCCGCCCGGGAATCACGCGACACCGCGTCATATATGTACAGCGTGCCTAGACTAGCCCCCGCTGAAGGTACCTTGCTGTGTGTGTGCGCTTTAGCTTGGCGGTAGCCGAGGTGCGCCGAATGGTTAACTTGCGCGCAGGAGACCCGTAGGAAGTCTGCGGCAGTCAGCAGCAGTGTGTGATGTCAGCTAGAGCTGGAACGGATCTGCAATACTTTTTGATATTGTTTTGCCTACACCAGCGCGCTTTTCGCTGTGTGCGGGGGTAATAAACAGCAGGTCGACGCCTTAGATGTGAAGCTCATTGCCGACCAGTTTGTGTTGTTCCCGTGATTCTGGACCACGGTTGGTCAATGGTCCTCTTCTTGACCGATCGCGCCAGGTTCTGTGCTGCTGGGTTTCCTTCGTCCAATAGCTTGGCTATCAGTAGATACCCCTCGCTGTCATTGATTGAATGGCACATGCTAGCGCTGTTTGTCTTCTTCCCCGTTTGGTTCCGTCTGATTTAAAATCCGTCGCGTTGAGAGCTGACGGCGTCCAAAGCTCGCCGAGCTCTCCGGCGGCGCTGGTCTGGCTGCTCTGCGTGGCCCTGACCGCTCGTCATATCTAGCACCTGGCGTCGGTGGCGTAGTGTAGCGTTGCCCAGCCGCACGGAAGGAGTCGTCGCGACCGATGTCACGTGACCGGTACGATGCTGGGGCTCGAGGGGCGCCTCAGTTGTCCTGTTGCGGCAGACGACATTCAATAACTCCAGCTGTGAGGCGGTGGCGGTGGTCGTAGCTGTGACCTTTGATCGTTACGGTACTGTAGGCTTGTCTGCGATGCAATAAAGTACTCCGAGGTCTCGTGCTGTTTGTGACCAAAACCACTCCGCCATCCGAGGTAGTGTGCTGAGGACATGTGCATTTAGTTGATGCTGCCGTCCGAACTAAGCTCTGAAAGGTGTGCGACGGAGAACGTACCGCGTAGCGGGTAAGAGTGAGCCCTCTTGGTTATACGCACGGAAGCTCCCGTGTGTAGTTTTTATGGGAATAGTCATCTGCCTGAGCTGAACTATGACCGCAGGTGGTTTGAACCTATAGTCAGTTCGGCGGCAACTCCACGGCAGCAGCGTCGTGTGTAAATGGACATTTTTTCAGATATTTTTGTTTTGAATCTTAGCATTTTTGAGACCCGCGGCGCGCCCTTTGATCCTCTGGTCCCGCTTCTTTTGACATGCGCTCGGGTGGGGTCAACTTGACCCCCCCCCTCGAAGGTTTTTCCAGAATGGTTTCCGAACTGCGCGGCACAGCCCAATTTTGCATAGCTGTAGATAATTGAATGGCGGTTTTTTAGTATCAAATTTGTGGATGTACCTTGTAAGGTCGCAGACATATGGGGGGTCAAAGTCAGGCCATGATTTCAGCGGAGCTAATTTCCAGGGAATCGTTCAATCTGATGCAACAACGTAGTGTTTGACAAAGGCATACATCTCTGAAGTGCTCTCTTAGGCAACACATGTTAAATGGGGGAATTACGTTGACCTAAGGTCAGGTATGAGTGGCAGACCAAGGTCAAAACCGACCTGTTTTATTCCTCAGGCTTGCTGTAAGGGATAGTTTTCGGTGCTCATTTCGAATTTATTGATAGCAGGAACCGCATTGTACATATGCTATACACTTCTTAGAGGC
Organism: Pollicipes pollicipes; assembly: GCF_011947565.3. Classification (NCBI taxonomy): domain Eukaryota; kingdom Metazoa; phylum Arthropoda; class Thecostraca; order Pollicipedomorpha; family Pollicipedidae; genus Pollicipes; species Pollicipes pollicipes. The sequence continues at coordinate 24,214,975 of NW_023597055.1, forward strand.
CAGAATAGGTTAGTGACCGAAAATGACGTAGGCCGACATTTTGTTTTTGGAGACATACTGCCTAGCGTAATCATTGTCGTTTATTCAAATGCAAGACTGAGAACAGTCTTTTGTGATTTTGGTCACCATGACCTTCAAAAGGTCAAACAAGGTCGGTGACCTTAAATGAGCGTGTGACTTTTAGCTTAAAAACAGTTATCTAGGTTCTGGGGACACTTTGGAGACCAACCTGGAACTTGACCTTGTTTAACCTTATTTGACCCGAAGGTCATGACCTAGTAACCTTACACTTGACCTAAGTGGGTTCACGTACAGTTCAACATACCCTGTAAATTTGGTGTTTCTGGCTCTCTTAGGTTGGGGGTGGGTGGCTTCGGCTTCTCTGGCTTTGCTCGGGTGGGGGGTCAAATTGACTCCCGGGCGAAGGGTATCTAGCCGGCCACCCGGGCGCGTGTTAAAATTGGAACGTCCTTTTTCAAGACGTCCTCGCCCTTTTAACACGTTTGTAAGTCTCAATGACGTCATTCTGTTCTTAATTTTTATTTTCATCCCTACAGCATGTTTTTTTCGTGTGCCGGGAGCGCTCCATGGGCTATTGTGGGCACCCCTCCGGGTTTGGGGACACCATATTCTTTAGGTCGTTATTCTCGGCCTCGAGGCATAATTTCTCACCTTAGGGATATCTATTGCGTCCTCAGGGACGTCCCTCTTTGGGCTAAGGCGTCTTTCTACTATCAAGGGCAGCATTTTTCCGGATTGGGAAATGTTCTCAAGCAACAAGCACCCCATTCTGCCCCTCAGGCATGCTCCGTCAATATTTGGCGCATTTTATTTTTGAAATTGTCCTTTTAAAAGGGTCTTAGACCTGGTGGTGCGACAAGTTTTGGGCGCTAGTGGCGGACTTTGAGCCCCCCCCCCCCTCCCGGGCTTAAAGGAATCTGTTTATCGTTTAGGGCTTTGCTGTTTTGCTGGCCGTCGGGACGTATCTGCAAACGTTTGTTGACCGTTTTAGCCATAGGGCTGCTTCCAGCTGTTGGGCGCCCTTTTTATTATAATGACTACTCCTTTCGTCCCCAGAGTAGACGACGGGGGAGCCGAATGAGTCCTCGTGGGGGAGGGACATCTCATCTCTGGGGAGGGACATCTCTCAGACATCTCCTTTCTTCCCGCCAAGGTTTGGGACAACTTTGAGTCTTCATCGTTTCACAGCCTGCCTTATTCAGCCTCGTGCCTGCCGTACCTTCAGGGGCGTCGCCATCAGGACTGGCGACACCGTGGGGACATGGGGTACGCGCCTCTCACAAGTTTCGGAACGTAAAGGATTGTAGTCTGCAAGCTCGAACAAACCTGTAATTGCCAGACACATGTATGCACGTCGTGTTGCGCCGTTCTGAAGCACACAATTTCACGTAGGGCGCGTAAGGAGTTTTTCATGCTTATTACAGCCAGTGGGTTGAAACAAACCAGTTTTCTTTACAAAAAAACGACGGTTTCTTCTATACTTCCTGCATTACTGAAGCGAAAATTAAAATACATTGGGTCGATGAGCAGCGGAACGAATGAGAATTTGTCAGCAACGAGCTGGATGAGCAACAGGGGTGAAGTTTCGCGAAGCGATGCGGGCTTAACCACGAAAAAAGTTATGCATCTGACCCGTAATATTTGCCAACAGAGTTTCTCTCCTCATTTGGCTCATCTTTCTATGAAAGCTGGGGGGTGGAGACGAAGTCGGAACTGAAGCCCCTCCAACTGAATAGATAATTGCACACCTGTTGACGTATTAAATAGGGAAAGTGAATTCAGTGCGAGTAAATAGTTAAATGAAGCAACTGATTGGGCCGATTATTTATTGTGTGGAAACATCACATCGCTTCTGAAAACCCATTTTCAAACTGGGTGCCTCAATCTGGTCAACGTGCCGAATAGTAGCACGTTGACAAATGAAAATGGGACATGGAAAATGGACCAGGGACTAAGTGGCAGTCGCTCCGACAAATCTCACAGCTGATCCCCTTTCTCGGCTTGACCCAGTTTGAAATCAGTGCACAGTGTATTTCCCCCATGCGACTGCAAATTACACCACGGACTTGACGTTGCCCGGTTCTAATGAGCGCCCGTCGCCCGTGAAGATAAAAGGGCGTTACGTCTTTCATGCACTCCCGGCAGAGCCGTATATTAACTCCCCTGGTGCCGGGACCAAGTGGCGTTGATAACGGGAGCGCGTGCCTTCTGTCGCCTCACCTAAATTCTGCGAACCAATGCACCTCCCCAAACACGCCAGAATATTGTGGACGGCGCCAGTTGTATGGGCCGCAGCCGGGAGGATGTTACTGCTGCACAAGGTTTAAACCGACCAGATATTTAGCATTGATTAGACGTGTTCCCCAAACGGTATTTGAATGATGAAGGAGCCATCAGTGCAGATAAGGAAAGGTAGTTTGCGATTTCTTTGTGAGACTCACGCAGATCCATTTGTCGCTTTCCTCAGGAAGGTGCAGCATGTGCAAGATATGCCCACAATAGAAACACTCGGCAGTCACGCACGTATTAGTGAAGAAATTGCTGCCACAGCTGGTCACCGTATGCTAAAAACAAAGATTTAGCGGCAAGAAATGATCAAAAATCCGACGCCCAAAAAATCCAACAGGTGCCTTTTGTCAGGTGAAAAATGCAGGTTTCTTACTTAATGCTAGGCTTAGGACCATTTGCCTTTGTTGGAAGAAGCTTGCAAAAAGATCGTTTACGACCTCCATCGTTAAGTAATTAAAACTTACACTCATATCCGCGGAATTTGGACTGTTACGCCACTGTTGGAAATAAAATTCCCTTTTGGGAAGGGGGCGAACGATAAAGTTATGTCGACAGTGATGTAAACTTAGCACAGGGAACAGCTGACTACGAGACTGCCGGCTCGAGTGGTGAAGTCCTACTGTTCTGTAGTGCTGCTCGGCATCAAAAGTGACTACTCAGGCGGCCGCGAGAACAGCTAAATGTAATTAACGACCTTGCAGCGTACAATAGGTCATTGCATCGTTGATCGTATGCGACAAACAATGCATAAAATGTGGGAACATCGAATCAGGGTGCGCATCGTACAAACATCTCTTGTGGTTTCTTCTGAAAGTTGAAGCAAGGCTCTGGAGCTGATATCAATGCATAGACAATGTTGTATATTCAGGCTAATTGATACTGCCCTCATGAATGAGCGACGTTGTAGACATTTCACCAGCTAAATAGTTTGTGTCAATTCAGGGACCTTTTTGCTACCTTGAGTTTGAAAGCGGGGCACACATCCTCGTTCCTTGTTTGAAGACTTAACAACATGATTGTAGGCGACAGCTCACCTGTGGGTGAGAAGCTGCGAATCGCTTTGTGAGGTCCATTGAGCTCCCAAAAAGACGTGAAGCTCGACTCCCCGACCTGAGCTTATACCACCGACACTCACAGGTCCTGATCACCTGAATGGGACCGTGACCAACGACACACACTCAAAAGGAACGGCACGCCCCAACAAACCGGGGAACTGCGAGCCCCGTCAAACTGAGGCCTGGCTGCAGATGATAGCTCTGTGGTGCTGTATACGAAGACTGCTTGAGACAGGTAAATCCAGACCACGCATTATTATAATTGCTAGACCAGACGTACACATGCCAGTTCTTAGCCCTGCCCGAACGGCTGTCCTCGTTCCATGAGCACCATCTTCAGGGCCACGTGTCGTACCGCTCCTGCGTGCCTCCGCTCTGCAGAGGAGCCTGCTCCCCTTGCGATACCTTGACCCCCTTCCAGCGCCTCCAGACGGCCTCCCGCGCCAGCGCCAGCGCTACCACCACGAAGAACGAGATGGGCACGCCGATGACTAGGTCGAACGCGAACAGGGCGGCGGCCGTCGGCTGCTGGTGCCAGTCGAGCACCGGGTAGAAGGCTGTGTGGCCGTGCTCGGTGGTGCCCCCCAGCGTCGTGTACACAGCCGTGAAGCAGAGGTAGAGCGCCGCCACCGCCGCCGGCTGCAGCACGTGTAGCGGACGCCGTGGCACCCTGCGGGATTACCGCATAGTCAGCAGGGGGGAGGGGGGACAGGTCGGCGGTACAGCGAGACACCGCGGCACCCCGTGTGGGTACTGGATAGTCAGCAGAAGGGGGGGGGGGCAGGTCGGGGCGGTACAGGGGGACGCCGCGGCAACCCTGCGGTGGTACCGGATAGTCAGTGGGGGGGGGGGGGGGGAGGGGAGGGGGGAGGGCAGGTCGGCGGTACTGGAGACGCCGCGGCACCCTGCGGGAGTACCGAATGTTCAGCCGAGGGAGTGGGGTGAGGACGGCGGTACAGAGGGACGGCGGGGGTGCCCTGCAGTTGCACGTGATGGTCAGCGGGAGGAGTTACAATGACGGTACAGAGGGACACCGCAGCGGCCTGCCGGGTTAGCGGATAGTCAGCAGGGAGAGGGATGGGACGGCAGTACAAAGGGACACCGCGGCATCCTGCGGGGTTAGCGGACAGTCAGCAGGGAGAGGGATGGGACGGTAGTACAGGGGGACACCGCGGCATCTTGCGGGGTTAGCGGACAGTCAGCAGGGGAGAGGGGAGGGACGGCAGTGCAGGGGAACACCGCGGCGGCCAGCCGGGTTAGCGGATAGTCAGCAGGGGAGAGGGGAGGGACGGCAGTACAGGTGGACACCGTGGCACTCTGCGGTCGACGGAGGCTCGGCAGAAGAAGCGGGTACGGAGCGGCAGGGAAAGTGAGTGCGGAGTGGCACAGGGAGCGGGCATGTACACCAGACGACTTATTCATCAGCTGGTCAAGAGGTATATGACCAAACCTAACCTCAGCAGAACTCAGGCCTGACTCTGAAGGTGTGAGGCCTAAATGTGTGGAGGGCCTGTAGCGCATCCCCTCCCCGGTTAAAGGTAGGAGAGAACGCGTCCCCAGCGCCCACGCGCGGGCGCTGTGTTCAGGGACGCACCGGTGGATGAAGAGGAGCAGGAGGACGTAGACGCTGTTGCCGCCGTGGGGACGAGACGGTGAAGTAGCTGGGCGGCTGCTCCGAGTCCGGCTGGAACACGCTCGGCCAGAAGGCGATGGTGACGGTGAACACGAGCGCCGCGCTGATGTTGTGCATTAGCCAGCTCCAGCGGTAGCGGAACGGAAGGCGGCCAGCCTCTATCAGCAGGCCTTGAGAAGCAGACGATGTTATCATGCCTTAATGAGAAGGCCAGGTGATTAAGTTTTGAGATTCTGTCTCATGTGACAGATGTGCAGGGAAGCAGGCTGCTATCACTTGAACCATTGGTTGGCTGTCGATTTTGCGGGCTTCTTTGAAATGGAGTCAATATCTTATGAAGCGCGTGATGTATTCCAGATGGCCAATATCGCCGAAAACATGGGTCTGTTTAATAAGACGTCGACACTACTTCCTTGATGTCTGTAAAATCGAAAATCCAACAGATCAGCCCAAATATAAGTAAGACGTCACGGCATGGCGTCGACATGCCTTTGCCGTATTTCCTATCACTGCTATAAAAGGCTTCCATTGTAATGTTACTAAAGGTCAAAACGTTCGACGAGAATGCAATGGACGTCGAGCGACGTACAGATGTATGCTCTGCACTGTTGACAGCCCACACGAACAGACCACTGTTGACCGGATGGCATTGACTGTTGTGTATATTCAACTTTGTGGATCTATGTGCAGCTGTGTTTGGTATAAATTTGGCGCCTTTTGTGTCTCACTATCAAACAGAGTGGAAGGTCGCGTCGGAGCCACGTCTATTGACCTGACCTGACCCACTGACCTTTCCTGACCCGGTACACGTGCTCGAGTGCCAGGCCGGCCGACACCATCGCGCTGTGGGCCAGCAGACACTGGGTCCAGTTGGTCAGGTAGATGATGAAGTGGGAGGCGAAGTGAGCGCCGTCCCACCAGCCACCGTGCTCTGCCGGCATCAACACCTGCGCCAGCCGTGGCCGGTCAGGGCGCGTCCAGCAGCTGCACCAGACGTCGGGTCCTTCCCAGGGACTGCAAGACCGGCGACAAGCTTCCCAACGGATGGGACCATTGCCGGGATTGTCGTCCTCGTCTGGTGTGTTAGTTTACGCGTAACGTTTCGGCCACTTGTCACTCCAGCAGTTATCATGATGCCATGGATTAACTGATTGATTTGCTTTATTACAAACGATTAGGTTTTATCGATGCCTTGCAATATCGCCCTTTCGTCATGACATGAGGCAGATGCACGCGGATTTTTCGCGTTCACACAATATTTACAGATGCCAGTGATTATGCTGGAATATTGGCTGACATCGAGCCCGGCGCTAGTCCTGACAATTTCAGTGGACGAGAGCGATGCTTTTACGGACGCGTCTGTGGGTCGACCAGTGATGCCATCGCTTCATGAGTTCTAGACGGCGTGTTTGCTGGTCAGCTGGTGTGATGTTTATACCTGATCTGGCTTCATGAGTCTAGACGGCTTGTTTACCGGACTGCTGGTGTGATGTCTGCACCTGGTCTGGCTTCAGGAGTTTTAGACGGTGTATTTGCCGAACAGCTGGAGTGATGTCTGTACCTGATCTGGCTTCATGAGATCTATACGCCGTGTTTGCCGAACAGCTGGAGTGATGTCTGTACCTGATCTGGCTTCATGAGATCTAGACGCCGTGTTTGCCCAACAGCTGGCGTGATGTCTGTACCTGATCTGGCTTAATGAGATCTGGACGGCGTGTTTGCCGAACAGCTGATGTCATTTCTGTACTTGCTCTGATCGCCTAGACCTGACACCAGACCTACCCAAAATGGTCGGACCCATGGTCTGCGTAGGCGAACGCGTGACCGGCTGACAGCGTCGGCTCACAGCCTGTGCATAGGTTTTGCCAGTACGTTTGGTTCAAACTATTTCACCTGCATAGTTTTTGTGTTATATCGCTGCGATGTCTGGCCGACCAAATCAGGGCTTGTTTTGACCTGTTTCTAAGCTGTTCCGTAATTTGGAAAACTTATGCCCCCGAGTTGATCGAATGAAAGATTCAACAAACGATTTGATGCAGCGTTATTCGAACTTTTTTAGATCTGCGGCAAATACCGTAATTTATTTCCGATCGTCTTTAGAGCTTCCTGACAAAAAAGAACTGTGCATCGTTTCCTCTGTACTACCTACCTTGCCTGAACGCGCCCTGAACTCCTACCGACGACGAACAGTACCTTCACTAACACCTCGACGTTGAGGAAGAGGGCGCTGCTGACGCTGAAGAAGACGTAACTCCAGGATATGTCGGAGCGCTCCTGCCACTGACTGGTGCCGAAGTCGGCCGGGCTGCCGGCGTCCAGCCGGTACTGGTTGTAGAAGCCGGTGTGGGAGGGCGCCGATGACATTCTGCGGCGCAGCCGAAGACGAGCATTGCCAGGATTGCCAGAGATCACATTACTGCATCAGTGCTTGAAAGCGGCTTGAATAGGCTCCAGTGAGCATTCGGAGGTCCCCGAGTTTGGATGTCTGTAAAGACCTGGAGGAGCTTTTCAGAGATCGGGCTCGTCCCTCAGAAAGTCGTGCAGCTGTTACCGTGCACAGCATTCATACGCGAGTACCTAGCTGTCACATAAATTACGGCACTATGACAAGACCTCCCAGATGTTTAGCTTCAAGACGATTTTTAAGAGGCCCGATCCATTTAAACCGACTTGTCTCTGAAACAGCTGTTAATGAAGATTTGAGAGCAATGCCGTGTGACATACCTGCCAGCCTTGTGCGGGTACCGGCCGTCGAGCACGAGTGTGCCGAGCCTGCTCCTGTGACTGGTTCCCGGCTGAGACCGGGCGTCGAGCACGAGTGTGCCGGGCCCGCTCCTGTGACTTGTTCCCGGCTGAGACCGGCCGTCGAGCACGAGTGTGCCGAGCCCGCTCCTGTGACTTGTTCCCGGCTGAGACCGGCCGTCGAGCACGAGTGTGCCGAGCCCACTCCTGTGACTTGTTCCCGGCTGAGACCGGCCGTCGAGCACGAGTGTGCCGAGCCCGCTCCTTTGACTTGCTCCCGGCTGAGACCGGGCGGCAGGCCACCTGGCATACAGGTGTGGCGATGGATTATCATGCGCCGAGCATCAGCTCGTGCAGCGCGGCCACACGCGCCCGCTGGGTGGTGCCCTCCGACCCCGACCTCTGAGATGGCAGACGTTGTATTGGGTCACGCGTCCTCGCGGTATATGCTTGCTGTATGCTGTTCACGCCCGACCGACCGTGGGTGGTGCCACCTGGCGACCAAGTCGATGAATATGCGACAGCGTGCGATCTCGGCCAATGGTTCAGCTGTCGTTTCGTGGGGCGTAAATGTGGTTGTTTGATCCCTGTCGTAAAAACCGAAACGTGGCCATTTATTTGTGGATGGCGGCGTGAATGCCGTAAATTTTGTGGATGTTGTGTGGTATAAAAGTGTGCCATATATCTTACTATACGTGTTTAACAGAATGCGAACCCGTGGTAATATAATTTCAACCTTCTGAAACCTATTGCTGACTCAAATGGTTAAAGCGGAGGTACCCGGTACCAAGAAAATATCTAGCTTACTGAGGTCAATCACTTCGCAAACGAAATGGCAGGCGTAGCAAACAAATGCCAACGAAATTTAGCGTGTATTATAATCTTTCTCAATTAACTAGCAATCTCTTGCCCGGGAGATACGGCTTTTGCTGCTCCCGTCGTGCGAGTGAACAGAGGCGAAGGAAACGCCTCATCGCGACCTACTTGGCGCCTCTTCACCCCTTACCTGAAGTCTCAGGCAGGTAATGCAACAACTGTTTGTTGCGCTGAAAACTAACTTAACCGTCCCGTGTAGTGTTATATATGTACTTTCTAAGTTGCTGCTGCAAGCTGCCCGAAATGTTGGCCAATGACCTGACATGTTAAATGACTATTGCGGGTTCTGCGAAAATTGTGTGATGGTTGTTGGACGTACGTGTACGTCTATTTTTAGATGCATCGCGTGGATACATGTGAGTAGGCCTGATGGTCACACAGCTATGCTTGCGATCATAATTATAAACATGGGTTGTGTAAGACTTGCCCGGATGGAGCCGCCCGAGGCATGCTCAGGCGGAGGAACAGGCGCAGGATCGTGCGTGATGCAGTGTCTGGAGCAGACACGCCCCCAGCGCATCGCTGGGGGCGGCTACCGCACACGCTGAGGGCTTCGCATCGGTCCGGCAGGGCGCCGTCGCCGTCCCTCCCTCCTCTGGGCAACAGGTACAGGCCCCCTGGTCGTCGGCCCATAGTGGAGTTCCGCGACGGTGAGGTGACAGGCGCGGGGGAGCCGCGCACGGGTGTCACGGATGGCAAACGGGGCGGAAGTAAACCCCAGGACTGTGCCAAGCTGGCATTCTCCAATACAAGCCACCTAGTTCACGCTTTCTGTACTCTGCCATTGGCCACACCGTCTCAGATCAGATTGTCCAACACCCGCACGTTCTGATGCGCCCGCCAATGTTTGAGGCATGGTGAGAGAACCACAGCCGGCCGGGCGATCTCGTATACACGGACGACTCGAGGCGCCGGATCAGGGGTCAGGGAGGACCGGCAGACCCGTGGGGCGAGGCACAGCTCCGCTGGTGATGAGGGTCCGGTCCTGGTGACAGCGGCAAGCCCTGCTTGTCGTGGGAGAATAGCCGAGAAGGCTTATAAAATGACAAACGCAAGCGGTGAAATATGTACTTGCGGAGTCAAACGCTTTTTTCCAAATCAGCAGGACCATATCATTGATGCGGTTAAATGTAAGCGATACAAGTGTGCAGTTTAGCTCAAGTTATCTTCTGTGAAAAAATAGTAGCTTAAACATTTCCGTGTGCAATTTCGTTTGAGTATATATCTGTTTTGTAGTGGGCTCGTGCACTTCCTGGCAGCTTAGTGATTCCTGTATAGTTGCTTTATTCTCTACGGGCGGCACGAGGCTCTGACGCCTGCCGGGCAGCTCCAGCTTGGAGAATGCGGAGGTTTTCAGCGCAAGATTGAAGAGGACGCTGTGATCGCCGGGGATACATGAGGGTTCAGCATGCGCTGTAATTGCCGGATCGCCGTGAGGGCTCAGCATGCGCTGTGATCGCGAGAGCTCCATGAGGGCTCAGCATGCGCTGTGATCGCGAGAGCACCATGAGGGTTCAGCATGCGCTGTGATCGCGAGAGCACCATGAGGGCTCAGCATGCGCTGTGATCGCGAGAGCACCATGAGGGCTCAGCATGCGCTGCGATCGCGAGAGCACCATGAGGGTTCAGCATGCGCTGTGATCGCCGGGGATACATGAGGGCTCAGCATGCGCTGTGATCACCGGATCACCATGAGGGCTCAGCATGCGCTGTGATCGCCGGGGATACATGAGGGCTCAGCATGCGCTGTGATCACCGGATCACCATGAGGGCTCAGCATGCGCTGTGATCGCCAGAGGACCATGAGGGCTCAACATGCGCTGTGATCGCCGGAGAAACATGAAGGCTCAGCATGCGCTGTGATCGCCGGAGCACCATGACGGCTCAGAATGCGCTGTGGTCACCGGATCACCATGAGGGCTCAGAATGCGCTGTGATCGCCAGAGGACCATGAGGGCTCAATGCGTTGTGATCGCCGGAGGACCATGATGGCTCAGCATGGGCCGTGATTGCCAGAGGACCATGAGGGTTCAGCATGTGCTGTAATCACCGGAGGACCATGAGGTCTCAAAATACGGTGGTCGTTTGCAAAGCCATGCCTTTATCAGTTAACACATGTTGGATGGGAGACAGTCTTGGGACCAGGCTGACCCCAGGAAACAGGCAGACGCCGGCCAGCGTCTGTCGTAGGGTAGTCCAGTGTAGATTGGCGGCTTCCCGACGATCAACCGGTCTAGGTCAGGTGTCTTCACAAAATATTTCGGTCCAAATGATGCGTCTTCAGAGAGTTGGTTGGTCCAGCTTGGCGACGCGAGATGTTGGTTCGGTTTGGATCAAGTGACGCCATAACTGTGCAGGTAAGGTACCCGGCAGCCCAACAACCCAGGTCACGGGGTGACCTCGGGAAACGGGCCGGCCTGAGTACACTGACCTCCGCCAGGGGCGGCCGATCCAGGGTGGTGGGTGAATACTGGTTCACACTTCGGACCCTTCTCCACCGTACAAGGCCGGCCCGGGTTCACTGACCTCCTACAGAGGCAGCCGTTCCAGAGCGGTGGGTGCATGCTCGTCCTTCTCCACCTCGGAAAGGGGCAAGAGACGCTTGGTCACCACGATGGCGCCGATCAGGACGCCGAGCACCGAGCCGAGCGCTATTCCGATGCCCAGCGCCAGTGACCAGTCGCCCGTCCGCGGCGATAGGTAGCGCTTGTCCTCGGTGCCGTGCAGCATCTGCCGCAGCTCCAGGAAGGCGGTGACGACGGCGCTCCGGATGGACGTCGTCATCTTCAGCACCCGCTTGGACTCCTCCTGGGAGTCCTCTTTTTCGGGACCGTTGGATATGCCCAGAAGGCCCTTGATGATGCTGGGGTTGGTGGCGTTGGTGCGGTGGGACTCAGAGACGGATGAGTTTGGTGTGGGGCTGGAGTTGTTGCGGGCTGCTTTTAGGTGCGTTTTGGTCGCCCCCGTTCCTCGTCGATTAGCGTTCTTCCTGTTTTTGGCGATATTCCCGGGATAGAGGCGGCTGCGTGCGACGGCTGGCAAATTTTGTGCGGGTGACAGTGACGTCGACATTCCGGTGCGGTCGCTGAGATGGTCGGCATTTTGTGCTGCTTGCCTAAGCGGTCTGTCGTTAGACCTGAGCTTCTGAACCGGATCCAGTGGGTTCGGGACAGGAGTTAGAACGTGATCGATGACCTCTGAGCTTCTCTGCCTTCCTCGTGGTGACGGGAGGTCGTGTTCAGGAGCCGAATCACCAGCTGAGTGTGGGTGTTCTCGTCCATCACTCGCACCATGTTTTGGCGCGTGATTGTGAACCTGGAGCGATGCATTGGTCAGCAGAGTGGCCTGACCACTAAGAAGAAACGCGAGAACTTGAAACCAAATCAGGGTTTGCATCTACAGCTTGATATAGTGGAGCATTTCATCAATGGTCCTAGGTAAGCGCATTGAAGTTTAGCCCAGGATGAAATGCTCTCTTGCGTAACGCTTACGGCAAATCAAAACATGCGTCAAGCTCTTCTCTTGTTGAAATTTATCAAATGCTGCAAATGGAGATCAGCAAGCGCACAAATTTAGCCGGGCAATCATCACAAATTCATTGGAACGCGAAACGGAAAAAGTTACTTGAATCACACGTGCTGCTGATAGAAGCTGGGCTTCGAGTTAAGAATCTCGTAAGTCCGCATTTGTACTCTCGAAAACCGTCCACGAGGTGCCTTTTTGGGTCTTCGTCTCGCTACAATGTTCGTTGGCTTCGGTGGGCTACATCACTCATTCACTCGTTACAACACATTACATAAAACTTTAAAAGAAAATGTTACCAAATATGCTATAAAATATTGTATTACGACCTAGACTATACAACATGAAACTGCAAAATACGTTACGATAAAATATGATATAAATGAACGATGCTTTGAAATACGTACGAAGTATAACGATGAATCTGCAAGATGTTTTAAATTGATTATAGAATCTGCCAAACGCAGCGTACACACAGAGATGAATGAAAATACAAGGTAAGTTCATGGAATACGCATTGACCACAAATAGTGCACCTGTTCATACGTATGGGATACAACCATACAGATAACCAGCATGGGCTTAAAACTAAGGCGCGTGGCCTAGCATTTGCGTTTGAAAATGCGAGTTTGTAATCCCTCAGAAGTCAGCGATGAAAACATAGTGGTGGTCCGAGGAAGACGGTACCAGGTTTCCGCGGCACAATAAGCAAAGGCTCGCTTGCTGGCTTCCAACAGGCACCTGGTCAGGTGGAGAGACATTGACATGGAGGAGCACGTCTCCCTCAGGGAAACAGAGGAAAGTGGCTTAAAAAGGGATTTTCTTTGCATATGAGGAGTTTAAATATTTCCAGCACGTCCTTCTCTTTTATCGAGTCATCGATTCGTGGCCATCCCAGAGATTTCCGAGTGGGTGTCATATACAGGCTGCGTTTCAGAGCAGAGACAATTCTTGCACTTTTTTAAATCCCCTGCACCTGGCACTTGATGCGCCATCCCATACGCGCATACAGTAAGGTGTGCGTGAAAAAACGTAGGCGTCGATAACAATTTTGGGGAAATCAGGGAATGCAGTAATACCTTAGTCGGTGCAACGATGTTAGAATTCCGTTACGTTTTAGCACGACTTAAACGACATGCGTCTCCCACGAAGACGTCGCGTCTACGACCTCACCGATAAATTCGATGTGCCGTAAGGTGAGATAGCCTTTCTATTTATCCTGAAGTGAAGATCACAGAGCGTCATCTGTAAATGAGATCAGGCGTCCATGTGACAAGTGACTGGGCAAGTCGTTTGTGAAGAGGGCGAATAATAGCGGAGCGGGCATCCGTGGATCCCTGGGGCACGCCGTGGGTTACCGGTAGGGTCGTCAGTCCTCCACGCACCACCTGTCTCCAACCACGTCTTTGTTTGCGTTCTAAAGCTTCTACAATGCATGGCTGCTCTAGTGGTGACAACACGTGATAATCATTGACAGAGATCACATGGAACTAGCGGATGTTCGTGGGGTGATAAAGATATCGCATTGTTGTACGTGTAGTGTAATTCATTATCAGCTCTCACCTTTCGCTTAAACAAATGCATAGTATTCACAGATTGCAGGCACGTAATTCTCCAATCACCTCCTAATGTGGTTTTAAGTCCCAGGCATGGAACACAATGAATGTGCTCAGCCGTTGCAGGAAATTATCGCTGGCCGCTCTTTAGGAGTCCTAGTAGCATCGCACCAGTATTTGTAACAATGCAATCCTACTGGGGAAGGAAACTTCAATGTTCAACTTCTTCTTCCACTTCGAATGCAGAAAGTTGAGGATATAGGCCCATCAGTGAAAATCTATGCAAAGAATACATTTTTTCCTGCAAGAATGGTATAATGACTGGGGTTGTTCCTCTCCTTCCCGACGATAGAGGGGAAAGCGTCACCATCCGCGTCCCCCGGTGGTGCCACCCTTGTTCATTGCAGATAGTGCACAGCCACGTGTAGACTTTCCCGAATTGCCTGCGTTACAAAAGAACCAATGGTTTTATCGGTAACGTGTAAGAAGTATTTGGAAATTACTTAAGACGTTAGTTACGGACTGTTTACTGCTGTTTCCATTGTTTCAGGAATTTATTATTATTTACAATAGTTCGGCTTGTGTTTGCAAAGCTTGGAGATGCCATTATTGTTGGTCCAGTAGTAACACAACAGAAATGTGTATTACATCCGTTTTTCGAAAGTTGTAACACAATATTCGCATTGCATGCCTTTGTACCTTTCCTCTTGTACCCAAATCGTGATATTGACGAATGTCGTAGAGAAAACTCCTTGGGACCATTTTTATGTCACATTTTTTCGTGCTCACATATCCGGTCTACACAACTTCTGATACGGTTTTCTTGCGGTCACATTAATATGTAGATGTACAACGGTTTTCGTGCCTGTGGTGTATTGCATCTGTCATTTCCATCTTGCATTTCTTTATGCACACCTTTAGTCAACTCGTAAATGCGTCGTACCAATTGGTTCGTACAAGTTTTTAGTAGGACGCCGTACACCTGGGCAAAAACTTCCAAGAGACATGCAATATTGCTTCATTGAACTGCCAAAAATATGCTCACTGGCTTTAGCATATTCACCTGTTGATCAGCGAGATGCAAATAAGCTTTGCTAGAGGCGCCAAAAATGTCGGGGCTCGCCTGAAACCTGCCTTTATCAGGACCGAGGACCAGAGACGCCGCCTCAAATCTGGACACATATTTTTTACAGGCTGTTTTAGATGGGGCTTCACTTTCGTGGTCCGTTACGACTAGGACACTCTTGAAGAGAGCAATCAGAGCTTATTGAACCGCGGAGCTTAAAAGTGACTTGCTGGTGGAAGAGGTTGCTGCCCAGTTCAGTCCAGTGAACATTGAAGCTGGCGGCGACTCAGTTATGCCATGCTGACATGCCATGGCGTGGTGTAGCCCAGTGGTCACCGCAGCGTGTCGCCCCGATCCCCCATGTTCGCTGAGCTATGGCGCTACCGATCACACCTCCGGGACGTAGCTCTCTCGCTCCCGCTCTTTGTTTCTTTTTTTCTCTCTCTCGCTCCCGCTCTTGTTTTTCTTTTTTTGACTCTCTCCCTCATTCTCGCTTTTTATATATATATATATATATATATATATATATATATATATATATATATATATATATATATATATATATATATATATATATATATATATAATATCTCTCTCTCTCTCTCTCTCTCTCTCTCTCTCTCTCACTCTCTCACTCTCTCTCTCTCTCTCTCTCTCTCTCTCTCTCACTCTCTCCCACTCTCTCTCTCTCTCTCTCTCTCTCTCTCTCTCTCTCTCTCTCTCTCTCTCTCTCTCTCTCTCTCTCTCTCTCTCTCTCTCTCTCTCTCTCTCTCTCTCTCCCCGGATGTGGTGAACAGCGGGAATGCCACCAGAATGCACGTAACCGATGAATGGCCGATATTCTGCCACTAGAATAGCGGGTTAAATCACATCTCGAACTTTCAATGTAATAACGAGTTAACTATCCACCAGCCATGAACCACTCATGTTACACCTGTGGGTGTCGTAAGCTGCGGGTACACGTTAAATGTTGACACAGCTGATTCCTCCAATAGTAACAAAACGACAACCTCACGCAATCAATTGCTGGAAACATGACGTAGCATGCGCATGCTAACATATCTCCCGCCGTTTTGGGAGGCCAAATTATAATTTCATTACTTCAAGGGGGTCATGTCCCCTTTGCCCCCCCCCCCTCCAATCCTCCCTTGCATTTGTTGGACTACACAGAGTGCCGATGAGTGTTCGACCCAGATGTGAAGGTAGATCCGGCTGTTGTGACACCCCGGCCCACCAGTCGTTAAGTCTTCCGCTTCCGTCTAAGCATTTGCATCCGATTCCCTTCGCTGTACCGCTTTCCTTTCGGCAGATGCGTCAGAATTTCGGTGCAACATCCTGGATGGAGAAGAAAACTGGCGCTTGTCTGCGGTGTGCTCTGCGGGCTTGCGGGCAGGTTACACGGCTGTGCTGGACGCGGCTCGCTCCGTCACTTCCGTGCACTACCGGTCTTCTGCTGCCGGAGAATCCGCTTGCTCTCCTGCTTACAGGCCGTCACTCAATTCCCAGCCGGCGCCCGCCCGGCGTGACGAAAGCCATAGCCGTCACAGCCAGCGCCGGACCGAGAACTGGTCAGCTGGAGCGGACGCTGGAGTGGCAGTCTCTGTTTGACAGGGAAAAGAGTGGGTTGGTAGATTTGCTACTGAAGCGGTAAAAATACATCGTTCCAGGTCAGTCCGAAGCGGCCGCCAGTCGGGTGATTGAGAAGTGTGTTCTACACGTTTCACTCCTCATAGCCTATTTGCGTAAATTGTCGGCCTCCTTGTCGCCTTATCTCCACTCCGGTGGAAGTCTGTCACTGTGCGTTGGCGCCGTTCTGTTCTTTGCTAGTGTGCATGACTAGCTGGGCATGCGGCAGGCAACCAGGAGTCCTCCGAGAGGAAAAATCGGGCTGGTGGGGGCCGACTTGCAGCCGCAGCACTGCTGTGCACCCCGCATGCACACCGCATGTAGGGCGCACGCGGGGTGCACGGGGTGCGAGGGGTGCACACTGTACTCGGTGGCGTCGAAATCCGGATTTGCCTGAACGTGCTGATTATTCTGGTTGCTCAGATTTAGGCCCATGCTAGACTTTGTTCATAACCTCGCACTGATCTGCAGCCCATGGCAGCCTAACATGCATAACTGCGTCAGACGTCAAGTGCGGAACACATGAGACAGAAACGAGCATTGCAAACCAGCGGGATGCCACCTTGCTGGGCGACACGAAGATCACGAGTCGTGATCGGCTAGAGTCCGCCCACCCGTTGCCCCAGTAACACTCCAATCAGTCTCCAACTTAAGCTAGCTGGGAACGGTCATGATAAAGGCCGAACTCGTGCAGTTGGTGCTTCGGGGGCGCGGGGCGCCTGTTGTTCATTTCATAGACTCTATACAACCTAATAAACAGCCTCTGTGGTGCACGTATGTGTCCGGATTGAAGAGCAGAGGACGTAACAGCAGAACATTG
This sequence comes from Pollicipes pollicipes, assembly GCF_011947565.3. Lineage (NCBI taxonomy): Eukaryota > Metazoa > Arthropoda > Thecostraca > Pollicipedomorpha > Pollicipedidae > Pollicipes > Pollicipes pollicipes. Next base: position 24,232,181 of record NW_023597055.1, read on the forward strand.
CTCCTGCGTCTTTCATGTTGGTAATGCACAATCAGCAATGCCCGCAGTGTTTAGCGCGATAGGACTTATGCAAGCCTAGCTGGCTGCCAAAGCTTGCACAAAGCCGAGTTTGCAGTCTTTTGTCGTTCACTTTTCTTGCTGAAGCTGGACTCCACGCTGCCTTCGTGTTTATGTGTGTTGTATGTTTCAGCGAGGGACAAATCCAATGGCACGCGCTATACTCAGTGCTCTGATCGTCTGTTTCAGTTCGCAGAATGGCCACCGCTGTGCAAGCTCTGTGGCTGGTGCTTCTGTTGATCGGCATCGCCAGAGGTGCCGTCAATCACAGAGGCAGCTGTCCCACGCCGAATTCCACGGTGACAGACTTTGATCCGGATAAGGTGGGTGTCCCGCGTCCAATTCCACGGTGATAGACTTTGATCCGAATAAGGTGTGTGCGCCCCACGCCAAATTCCACGGCGATAGACTTCAATCCGGGTAAGGTGTGTGTCCCGCGCCAAATTCCACGGTGATAGACTTCGATCCGAATAAGGTGTGTGTCCCGCACCGAATTGCACGGTGATAGACTTTGATCCGGATAAGGTATGTGTCCCGCGCCGAATTGCACGGTGATAAACTTCGATCCGGATAAGATATGCACATGCGAGGGTGTGAGTGCAAGTGCGCCACATTTTTAGCACGGCGACTTAATAATTGTGTTCATAACTGCAGCGTCACACAGAGACGTAAATGCATTTTGATTTATCGTACGTAGATGACCTGAAGTTACAGGAGCGTCACTTCTGAGCCCCCCATGCTGACTGGACCCCCCAAATCGCTCCTCTGAAACCCCTCAATGTATATGAACAAAGACGAAATGCCGGACTTAGTAAATACAGAGCAGTTATCTTAGCTATTGGTGTATTTGGTAGTAGGTACATGACCAAATCATGCAGATTATTAATATCATGTCCAGTTTGTACAAGACGGTATACTGCGGGTACCTAATACCTTTTGTTACTCTCAAGGTCCTATAAAAATAATGCAAACTCCTTCATCTGTTAAGCCAGTCTGCAAATGTTAGGCAAGTTTTCAAGTGGCAGCGCCTAGATTGAGATCGAGAACAAATGACTGCAATATGCGGCAGCAAATTTCACGCATGCATTCCTTAACAGTGGCAAATGGGTTCGTCGCATAATTGTAGCTATGGTGGTTAAACAACACGATCAGCGACAGCTACAGTCATCAGCCTAATCAGTCCTCAGTCCAGTCCTAATCAGTTCTCACTAAGATTGAGAAGGATATTTTTTTCTTTCAATAACGCCCAATGCAAATTGTTCACATAAAAAGGTGGGTCGCATCAACTCGAAATGGAAGTCACTTCTCAAAAGGAAAGAACTGTAAACCAACGTAATATCAACACAAGCTTTCTTATTTCTGCATCAAGGGCACACACTTAAGAAGCCGAAATCCAGCGCGAATTCAGGATTTGGGGGCTGGTTCAACTTTTCGGCTGAGCCCTCAAACGATTTTGGAAAGTGACATCCCTGCAAGGCAATCAGGTTGGCCTCGCGTGACTTATATAAGCAACGACTTATATAAGCCAAGCGTCACATGACTTATATGAGTTCCATATGGCTGGCTCGCATGTCATAGTGTCGTGTTAACCAACTCCAAATGCTCCTTGGTCTGAAACCTTCACAATTCTGAACAACAATCACTGCGTTACATACATGGTATCGGTATGAGACATCTTCCACCCTGTCGCTGCCTGAGGTGTTACAGAAGCCTTTGCTTTTTGAGGGAGACGACTTTCATGTTCCTGCGCATCTTCGTAAAAAGGTGTTCGTGTGGACATTTATTCAAGAGGTTATGAAACCAAATGAGCCCCGGATGAAGCGCAGTCAAATGAGGGGTCCAAGGAACCACCCCCGCCCTTCCTCCTCGGGCCCGCTTTTTTCACAGAAAAAAGACTTATGATAAACAAGGCTAGAGGGCTTTGGACAGACAGTCAAAATTCGCGTAACGCACGCTTACTGAGTTCCGGTCGCTCCCCTCAGGGAAATCCTGGCTGTGCTGCTTACCCCCGCGAGAGGGCTTCACTTTCCACTGCAAATACAATGATCAAGCTCCGTGTATGTTTGAGGAGGTAGTGCACGAAATCGGTGCGTCATTATCGGCAAGATGCAACTGCTTGGTCGTCCTATTAGCGAATGACATCACAGAAGTCCCATAGAACACGCTGTTCACGAAACGACGTGGGTCTTAGAGGTGTCCTATGGCAGACGAGCGTGCTTATCTAGCTTGCGCGTATTACATCGTCACTCGCATCACATGATAATTAAAATTGATGATGCCCAAGTACATAGTGCGTGGTGTTACGTAGCGATTGACACCGTTGGAGGTGTACACGCACCCCCTGAGAACACACGTGCGGCGTGCTCGAGCAGAGTACTTACCCTGCTTTACGGTGGACTCGCGGGGCCTCGTCACCATGAGGGTCCCCGCGAGAGCACGCACCTCCCGAGAACACACGTGCAGCGTGCTCGAGCAGAGTACTTACCCTGCTTTACGGTGGACTCGCGGGGCCTCGTCACCATGAGGGTCCCCGCGAGAGTGGCGACGGGGCAAGTCTCCACATGCTGCGGAGTTACACGTTATGCTTAACGTTGCTTTGTCAAAAATGTTTTGTGTTGCTCAGTGCATTTACGAGGAATATTATACACATAGATGTGACAGTGCTGTTAGCCTTATTCCTCCCGTAGAATAACCAGGAGGAAGGAGAGATAGATGTATGAGATCTGCGTAATACATTTATCCCTCCTTTCCCTTTCCTTCCAGTTGTTTAGGTCGGTCAATATAAAAGGTCGTAGTCAATGCCACTGAAGAAGGTAAAAACTGCTCGAATGTCGATCGACGGCGGATCACCCAACAGACAGGCCTGGAGAATGTGATTTCGTTTGGGGTCACGGTTCCGTTCAGTCTCGTAGTTCCGGCGCTCACCGATTACGTGAGCGATGGACAATGGTGCTCTGGCTCTGCGGCAAAGAGGCTGAGCTTGCCCGGAGAGCAGGTAACAGTGTGTCTCGGGTAGCCTATGCGCGGCCAGCACAGTTTTACTTCGTCAGTTGTTTTTTTTAATATGATGATTTCCATTCACCTATCTTTGTGTTTATGGTTCGAGGCTTGTTTGCTCTTCGGGTGACATCGGTCACCTTAGTAAGGCTACACATAGCGTCGGCATTTCAATAATAAAAACAATGGGATCATGCGATGTCTTCTAATGCATCCTTACCATGCCCGTAATGATAACGGCGCTCAAGATTCTCTAGATTTCCAACGAGCTTTCACGATGTTCTTCCCAGAACTTGTTGAAGGTTCCTCGAATCTTCCGAGCTGCCCTCAATTCTGCGACTAGTCAAGTGATCACAAACCGGACCACGGCTGACCACTGCCGCCGGCTTGCTTATCAACCTCAAAGCCTGACCTAGAAAGCCCGTCCCACGCTGCTCTGGCTGAACGCTGCACACGTACAACGGGCGAGGCCGGTCCGACTAGGAGAGGGGAGGGGGAGGGGGCAGCCCCGTCGCAGGTCCGGTTAGCTGACCGGTTGTGGGCGGAATCGCCGACTGGTGTGGCGGTGGAGCCGGCGAGGGGGAGGGCGTCGACCTCATTCTTCTGCATGTGGAGGGGGCACCCAGTGCAAGGAATCCACGGCCAAGCCAGAACGGTCACCGGTCAGATCTGCTGATCCTCCAGCAGGCGCGTGTCAACGCCTGTATCTGTAAAACGGACACCGCGACTTAGGATCCTATCCTACCGTCGAATAATTCCATGGAATTCGGGATTACCATTTAAATTTCAGACGCTTGTCTGCGTACCAAATCCTCAGCTTCTGATTTCACCGACCGGTATCTTCCGCGTAACGTTCCAGATCACCGGTAATGCCTCGACACCCGGCTCTGCAGGGACCGGTGCGGCCACGAACACGTGTTCCTGCTTTATCGACCGATTTGATGTTGTATGGCATGCTGCTACAGCATGACCCGGGCATTGCTACGGCATCTGTACTTTACCGTAAAGCTGCTTGAAAATGAAAAGCGATTTACACGTAAGGTAGACTGGGAAATGCTCCAGGATTGCCAATGTTTCCGGCGTTCGGACTGTGCCGACACGGGACGGTACGGACGGGCACGGAACGGGTATTACATTGCACACAGCACGGAGCGAAGAGGCCTTCTACGTTTGTGTTACTCATGACTCGAGGTTAGGAATGCCTTGTACTTATCTGCGTGTGCAATATATGATTGCATACTTTTGGGCAGCTGCTCCCGTCTCTATGTAGTTTCCGAACTAACAGTACCGCATGACCCGAATTGCTATGCTGCCACCTAAATTATGTCATGTTTACCCTGTTTGCTAGTTTTTAGATCTAATTTCACCACCCTTGAAACATCACGAAAATAATTTGACGGATGATCCATTTTTAACAGCTTACGATCATACCTCCAACTGGTTACAAGACGCCCGTAGGTGTATTTGTCGCGCAAATGGCTTGGTAACTTACGTGTGCTAATAATGAATCCTTGTGCCGCACTGTGTGGTCTCCGCAGCCCTCTGTGTTAGCTGACATCTATCACTACGCCGTAACTTTTGAGGGATAGAGGAGAAAATATAGGAGAAAATAGGAGATATAGGAGAATACTATTTCAACCGGTGGCTGCTCTTCTCCCCATCACATCGTGTAATCCCTCACTGCTCCTGGCTGGGGTTTAGGCTTACATGACCTAAAGTCCGTGAGCCATAACGTTACGATCACCATCGTCGAGTGTATCCCGGGTTTCATTGCCACACGTCGGCCCACTGACCTGGCAGCCTGGCCGCCGCTCCGAGCCCGCGTGACCCAGCCCTGGCCGCGGGTGCAGCCGGCCAGCCGCCTCCTGCACTGCAGCCTGGGCCGCAGCTCACCGGCGCTCGGTGGACGCCGTGGGTGGTGCGGAATCCTCTCACGCAGAAGGGCTGCATCAGGGCGCCATCTCCGTCGGCCGGTTTCATGCAGTGTTTCGCTGTCTCGCATGTTGCCACAGACATGTCTGCGCTAATACATCTGATGGTTCGAAGTATGTAATCGTCAAGTCCGCTAAAGCGTCACTTGGTTGCGGCGACTGATACCGGTGCGAGATGCAGTCGAGTATTCAGAGGCCCGGAAGCACGGCCATGATGTGACGCCAGGGGTCACGCTGTATCACCCCCGCCGCGCTGCACCTCACCGTTTCCGACGGTTTTCGTCTGGCCTCTCGCTGACCCTGACCCCCCGTCCACCACCGCAGTTTCTCGGCGACTGGTACGTGGTGAAGAACTTCGACCCGGACTCCTCGTGCATGAGCTTCAGCTACACCGAGTGCGGCGCCCACTGCATGCTTGTGCAGGAGCAGAAGCAGCTCAACCTCATCAGCAACATCGGCCTCTCGAACGTGTACCAGACCAAGGGGGAGCTGAAGTCTCCCAGTGGCGACGCGGCTCGAATGACCGCCAACTTCGCTGACAGTAAGTCGGACGCTGAGGAGAACAACACATTTAGTGACGGGAAATAGTACCCCTCCGGTTCTTGATAACTTATGCCCTTTTACTTTCTTGCTAACCTTGCGTTTGCATGCTGTTGCCAATTGCAGGTACCATTGTTGGGGATGCGCCTTAAGCCTTTTTTAATATTGGTCTCCATATGTTGGGTACAATCGACTCGCTGCCTTTATGCAGTATGTGAAATATACATATGACCGGCAGTAGCATTGTCTAACCTGGATGGTGGAACGCATGAGAAAATTTGAGCCGGAGTTAGAGTTGCATTGATCTTCAGTACAGACAAGCTTGTAAGCATAAATTATACCGTAAAGGTCATCAACATTCCCGCAATCAATTTTATTTCATGCTGCACTCCACGCTGGATTATACCTCTAACGGATATGTTGTATGGCTTCATTCTCGTCCTTCTGACCATATTTCCTCATGCAAAGGACAGCTGTTTCTTGCAGTGCGCCTGTAAAGTTTCTAGTGAACACGCAACATGAACATAGACGGATACGTAGGGACATTTTGCCGCACCAGTGTGTTTGCATGTCGCACCACCACCATGGGCCCACGTGCCACGGTTTTGCTGCAATCTGCACTAGTATCAGATTCAACGTATAAGATACGTGCCAGAATTCACTAGTGTTGACAAAATGCTCGCATCGCTATGTCGGGCCCCGATTCCATGCCGCCGGGACCGCGGCAACCCTGTTTTTATAGCTTTTAGCAGATCGGAGGACGCCGTGAACAAACCACCGCCAGCTTGTTTGTACTGCACCCGTCTGCCACCGCTAAAAGGGTAACCTGTGAATTGGGATATCTAAATGAAATCACCGACAAGGGGACAAAGGGACATGGCCCTTGCTATGGGGCTCGGGTTCACCCGGCTGTTTTTCTGACGAGGGTGGGTATCGGCCACGTGAGGAGCAAGGCTCCGGTGATTTGCCTGGTGCCGGGGTGACCAGTGCACAGCCTGGTGGCCGGCTGTCGCCCTGTCTCCTCGTCCGCCGTCGCGTGTATCGCCGGACACACGGACCGTGCCACGCGCAGCGTTACTGGGTTCTGATGTTGGAAATAACCGACACTCAAGATACCATGAGGCGCCAGGATGTTGAATCCTCCATTCCAGAAGCCACGTGGCGATCAAGGCCAATATAAATATTATGATCGAGTTATTTATATCTGGCGTTCGTGAGCACGATTTTCAGGTATAACAGCCGTCATTTGGTTTTCAATTAATTTTGTGCAAGGTGCGATGCCGCAATCAAGCAATGACGTATCAATAAGCATATTTCCTAAACGAATAAATTGTGCTGTCTAGAGCAGTCCTTTCTGCTTCAAAGTACATCAGTCGTTAAAAATAGCTTGTTTCATCATATCTGTTGCTTGCTTCAATGTCTTCAAACGTGAAACATTCCCTTTAAAGGGAATGCTCCACATGCGAAGATAATGAAGCATCAGATGTCATGAAATGAGATCACTTTGACCATTTATATACTTTTAATTGGAGAAAACTGCTCTAAACGACAAAATGTCTCTATTTAGTTAATATGCTCCTCAATACGGCACTGCTTAATTACGTCGTGGAACGTTTGCACGACGTCGAGGTACTGCCAAGCTGGCGGCGCCAAATTACCGCCTCAGCACTAGCATGCAGCACCTCAACTCGCCGAGAAGTATCAGTGGCGATACTCGAATTGTTCGCTGAACCAAATATCTGCATGTGCTCGTGTTTTGGCCCTTTTCGGGGTGTTGTAGCATGTTTACCCATGGGTTCAAGAAATTTTCTTGTTATCACGTCCTTGATTATGGCGCTATTCTTGAGCTATATTACTATTGCGCATGTGCCAAAAATGTGGCTACCGCATGGCTAGTCGAACAAGCATGTTCCTACAGGAAAAAAAGTTCAAATTTCATTGAGTTGGATATATTGATACGACCAGGAGTGTAGTTTCCCATTCAGTTGCTGGGGGATATTCATCCCACCATGTTCAGAGCAAAGTGAGCCAAATCTACAGCCAGACCCGTTTGTTGGCATTTCTTGGAGGCGAGCGTTTTTTAAGACAAGACAATTATTCTCTGTTCAGTCCCCCGTCTCAATTCATTTTGCGAGACTACGCTTCTGGCGCAGCCACCGTCACACCTGTCTCATCGCATGCGCCATGTCCCGTCATGGGAGGTATGCTGATTCTGAGAACCTACTCGATCGCGTGCTGCCAGACGCGTGGGACAGCTGTGAGTCCGCTAACCCGTCTGACCTTCGTCCCCAGGTCAGAGGGCGCCGGGTACATAGCGACACACGTGCCGGGGTCCTCCTGAACCTCGGGGGAGGGGGGGGGGGGCGGTGACTGTCTGTGGGCTCAACAGACAAACGGGGCTCACAGCTGGGCCGGCTCCCGAGCCGCTGGACCCCCGCCGCTGGTCCCGAGGAGGCCGAGACGGGGTCTGGACGCGACCCCAGTTCGACGGACCCCCGCCGCCGAAGCTGTTGTGATGACATTTGTGCTGCCGGTGATACAGAAGCTAGCAGGCGTTGGCAAGAGGGGTCCTAGTTTCGTTTAATTCATTTCTGACACCATGCCAGCACTTACAAACATTTTTGGGGAAATTTTACGCACATCGCAGGAAAAGGGAAGTGTAGCAAAGCTGGAAGCCATGCCACATCCGTCCGCCTCCCTTACTCTGCAGGCAGCGGATGTAACTGGTGTCATCAGAAGCACAGCAAGTCGACTTCAGCCTTTCAACTCGCCTGTTCTTGAGCTAGTCATGATGACTGCGGTGCCCAAGTGTCTATCTGAGCGTTTTTTGTGGTTTGGCCATTTAACTAGATCTTCAGCGCCTCTTCATTTGCTTTAACCGCTCAGTTTCGAATCGGCTTTTGTTAACATGTATTTCGCTTCGTTTTATTTTCGTTAAACGCGACGGCGTACATGTTTGACGGAGTCTCCGTCGATCAAAAGGCCGCATTTGAACGAGGGCTGCTATTTCCAGCTAGCCAACGCTCCACTCAATTTCTCCGTAGGGCAGTGAACAAAATGCACTCACGGACTTTGAAATTATTCCTTCCCGAAAACGCCTTTTACACAGTCATACATCATGTACGTTCCATTGAAACTGGCCCGTTGATTCTAACAGCGGTGCTCTTTTTCGTTCTACGCACCGACACCGACACCGACACCAACACCGACGCCGACGCCGACACCGACACTGGCACCGGCACCAGCATCGACACTGGCACCGACACCAACACCGACACCGGCATCGGCACAGACACCGACACCTACACCGACACCGACACCGACACCGACACCGTCCCCCTACCCCGGCTGTGCTGTCTTCCACAAGAGATCGAATACACAGCACCCCCGTCATCTCCCCAACCCCGGCCGTGCCCCGCCGTCAGGTGAGCGCATGGCCAATTACAAAGCATCTCTGCCATCTCCCCAACCCCGGCCGTGCCCCGCCGTCAGGTAAGCGCATGGCCGATTACAAAGCACCTCCGTCATCTCCCCTACCCCGGCCGTGCCCCGCTGTCCACGCGCGGCCGACTACACAGCACCCCCGTCATCTCCCCTTTCCCGGTTGTGCTCGGCCGTCCTCGCGTGGCCGACTACACAGCACCCCCATCATCTCCCCTTTCCCGGTTGTGCTCGGCCGTCCACGCGTGGCCGACTACACAGCACCCCCATCATCTCCCCTTTCCCGGTGGTGTTCCGCCGGCAGGTCCGCGCGTGGCCGACTACACAGTGCTCACCACCGACTACGAGTCGTACGCGGCCGTGTTCACGTGCGAGACGGTCCGGCTCGCTCGGCTGCCGCTCTTCCACCGGCGCGACGTGTACGTGATGAGCCGACGGCGCAATGCCACGCTCAGCCTGGCCCAGCTCGACAAGGTGCGGCGCCGCCCCACGCGGCGTGCCACGTTCTGGTGACGGCGGCTCCTGACACTGTGCGGGGACGCGCCCGCTGTTTGCCTGCGTGGCTCCGTGGTGTAGTTGTCCGTTGCTGTTGACTGTGCCGCTGTTTGCCTGCGTGACTCCGTGGTGCAGTTGTTGTCCGCTACTGTTGACTGTGCCACTGTTTGCCTGCGTGGCTCCGTGGTGCAGTTGTTGCGCGTTGCTGTTGACTGTTTGCTGCATTTCTTTGTTGTCGTCGTTCAATGTTATTTTGAGCTGCAGCTTTTGTGGCAGCTCGGCCGACTCGCAGTCCGACTCTGACAAAAAATCATTGCAGTGAAGCTTCGTCGATGTGAAAGCCACAGCTTGTCACGGGCATGCCTTGCTGGAATATGCGGCCATGTAGTGGTTTCAGGAATTTTGAACCGACTCTATAAACAAACATTCTGCTTCAGTGTTTGTGTGTTGCTCGTTTTCATACACGCTCATTTCGTCAGATCGTGCCCGATGGTACTGTTTGTGCCGTGGGTTCAGGCATCGCACAACCAATGGGAGAATCGTCTGATATATCCCGGGAGCCCAGCGCCATCTGTGGAGGCGACTCGACAACCACCGCAAGAAAACGGTGTGTCGCCTACGCTCCGGCTAGTGTTGTCTGTCGGCAGAGACGGGCGGCCCTTTATTGATTCCAGCGACCGAAGTGACCGAGGTCACTGACCTGCCCCTGACCCGCAGGTCAGCGAGGCCTTAATCACCAACCAAATCGAGGACGAGTTTGAGCCGGTGAGCCAGAACAACTGCATCTCGTCCAGCGAGGCGCTGCTCGATCTGGACACCAACCGGCTCGTGCAGGGCTTCAACGCGTTGACGGCGCCCTGGCAGAGGGTGAGCGGCCGCCGCCGCCGACAGGTGGCGCCCTAGTCTTGGCGCCCTAATCGCCAAAACCGACACGCTCTTCGCATGCTCGTTTCATCTCCCTGCCTTTTCCCATAATCGTTGTCGTTGGACGACCTCCTGACAGATCCAATGGCCTGTCAACATAGTAGATCACCTCCCTCGCTTGCCCCATGACCACTGCTCCGACGGATCCGCTTGTTTTCCCGTCCTATCACGTGACCGTTTGTGTGACTGATGCCGACACCTGCCGTTGTGGTTTGTCCGTTTCCAGTTCTGTGCAACGAGCATTGATGCGACTGGTACCGTTCTCCGCGCTCTGCCGTGACTGCTGGCGACTGGCTCCCCGCCCTATGACCTGAATGGTTCGTTTCCCGTCCGCCAGGTGACCGACGCGGCCAGCTCGTTCACGAGTCGCATCAGCTCGTTCACCTCCTCCATCGCGGGCATCTTCTCCGGCATCGGGAGGCGGCCCAGTCAGTAGACGCCGCGTCACGATCGCCTCACGCAGCTGACGCCAGCAGTCAGCTGGTCACGGAGACGCCAGTCAGCTGGCCACAGAAACGCATAAAGCCATTTAAATGCTCCTGAGTCCAGAGGAAATTGAAAGACTCTAGCTGCACCCCAGAGACAGCTAGTCAGCTGGCAGCGCGATAGCGGTTGGTAGCCGGTGGTTGGCAAGACTCGACAGGACCTCGCCCTCATGATGAGCAGACTAGGCCGAGACGTGCAGTTGAACTGTCCTCAATGGCAGTCAGCTGGCAGCGCGATAGCGGTTGGTAGCCGGTGGTTGGCAAGACTCTACAGGACATCGCCCTCATGATGAGCAGACTAGGCCGAGACGTGCAGTTGAACTGTCCTCAATGGGCAACGTTTGAACGCAGCGCAAGTGCTGCCTCAGAGTGCACACCGGCGATGTAAGTGCGACACACCAAGAATGCGGATTCCGTGAACGCATCATCTGGTAATGTCTCGTGCATATCGTTGTTTACGTTCCACAAACCCGGTCGGGTTTTATGGGTGGGCTTGGCAACCGCGGTCCCCTTGTGTGCTACCAAGACGCCTTCTTCAATTGGCGTTTATTCGGAGATCTCGTGCTAGATCGGGACTAGGATTGTAATCATCAAGTCACGTGATCTAAAACGTACACATCGGCATGGAACAGCCAAGCAGGAAGCATGTGTGCGTAATGGTGGTTTGCAGGAGTTGCATGGGTTACGCACTGGTCACAATATACACCCACCAGCAGGGATGGGTCTGAAGCACATAGTCTGTGAGCCACGCTCGAATGCCGCTTGAGATTCAGTGGAGGAATGGCACTCTTCCGCATTCGCCACATACTCAGCGGCCTCACAATGGCCGACATTTGGCACCAAGCGGCGGGGCCGACCGATGTCCGCAGTCGACAGGTTTACAGAGCTGCTCACCTCTGGCTACACGGCGGACGCACGCCGCGTCTGGCGCACCGGCACGCCGCCGGGTCATTCAGGTCATAAGGCCACGCCGGCGCGACCCCGGCGCTCCTCAGTCCCGAGACCGGGGCACGCTGAGCGCCACCCGGCGCCTCGCCTCGGGGGACGCCTCGGGCTCCCCACGCGGCGGTCCCAGCCGCGTGCCGTCGTCGGCGCGGACGGGCCGGCCGTGCGGCGACGGCGGC
>NW_023597055.1:24245174-24262214 GCF_011947565.3 Pollicipes pollicipes
GCGGCGGTGTCGGACACCCGACCGTCCCACGTGCAGCCGGCCGTCGTGCTCAGCCTGTCCTGCGCCGTACCCGGCGGCCCGGCCTGCCCTGCTCCGTGCCCGGCCTGCCCGGCCCCGTACCCGGCGGCCCGGCCCCGTACCCGGCTGCCCGGCCCACTGACCTGGTCGGTAGTGAGCGGCGTGTAGCCCGTCATGAGGAAGTGCAGCCGAGGCGTCGGGATCAGCGGCGCGATCAGCCCGATCAGGTCGTTGTTCATGTAGCTTGGGTAGCGCAGCGTGGTCGTGCTCACCGACATGATGGTCGACACGAGCGAGTTGATCTGCGTGAACGTTGGGTTCTGGATGTGCAGCCGGTCGACGGCGATCCGGTTGAGCGCCGTGTTGTCGAGCACGACCACGCAGTCGGCGCTCTGCGTCAGTCGCTTCAGCGTCAGCAGCGAATTGTACGGCTGCACCACCACGTCGCTGATCTCGTCCTGGCTCGGAAACACCGAGTACGTCTGGATCAGCTTCTTCGGGAAGCGGTCGTTGAGCTTCTCCAGGATGAAGGAGCCCATGCCGGAGCCGGTGCCGCCGGCGATCGAGTGGCACAGCACGAAGCCCTCGAGACTGTCGCTGTTGTCCGCCTCGCGGTCGATAATGTCGAACACCTCCTCATAGAGGCGCTCGCCCTGGCTGTAGCCGGAGGCCCAGTTGTTGCCGGCACCGCCGCCGTCCTTCGACAGGTACACGTTCTCCGGGTTGTACAGCTTGGCGTACGGCGACGACATGATACTGTGGATGACGCGCGGCTCCAGGTCGAGCAGCACAGAGCGCGGAATGTAGTGCTCGTCGTCGGCCTGGTAGAAGAATACGTCCTTGCGGTCCTGGCCGTCGGCGGCGAACTCCTCCAGCACGCCGTCCGGACTGATGCCGTGCTCGGCGCACAGCTTCTTCCAGAACTCGAAGCCGATCTGGTTGCCGCACTGGCCCAGCTGCAGGGTGATCACCTCGCATGGCATGGCTGCGCCAGGGGGCGGCCGTCCACCGCACGCAAGGTCCGCCCACGCCTGGCTGCAGTCCAGTCACGCTGCGCTCCGCCTGGCCGCGGTCCGGTCACGCTGCGCTCCGCCTGGCCGCGGTCCGGTCACGCTGCGCTCCGCCTGGTCGCGCCCCGCCTCGCCGCGGTCCGGTCACGCTGCGCTCCGCCTGGCCGTGGTCCGGTCACGCTGCGCTCAGCCTGCCCGCAGTCCGGTCCGGCGCTGCGTTTTCAAGGCTGACCTCTAGAAACGAGCCAGGTAGGGTCATGCTCATAAAGTGACAACAGATGGCAGTGAATCAATTCACCATCCTAGTATTCATGGTGGGCCCATCATCCTAGTGAATGGTTCCAACATCATCTATTTGCTTCCTGTGTGTTCAGATTTTCACATTGGGCATCCAAGTGAATAAGTGTTATCAGCCAACAGTTCTAATACATGTAAAATATGCCAGCAATTTCCTGTTTAGGGAGCTACAGCATCCTTTCTGTTACACTGCTGGACATCAAAGATGCATGCACACAGAATATCAGATGTTTATCTTGATGCTAGCTTGCATTCCACAAAAAAGCACAATTTGTAGAAGTCCAAGCTACCATGCAATAATGACTGAGCTACATTCATTTGCCAAGAACATAAAATATTTAGGTGCTATTATGACTCCATACCATGACAGCATGGAGGGAGTGGTAAGAAAATTCCACAGATGTCAAACTTACATCACTGCTGGTATTAAAAGTGCCACCAAATTCATACTTTAACATCAAGTATTTTACTTTAGCATCTTAATTACACCAGTTTTTCAGAAGTATTGGCATGGTCTTGCAAAAGCAGCAGGACATGGTTAATGCAAATTGGCACACACTAAACTCAGCCCACTCCAGTATGCAGAGCGTAACATAGTTTGACTCCATATTGTTGGGATGGGGCTGAGGAGAGAAATGGTACTTTTGGATGGTTTTGGACATGTTTTACACCTGTACATTCTATGGCAGGACATCCTGAATTTGGGTATCTCACATTACTTTCGGGGAGCCCATCACAATAGTGGCGAGTATTGGGCCAGGGTAGAGATCAAGTGAAACCAGAAAATGCACTAGTGTGTAAAATCAATGATAGGTAATCCAAAATAGCAGGGGCAGCCTAGAGAGGAAATGTGGCACATTCATCTTAACTGTGTCATAATTGTCCTTATCACTGTCATATTATTCTGTCCAGCCCTGGATGCTAATGCTTGCCCAACACCCCTGTGGTGAGAGAACTGTTAAATTGAAGTGCTTGGACACAGACTTGCACAAGCAAAAAAAAAAAGCTGTGTTTGCCAGTGTTTGTGTGGCTGGTCAGGGTATACATTCCTACCTCATGTTACGAACGAGCATTGTACATCAATCATCGTTTCTAAGGCAGAACATCTCGTAATTAATCGTAAAACAGGTCATCTAAGCTCTTACCTTGGAACTTAAATAACTACGATAGCGAACACCCGAGCGCAAACACGCAGCAACCACGACCCCGGCGCCATTTCTACTCGTGATCACAACATTACTGCGTGATCACAACATTACTGCGCATCAAGAACCATAAAAATGTATGAGACCAAGGTAACAAGAATTCAATAAGATGTGTTTCTTACACATCCAAGCCACTGACCTATGACTTGTATAGGTCAATGATCCAAGCAGTCTTCCATATTGTTTGTAGATTGATCAACATGGTGGGGAAATATGACGTTTTTGCGTGGGAATGAAAAGCAAAATGAGAATATGACGGCTAAACAAAACTTCTCAATACGGTACATATATATGGCGTGGAACATGGATGCCAATGGGACTCTGGGTTGAAGGGGATAGGGTGGGGGTTAGGTTAGGTTAGGTTAGGTTAGGTTAGGTTAGGTTAGGTTAGGTTAGGTTAGGTTAGGTTAGGCTAGGTTAGGTTAGGTTAGGTTAGGCTAGTTTAGGTCAGGTTGTCAGGCTAGGCTAGGTTAGGTTAGGTTAGGTTAGGTTAGGTTAGGTTAGGTTAGGTTAGGTTAGGTTAGGTTAGGTTACGTTAGGTTAGGTTAGGTTAGGTTAGGTTAGGTTATGTCAGGCTAGGCTAGGCTAGTTTAGTTTAGGCTATGTTCTGGACTATTCTGTCCTGTCCGTTTCATAAACGTACCTAGATGTGATAAGAAATGTTTTTCATTGCATTATTATTGTTACCTTGGCCCCATAAATTTGTATGGTTCTTGATAAGCGGAGATATTGTAATTACGCAACAGCAACACAGAAACGGCGCTGGGAAGTCAAGGTGGTGGGGTGCGTGCAGCGCTCCGGAGCTCGCTATCGTAAATAATAAAATTTGAAGGTAGAAGCATGAATCTACCCATTTCAAGATTATTTACGATATGTTCTGCCTTCAACACGACAAATGGTGTACCATGATTTTTTCCAATGTTAAGTAGGAATGTATACCTACACTGTGTGGCTACTGTGAAGCAGTGAAAATTGATTGTTTCCATTGTGAAATGCTTAATACATTTCCAAATCCTGTTAAGTTGATATGCAAAATTTGGTATGGGGAAGTCAGGATGATTGCTAACCATTTTGAGCAGAGCAAAGGGGTTGCTTAGTAGCTGGTAGTTAGCACAGTAGCTTAGTACAAAGCACAAATTAGATCATGACAAATATTTTCAGGACTAACCCCATCCCCAGCCCATAGTCAAATCATTGGCCCCTGCCAAAATAACTTGGCTGCCTCATTCATGGTAGGATAAGGCCTGCCCTGTTGACTGGTATGGCATCTTTTGCAGGCCACAGCCCACTGATGTCAAACAAGGCTGTTTATAGGACAACATTTAAAGCAATAAAACCTGTCTACTTGTGAATTTCCATCTTTCTGTTAACACTTTTCCCCCAAAACATGGGTAATGTTGTTTGAAATGCTCACGATAACAACAACAATCTGCAGGTGTCATATAACCCACTCGCATCTAAAATTCACAGCATTTGGCGGCAATGACACGTGGACCTTAGTCTAAATGTTACATTGAAACCGAAACGGATACGCAGACATGTACGCATGATCCCATAACGATCCGAATTATTAAGTCTCACGATTCACACAATTACGTGAATTAACGCGCCAGTACCTCAGATGACAGCGACCTCCAGTCCGCCCCGTTCACTTCCCGCTCGAAGGAATATGACTGTTGTGGCGCAGCAAAATAACAGGAGAGCATGAGGCTTATTTTTCCTATAGAATGACGTCATACAATACAAACTTTGCTTGCTAAGTCTAACAATAGCGATATTTAAAAAAATGTGTGTAAAAAATTGCTTTTAAATAACATTAAATGTAATAAACCTCTAAACATTCCTTTTCATTATTATTTAATTTGAAACGTCATTTATTTTGCCAGTTTTTACGCGATACACCATTACAGTAAACACTTCCTTGAAGACGTGCCACTTTTGCCTACGTTGCAAAATTGCGAAGCAACAGCGGTCAAAGTACAGTTCATGACCTGTGTGGGGCGCGGGCTGCGGGCGTTTGGGCGTTTTGCATTTTATTCGTATCGGTGCGTTAGCTTGGCTCCCCTTGAGGAGGGGCTTCGGATGTAAATGATTCAGACGAAAGTCTGATTGCAATCAAGAAAACATTGGACTTTCGGTCTGCTGCGTCAAACTTAAGTTTTTTGTATCGAGTGGTATACCATGAAGGTAGTGTCGAATGTGAAACTTCTAAGGTGAATAAGACGAAGTTAAGGTAAATTTGATCCGAGGAGACTGATTTTTACTCAGAAAATTGTGGCAAATTGTGCACCCGCTTTTGCAAGATGGCTGTGAGCGCAGATGCATCTGGCACAAACAAGACTTGGGAATTGTCGCTTTATGAGCTTCACAGGACACCACAAGAGCCAGTCATTGACAATACTGTTATTGCAGTATCCCCTCGCAGCTTGCACAGTGAGCTGATGTGTCCCATATGCTTGGACATGCTGAAAAATACCATGACCACAAAGGAGTGCTTGCATCGGTTCTGCAATGAATGCATCATTACTGCCCTCCGGTCTGGCAATAAAGAATGTCCAACTTGTCGGAAAAAGCTGGTGTCTAAGAGATCTCTGCGACCAGATCCCAATTTTGACAATTTGATTGCCAAGATTTACCCAAGTCGCGATGAGTATGAAGCTCATCAGGAGCGTGTCCTGGCAAAGTTGAACAAGAGTCATAGCCAGGCTGCCCTTGTCAGTTCAATTGAAGAGGGCATCAAGATTCAGGCACAGAATAGGCAAAACAGGAAGAAAGCTGTTGCAGATGATTCCAGCAATCCAGGAAGTCAAGCACCACCCACACCAGTGGAAGCTGCTCCCCAGGGTAAGTCTTGGTTGAATTCCACTGAGATATCATGCCAAAGTTTTGTGAATGTGTTGATGTCAAGTGACCTCAGAAGTTTTATAAATTTAAGTACCAATCATTACCAGCAGCACATGAGTTCAGGTATCTTGTTGAACCTGTTGTGTGACACTTACACATGTTATGCATAGTTCTGTGATATAGATAAGCTCCTGTAACCAAATAGGTAAAATTTATGTAGTAACCAGCATACAGGAATACAGTTAAGCATATTGTAGGTTAAATGTAAGTTGCTCCTCAGCAGAATTGAAGGCAGCCACATGAAACAGTCTGCCAGCCAATCTTGATCCATTAGAACTGACTGGCAGAAACCACTGGTGGCAAAAAAAGCCAAAATGCAAGCACTGCATCAGCTTGATAATGCAAATGTATAAGACAGGTGTAATGTTGCTAGTATGAGTATGGTGCCTCACCTAGAATCCTGAAATATAAATAGCAGATGGCATCCCTTTGTCACAAGAGTTTCTCTTTACGCTTACAGTTTTTCCAAGTTGTACCTTAGTTCATCACACGCAGGACACAAATGTCACCAGGTGGTTGTTCCATGATTGCAATGTTTGCTGATCTGAAAACCAATGAAACTGTAAGCCTTGTTTAATGCTTAGTCCTAAAAAGGCATCTAAAGGACAAGCATGTTTCCATCAATTAAGTTAGAGAAATCAAGAGAGAACAAATTAAAGTATTTTGAAGAGCCTGCTAGTGAGCCAGCACTCCAAATGTAGCCAGTTGGGCATACAATATAACAATAAGCTCATGGCAGCAGTCTCCCGGTTCTATGGCAGTCTGAGCACATGTTGTTGGTTGCATGTCTGCTGCCCTATTTATTACCCTGAATCTTGACACCTGGCCTGCTTATCAATTTGCTCTTCACCCTCATGCTGTGTGGGCTGACACCCAACTTGATCAGGGCTCAGTTGTAGGAGGAATGGAGGGGAATGTATTCCCCTAGTTCCCAGAGAGGCAGTTTTTTTGGATGAATGGGAATGCTATGGAGAATGCTTTCTTCCAATAAAGCCCACACAGAAATCAAGAGGAAACCTGCAGGGTCAGACTTTGCCCAAAAATTAGTTGCCAAGACACAACAGTTTGCACAGCAAGTAGCTTACAACATGGCTTTTATGCAGCAAGTAGTTAAATTTGGAGTAGTGTAGGCCTATCTCATTATACTACTCCTCATTCTGTGGCCAACGTTTGTCACTCCTCATTCTGGTGCCAATATTCATCATCCTTCTCATTTGTCCCCATGATAGTGGATCACATATAATGTGTACAATACCATTGTGTGGCTGGCTGATTCGCCTTGTTGTCAGCTGTTCATTGAATGTGATGTTTAAAGTGCAACACTAGGAAAGTGAGCTGACATTGGCAGGGATGTTTGAGTTGATGGATTATTGCCTATTTTCCAATGCACCTGTTTTGGTGTCAGGTTTAAATGCAATCAAGCTAATATTGAGGAACCTACCTTCATGTTTACTAGACTGCAGTCCTCTTTGCTAAGCTTGCATGAGTTCAGGTTCATCACACAAGTGTGCAGCCTATTTCTGATCACTTAGTCAGTTAATAATGGTCTGCCCATCTTGCCCAGTAGTTGTATGTAAAGGATGGTACTGAGGAAAACATAGTTATTCAAAAGGATGCTTTTTCTTTTGAAGGTTTCAGTCCCTGTTTCGATGGAAAGACTACGTAGGTATTCTTCAACACCTGGTAAATGCGAAGAATTAAGCTCACTGGATGCCCCTGATCAGGCTGGGTGAGGTGTGCTCACTCAATTCAACAGAACATCCCCTCGCATTTCTTAAGAGTCTTTCGAGTCACTTTGCAACTCACTCACAGATGAGGATTCCATCCACGCTGCGATGTGCTGGTGGCGTGCTAACGTGCCACCACAGGCTTTGAGCCATCCAAGGTCATGCGTTATGATGTAAGATATGGACAAAGGTTGATGTATATCCTGATTGCCACTATTTTCTATGTTCACCAGAACCTGTAATTTCCATTGGAAACCTTAATATTGCCACACTGCAATGAGGAAGTGACCTATCAGTGGCAGCCTAATCACAGACAAAGCACTTTGATTATGTTCCCATGACAGTCAATGTTTTCCACCAATGCAACATCAGCATATGTTATTTGGACTGACTGTGTCAGATGTCATAATTAAAGATATGTACTGTAATTGCATGATGGCAAAGAAAACTAAGGCAAGAGGGATAACAATTCACGCTGTAAATGCATGGTCACGGAACCAACATAAAGCCGAAAAGTGGCATGCAAGTCGCGTGACGTGGTGGGTCTAGTTTCAGAAAGCAGGATTACATATCACAACCAGAGCAATGTTGCCAGTAGTAAGAAGAAAATGCAGCATTATTTTGTGTTCTGTCTTCCTTCCAGTTGTAAAATATCACCTTCACCTGATCATGCTCCTATATACAACTCATTGCATCCAGTTGTGTTCATGCAGTTGTTCTTCATTGTCATCTCTAAATTTCCACCAGTGCTGGTTTTGTGCTGTGTTGTGCTGATTGAACTAGGAAAAGAAAAACATCGATTATGACAGCCGGTGGTAGGAATGGTCATGAGCCGTCTGAAATTTTTTAACCATGTTCCTTGACAAATGGTGCTCCGCTTGTCGGGCAGGCGGCGCTGCCGAGCCTGCTGCCGAGCAGCCGGCGCCGGCTGCCGCCCCGGTGCCGAGCGCGCCGCCACCCGCCAAGCGCGCCAAGCTGACCTCGGAGAACGAGTCGTCCGGCCTGGAGGCACCCTCGACCAGCAACGACGGCGAGGCGGTCGACGAGCCGGCCGTGCCGGAAATCGAGCTGGTGAGTGGACCCCGGGCCAGTCTGGTGCTCATGGCGAGAGGGACACAGGCGCCTGGTGTGGCATTGTGAGGCTTTGAGCTGAGGAAGTTTCCACTATTGCTTTCCGTCGTCCCCGCGGCGTGGCTTGTTTCGAATGGGAGCCGACAACGGGGGCGATCTGCATGTATGGACTCGGTGTGCCTAAACGTGGACGCGTGGGCGCGTGACCAGCCTCGTAGCCGCGCCGGCGTGCACGTGCCGAGGACAGCTGGTCATCTCGACCGACCCGAGCCCATGGTCTCGCACGGGACTCGTGATCTCGTACGGAATCCGTGATCCCCCGCACGGAGCCCGTGATTTCCCGTATGGAGTCTGTGATCTCCCGCGCGGAGTTCGTGATCTTCCTTACGGAGACCGTAACCTTCCGTACGGAGCCCGTGACCTTCCTTACGGAGCCCGTGACCTTCCTTACGGAGCCCGTGACCTTCCTTACGGAGCCCGTGACCTTCCATACGGAGCCCGTGACCTTCCTTACGGAGCCCGTAACCTTCCATACGGAGCCCGTAACCTTCCGTACGGAGCCCGTAGCCTTCCTGACGGAGCCCGTGACCTTCCATACGGAGCCCGTGACCTTCCATACGGAGCCCATGACCTTCCTTACGGAGCCCGTAACCTTCCATACGGAGCCCGTGACCTTCCATACGGAGCCCGTGACCTTCCATACGGAGCCCGTGACCTTCCTTACGGAGCCCGTAACCTTCCATACGGAGCCCGTGACCTTCCATACGGAGCCCGTGACCTTCCTTACGGAGCCCGTGATCTTCCATACGGAGCCCGTGACCTTCCTTACGGAGCACGTGACCTTCCATACGGAGCCCGTAACCTTCCTGACGGAGCCTGGCCGCCGACGCCTGTCCGCCGCCGGCAGGTTTTCAAGCCGCATCCGGTGGAGATGGCCGGCGACGTGGCCCTGCTGCGCGACCTCAAGGAGAATGCCGTCCGCTACCTCAAGACCACGGCCAACGCCACAGGTTGGTGACGGCCTCGCCCGTGCTGGCCGGCTTACCAGCGCAGCGCAGTGCCGGGGCAGGCCGACCGACCTCTGGATCGTTAGTGACTTAAAGCGCCTGTTCGATATCAGACCATGGCTTTGGTTGTAGAGCGTACCGGCTGCGTTGGTCATATGGCGCCCATTAAGGGGATGCCAGCTTCAAACCACTATGTGTGAGCCGTCCAAGCACCGGTTCATTTCTCAGCCAGCAGTGAGTTCGAGCGCGACATGGCCCCGGTTGCCGATACGTTCGTAAAACCTCCAAACATGATCACCGCGGGCTCAGTCCCGTCCAGCAATACCCGTGCAGCGCTCAGCTCCGCTCTTTGTCCCATGGGTCGTTCAGTTTAGCTGCCATTCAGTATCTAGTACGAAACCGCACCGCATCCTACGCATCGTATTTAGGGTCATCGGCGTTACATAAACTAGAAGTAGGTGCAGCCCATATGGCCCCAGTGTTGGTCCTTGTGGCCGAAGCCGCAGTCACTGACGGTTGACGCCGTCCGTGTGTGTCCGTTGCAGTGGACCACCTGACCAAGTACCTAATGATGCGGCTGCCGCTGGACCTGGAGTCGCCGCTGGCCGGCAACCTGACCAACTTCAGCATCCAGGTGTCGCCTGCGGCCGGCCAGTACGTCACGCTGCCGGGCGATCTGACTCTGGACCAGGTCAGCGAGCGGCACTGGCGCGTCGGCCGGCCGCTCGAGCTCGTCTACGCCTGGAAGAAGTGAGCAGCGCGACCGGCCTTTGGAGCTGGAGCCGGCCTCGGGAGCTGGCGCGTCCGCCGGCCATCGGAGCTGGAGCCGGCTTCGGGAGCTGGCGTGTCCGCCGGCCACTGGAGCTGGAGCCGGCCTCGGGAGCTGGCGCCTCCGCCGGCCACTGGAGCTGGAGCCGGCCTCGAGAGCTCGTCTGCGCCTGAAAGAAGTGAGCGGCGCGGCCGCGGCAACGCTCCTCCCCGACTCGCCTCTTTTGGGTGAAATGAACCCTTTCTCTTGCTCGGACTCGTCCTCCGGGAGTGGGCCGGACAGCTGCTGTCGCTGGCGGCTGGCAGTCTCTGTCTGCCGGGGAGGAGCGGGCCGAACGGCCAGACTCCTGGGACAAGCGGAGCTCGTCTCTCAGGGGGCCTGACCGGACGAGCTCGGCCCAGCCTCTGGCGCCAGGCGGACGTGCCCCAGCCCGGCCGTGGCGGGCCCTCCCAGAGCGTCGCTGTCCCGGCTGGCGTCCACAGTCGCTCCGTGGGCCGCCGGCGACAGCGCGGACGCGACACCGCTACGGCTGCGTGCCGGTGTCCAGGCCTTTTCTCGCGAACGGTCCGCGGTGGCCGCCTGTTCTGTGCTCGACCGCAGGGCGCACGCCGTCCCGCCGATTATCGTTGTCCGTCGTGTGCTCGACTGTATTGTGTGAGTTGTGTGGGCCTGACTGTATTGTCGGACGCTCGGCGGCCTTCGTCAGCTTGACGGGCCCTGGGCGACTGTCGGCGGCGTCCTGCCCGCAGCTTCCGGGTGAGAGTGTGTGTGTGTACCGGGGGCGGCTCTTGAAGTGGGGAGTGGGGGGGGGGGGGGGGGGCAGGTGGCCGGCGCCCCGCGCCCCGCCTGAGGCAGGGTGGTCACGTGGGGACCCCACCGTCCCACACCGTGAGGCGGCTGCTGTCCGCTTGTTTGTGGTGGTACAAAGGGACAGCCGTGTGGTATTCAGCTCCCCTGACCTGTGCATTCTGTTGACGTCGTCCGCCGTGTGTGACAGCTCGCTCGATACGCCCCAGGCTACAAATACGGCGCCGCTGAGTATAAATATATTTCGCTATGATACATTTACCATACTTGCAGCATTGTAGTGAGGGGTCGCATTTTCGGCGTCGCCGAATAAATAATCATAAATTACCGGCGATGCGTCATCCTCTACTGATTGCACCAAGGAATGCCCCTTCCTGCACACGAACAACGCACCTCGCGGAAGAAAACGTAACAAAACCAAACCTTGCCGAGCCGTTCAGGAATGCATGCCCCAGGAGAAAACAACCGCACTGGCCGATCCAACAGCGCTTATCACGAGCTCGCGGGGGCGCCGGGTCGACGCCACATCCCTACCCGGAGCGCGGTCGGCGACGGCTCCGCGGCAGCGCTGCCATCCTGCGGCGCCGTCGCACATCGAAAGCCCGGGGTTCTGCGGCGCGTCCGAGGGAATCCGCCTCCTGGAGACGAGACGCGTGGGCTAGCGCGGCCGGCGGTCCGTCAGTCCCGGCCGGCGAGCCGCCGCCGGCCTGGCGACGCGCTGGTGCCCCGGCTCTCCCCGCTCGGGGGTGGAGACGAGGCGTGGCGACGGAGGACCTCTGACGGTCGGTGCCGGTATGGCCGCGTTGGCTTACGGTAAGGCACCGCGTGAGGAAACGGAATGCTCTGCTATCCGTCGACCCGGTCATCCCTGTCACGGACGACCGGCACACGCTTCCCAACCCCGTCGAATGCCAACTATGACGTACAAGTCACGGATTGGGTGCTAAAAAACTTCGTACAACCAATGCCCCGAAACGACTTAACTCTGAGTAAAGGCGTTTCGACCACAACGCGCATATTAATCTGGTGGAAGTTACCCATGAAATGTCATTTACTTCCTCCCAGGTGTGGCTTGCGCAATACGCATGTCGGAGGGCTTACACGTCTACAACCTCTCACAACCTCTTGAAATCCTTCCCTCATCTCACACACGGCTTCGGACGCGTTCAACACAGACCCATTCACCCGGCGGGATGGGTAGAGCCGAGGCCCCTTCTAAAGTCATTGTGCATCGTCTGGCTGCCTGTTGGCTGAGGCCCCGGAGTCGCCGGCCGGGCGCCGCCGCCGCCGCCGCCCGGCACTCTCCGGTCGCTGAGCTGCGCGTGGCTGAGGCCAGTCATCCACCTGGAGAGTCCGGCGACCGGCCGTCCACACGCCGTCCAGACCAGCGGCGCGGCCGAGGCCAGCTGCCGTCAACCCGGCCAGCGCTGGGACGGCTGAGGTCCACTTGTCCAGCGCTGGGATGTCTAGGGTCTACTTGGTCAGCGCTGGGACGCCTGGAGTTCACCTGGCCAGTGCTGGCACAGCTGGGGTCCACCTGGCCAGCGCTGGGCCGGCTGGGGGTCCACCAGCTGCCAGCTGGGACCAGCGGAGCAGCCGTGCGGAGGCGGCGCCGCTGGCCGCCGCTAGCAGCCGGACCAGTGGCCCAGCACCCACGCGGCCAGACCAGCCACGCTGGGCCAGCTTCAGGAGCGCTTGGTCAGCTGGTCGATCTGCTGTTTGTACATCTCCTTGACGTCGGCCAGGTCCAGCTTGAGCTCCTCGCTTTCCTCCGCCTTCTCGCCATACATCTGCCGGGGGCGGCGGGCACTAGCGCTCAGCGCACGGCCGCTGGGATGGGGAATGGGACGAACGGGCCTGAACACAAATGACCACAAAACTTGGCAAGAAGCGCAGGTTGCTAACGACTCAGAGCTTTCAGGCAGGCACGTCTTTTGGAAAAACATGAAAACGCAATGTCTGATGCGATCAATGACCCGTCCGAACTGACGCTTTCAATAAAATAAATAAATGCCAACGTCTTTTTGGCCACCGGATGTCAATCGATGCATGCTTTGTATAACTGCAAAGGTATTTGTTTACATTCGGAAGGGTCAATTACGGCTGATGAGCTTTTGTCACGACATACTAGCAGAAACAAGACGAAATCGCAACGTGCTGGAGCCCCCCCCCCCCCCCCCTCCACTAACATAAACACAATAGACCGACAATGACAACTGAAACGGGCCTACGGCGCACGCTAACATTCGCAGCGAAAATCATTTATACCGCCACAAGACCCAATAAGCCCGAGCCGCGTCGGTGCGGCAGTGCTGCCACTCCAGCTGGCTGGCGCCGGCCAGCTGTCGCCCCCACCTGCAGCAGGGCGTTATAGGTGGACTCGAGCTGCTGGAAACGCTCGGTGAGCGGCTCCAGCTGCTGGGCGGCCGCCTGCGCCGTCTCCAGCTGGCCGGAGAGCCGCGCCAGCTCGCCGCTCAGCTGCTGCCGGGCCGTATCCTGGTCCGAGCGCTCGGCGCGCAGCTGGTTCAGCTCACCTGCCGCGCGCGAGCCGTGGACACGGAGTCAGAGTCTGAGTCAGGGCCCGAGATGAATCCGAACACTCCCGGTACGGTTCAGCGCGTTCACCAAGTACAGTCAGGGCCTCTCGAAGTCAGAGGCAGGGTCAGTTCTGAGTCGTAGATAGATTGGAACCGCCGGCGCGTCGCCAGCTCAGCCTCCCCCCCCCTCATCGGCTGACAGAGTCGGACCCAGCCAGCCCCGAGTGGGGGCGTGCGGGCCAGGCTCATCGCTGGACTCAGCCTTGCACTGCTGTGAGCACAGCCAACCTCCACAGACAGGCTAACAGGGCTCTCCACGACGCTGGCCACACCAACCGCAGACCGGACCATGCGCGAAGTTGGCACCATCAGATACTGCACCGCAGATCGCGCCGGCGAAGCGGCACAGCATCTGCCGTCCGCTCCCTCCCAGGCGTCATTAGTTCGACGCCACCAACGTAGCTCTAAAGATACGCCCGTACGCCTCGCCCGCTCACTACACGGCATGACGTCACGCACGAGCTTCGTTTACGGCGGCATCTAGAGCGGAGGTACCGGAATGACCGGTACGCGCAACCAACAGCAACACCACGCCTCAAACGGAAGGCTACATCAGCAAGGCAACAGGCTGGCAGACGTCATCTAATACTGGGGTCGGCCTGCCCGCTGATTTCCTGGCAGCAACAATATCGGTTGATGACATACAAATCATCTGAGGCGGCCGCTATCCAGCGCTCCCCGGCCAGCGTGCCACCAGAGGCCGTGCCGGCTGGACGCTCCGTCTCACCTTCCTTCTGCTTGAGCTGCGCGGAGAGCGACTCGACGACGGTGGCGGCACCCTGGCCAGCGCGCACCGTCTCGTACAGGCTGGTGGCGCGCGGTGTGGCCGGCTCCAGCAGGCCGTCCTGCCGGCGTCGGCGGTGCCGCTCAGGCCCCGCCGGCCACGAGGCGGGCGCTCGCTGGTCACCAGGGCGAGGTGGGGTGGACGCGGAGGTTCCGGCTCGCTACCAGAGTACACCGCGCACCCCAGGACGGGCTCGCTGCCAGTGTAATCCCCGGACCCCAGGACGGGATCGCTGCCAGTGTACTCCCCTGACCCCAGGACGGGATCGCTGCCAGTGTACTCCCCTGACCCCAGGACGGGATCGCTGCCAGTGTACTCCCCCGCACCCCAGGACGGGCCCGCTGCCAGTGTACTCCCCTGACCCCAGGACAGGCTCGCTGCCAGTGTACTCCCCCGCACCCCAGGACAGGCTCGCTGCCAGTGTACACCCCTGACCCCAGGACGGGATCGCTGCCAGTGTACTACCCCCGCACCCCAGGACGGGCTCGCTGCCAGTGTACTCCCCTGACCCCAGGACAGGCTCGCTGCCAGTGTACTCCCCCGCACCCCAGGACAGGCTCGCTGCCAGTGTAATCCCCCGCACCCCAGGACGGGCTCGCTGCCAGTGTACTCCCCCGCACCCCAGGACAGGCTCCCTGCCAGTGTACTCCCCTGACCCCAGGACGGGCTCGCTGCCAGTGTAATCCCCAGCACCCCAAGACGGGCTCCCTGCCAGTGTAATCCCCCGACCCCAGGACGGGCTCGCTGCCAGTGTAATCCCCAGCACCCAGGACGAGCTCGCTGCCAGTGTAATCCCCAGCACCCCAGGACGGGCTCCCTGCCAGTGTATTCCCCAGCACCCCACGACTATGACGATGCATGAAGACGTGGACGCGGCCGTCGCTCCCTGTGAACTCTCCCACATACAGAAGGTGTGTGCGGATTGTGTGGGAAACGAGACGCGCTCGCGATCAGGGACAAGGCGCGTCTGGTTCGGGCAGGGGTGAGGCGGATGAGAAGTGACCACCAATGCATGCATCACTACCTCGCTCCTTCTTCTCTTCAGACACCCCGGACGGAAGAAATTCCACAGACACATCGACAAAACACGCCTCAAGGACTGCACGGAAAATGTAGGCAGACCAACAGACGCGAACTACTGTACGAACAAGACGACATTTTACATGACATTTCATCCGGTGCAAATTTCGCGATACTTCGCACGCTGCGAGCAGCAACCTCCGTGCGGCGTCGGCGCAGTGCAGCGGCGCGCGCGGCCAGGGCGAGCCGGCCGTCCACTCACCGAGGTGCCGGCCTGCCGGGCCGCCTGCCGCACAGCCGCCAGACGGGACGGGCGCGGGGGACAGGGCAGCCGTTAGTACCAGCCGAGCCACCGGCCAGGCGGGCGGCCGACACACCACTGAGAGTGTGACAGCCAGCCGACACGGGGCATGGCACGAGCTTCTCCTGCGCTGGGTTAGTACAGCTCCACACAGCGGGGCGCCAGGCGGCACTGCGCGTGCACGAGGGGCGGGCGCTCTACATCAGTTAGCTGAAATCCCGACAGGGATACGTCTGATGCCATATCGGGCGGATACTGAGCAAACCAAAAGCAGTGTCATGCCGGCCATGCTTCGAAAGAAATAGTTAAACTGATGCATAGCAAAACGGCGTCTTCACAGCCGCCTTACAACAAACCACAGCAAACATGCTACATACAAAGCCAAGCATTGTATCCAACCAAAAAAGTTGCAATGCTTGTAATACACGCAGATGCTGCATGCATATAAAGGGTTGACCACATCCCGGTACTCCCCTATATTAAACGAAGTAGTCAAACTGAATGGTTTGAAATACCAGGCCCAGCCCGGCGCTCTTTCTCTCCCGAGCCGAACGCCTCTGGGATCTAAGTCACATCTGCATGACCAATCACCTGACCCTACACTGTAGCTAAATGCAGGGAGTGAGACGGAACTACGCAATACCGAACCAGACCATGAAGCACATCCATCTATCTAACCAAACGGCGGGAGCCACATGCGTAGTCCACCAATCTATTTACACCCACCAGCACCCCGGCATCACAGCAAGACAGGCAGCGCGCGGCGCAGTCAGCTGGCTGCGAGTCGCGCCCGGCCGGCGGGGCGGCGCCGGCCCGCTCACCAGTTCGTGGAAAGAGCTGGAGAAGGAGATGCGCGCCAGGCTGGGCGTGGGCGAGGTGCGCGGCGTGCTGAGCTGGCTGGCCGTCGAGTCCACCGCCGACTGCGAGTGGGAGAGCTGGCGACCCCGCTCGCGGGCCTGCCCAGGACGAAGGGGTCAGAGGTCACAGAGGGTCAAACGGGCAAACAGCCGACTGCGAGTGGGATAGCTGGCGACCCCGCTCGCGGGCCTGCCCGGGACGAGGGGAGTCAGAGGTCACAGAGGGTCAAACGGGCATACGGCCGACTGCGAGTGGGATAGCTGGCGACCCCGCCCGCGGGCCTGCCCGGGACGAGGGGGAGTCAGAGGTCACAGAGGGTCAAACGGGTCCACCCTGCGAGTGAGAGATATGGCGACCCCGCTCGAGGGCTTGTTCGGGACGAGAGGAGTCAGCGGTCACTGACCGACTAAGCCTTGACTGCAGAGGTCAAGAGTTAAAGGGGCACACGGCTGACTGCCAGCAAGAGGTACGGCGACCTCGTTCAAGAGCCTACCCGGGAACGGGGAGGAGTCAAAGGAATCAGATGCGGTCAGATAAAGTCAGATGGAGCCAGAAGGATTCAGAGGGAGTCGGGGGAGGAGAGTCGGAGAGGATCAGAGAGGACCGACAGCCAACTGCGCGTGGGAGAGCTGGCGACCCTGCTAACGGGCTTGTCCGAAGACAAG